>NC_083823.1:2458715-2953715 GCF_015708825.2 Lethenteron reissneri | reverse complement strand
GAACCAGCATGTGCCATGGTTTGGCTGACTGAGATGACCGGTAGATGCACCAGCTGAGCCAACGTGTAGCCTTAAGAGACTGTAGGGGCAAGTGCTGTTAGCGAGCACCTATGAAGGCCGACACGGCACACGAGGGGGTGGGTGGCCAACACCACGCCCGGCCGCCTTCGTCTCCCCAGTGGCGATGTTTACACACCTCATTTGAGGCTGAGTCGACCAAGGTGGAGGCCCAAGACCGGTTCAGATAATCGTCACCGATGTTGGTCGTGAGCGGGAATCGAAGCCGGGTCACCGTGTTTCGTAACGCAGCGCGGCGCTAACCGCTACACCACCACTCCTACCACACCTACTACACTTACCTGGACCTACCACACCTACCACACCTACCTGCACCTGTTCACGTGACTCCGCGTGTCGCCCCTCATTAGCTTGGCATTGTATTTGTAAGCAATGCGACATCTTTCCCAGCGCCCCCTCCCTCGCCCTGCTCACTTTGCCGTGCCAATATTTGCTCTCTGTGCGGGTACGCGCGGTAGGTGTGTGGCAGGTGTGGTGGGTGCAGGTAGGTGTAGTAAGTGTGATAGGTGTGGTAGGTGTGGTAGGTGTGATCGGTCCAGGTAGGTCCAGGAAGGTCCAGGTAGGTCCAGGTAGATGTGGTAGGTCCAGGTATGTGCAGGTATGTCCAGGTAGGTGTTATGGGGCAGTAGGGGGCAGTGCAGCCAGACCCATTGTTGTCATCCTCCACATGCCGCACCCACGCGCAGTGACCAGCGGGGTGAAGTATGGTCACATGACGCTCGCTGCCTGCACTGTGTGCGAGGAAAGCCCTCGCTCCGCGCTACTTTGTGTAGTTTTCAGATCTTCTTGGTTCTTTCGGTAAAGTCACGTAGAATGGAAATAATAAAATAATAAAAATAAAACCTAATAAAATAATTCTCACGACGTTTCGGCCACAACGCAAGCAGCCGTCCTCAGGTGAAGAACAGGTCTGTCGGCAAGACACCTGAGGACGGCTGCTTGCGTTGTGGCCGAAATGTCGTGAGAATTATTTTATTGGTTTATTTTTATTATTTTATTGGTTTATTTTTATTATTTTATTATTTCCATTCTATGTGACTTTACCGAAAGAACAAGAAGATGAATCCCTGCAGTCACGAAAGCTTTAAACCGAAATTTACTTTTCAGATCTTCTAGATTTGAAGCTTTCGTGACTGCAAAGATTCATATTCTTAGTTTTTTTCGGTAAAGTCGCGTTTCGTGAATAACCCCAGCGCGTCCAAACTGTCCCTCTTCGAATCGCAATTGTTCCTGGCCACAGGTGTACACGTGGGGCACAACGAGAATCAGAGTCTCTGTCGAGGCTACAGGAGGAATCCGATGACCTATAAAGCTCTTTCGCAAATGCGGGTCACCAAATTGACAACGACGACGACGACAAACGTGACGAAAACACGACATCAGTGCAAGGTCCAGGTAAGGGTGAGCAAATCACGAACACAAATAACCAATCTCGGGCATCATCGTCGCGCCGTTCACAAGTTCCTTTCTTGTCTCCCCATTCAGCACCAGAACAAAGGTGAACAAAGAAGAGAGAAGTAGAGAGAATGAGAGAGGGGGGGGGGGGGAGAGGCGTGTCGGTTCTGCGGTAAAGTGGAGACGGTGGCGCACCAATACGTGGAGTGCAAGAGCCTGGACTCGCTGTTCAAGGTCCTGAGAAACATCCTCCTAAGGTTCAGCCTCCCACTTCTCCCCGACGGTCCTCATCTTTGGATAGCCGAAGGGCGACAGATCCCAACATCTTCACGGGTTGGTCAACGTGCCAGTCGGCTATGCCAAGCTCGCCATGCACAGGGCGAGGAAGGTGGCCCTGGAGAGGAAACGTCCGGCCAGCAGCCTGGGCATCTTCCGCGCTCTGGTCGGAGCCCCAGGGTGTGTGGGCTGGAGTTCCGCCATGCGCGGCTGACCCACGCCGTGCCGGCCTTCAAGAAGCAGTGGGCGATGGAGGAGGCCGTGTGCTCGGTGGCAGAAGACACGGGGAGCTCTGCATGGAGATATGAGCTACCCGTCGGAGGCCGTAGGACTGCGAGAAGGACTGGGTGCAGATGCAGCACTTGTTGTCGTAAAACAAATCTAAATATTACATAGAAAACAGGGGGAACATAGACATGGAGTAGGGAGAGAGGGGATAGAGAGAGAGGGGGGGTAGAGAGAGGGGGTAGAGAGAGAGAGAAGGGGTAAGAAGGAGGAGAGCAGAGCGTGACATCTTTTGTGAAATCTTTCATTTAAACAGGAGGGGGAGGCACATAAAGCAAAACATTGAAAAAATATTTTTTTTTAAACCGAAATGATGAACGAAGCAAAGTGCCGACTACACCGACCATCTTCTTGTTTCCTCTGATAGTAAACAAATAAATATAAAAGGGAGATGGGGAGAGAGAGGGAGAGATGCGCGGGGCGTGAGATCGCGACACGAGCGGTGCCGATCCGCCCGTTGTGCCATGCGCCCGTCGTTGTTGTTGTCATTGTTGTTGTTGTCATTGTTGTCGTCGCTGTTGTTGTTGTTGTTGTCGTTGTTGTCGTTGTTGTTGTCATTGTTGTCATTGTTGTTGTCGTTGTTGTTGTCGTTGTTGTTGTCGTTGTTGTTGTCGTTGTTGTTGTGCCCTTTGATGTGCGCGGGTTCCCGTGCCTGTTGATGCTCCCATTCTGAGCGGTCTCCCCCCTCCCCCCCTCCCGTACATCAATTCACTCGTGTCACGCTTGGCGCAGGCACACACACAACAAAGACAAAGGCCCCCCGTGTAAACTTAACAGACTGCTGGGGCAAGTGCTGTTCGCGAGCACCTATGAAGGCCGACACGGCACGCGAGGGGGTGGGTGGCCAACACCACGCCCGGCCGCCTTTGTCTCTCTAGTGGCGATGTTTACGCACCGCACCGGGTACTCATTTGAGACTGAGTCGACCTAGGGGAGGTCCCAGGACCGGTTCAGATAATCGTCACCGGTGTTGGCCGTGAGCTGGAATCGAACGCGAGTCGCCAGGTTCGTAGCGCAGCGCGCTAACCGCTACACCACCGCTCCCCATTCACACACGCACACACACTCACACACACCTACACACACACTCACACCCACACACCTACACACACCCACACACACGCTCACACCCACACACCTACACACACATCCACACACCCACACACCTACACACTCACTCACACACCTATACACACCTATACACACTCACACCCACACTCACATCCTCACCCATACACACCCACACACCTACACACACAATGACACAGTGTAATTAAGCGCCATTGTGTGAGACAGCTGTTTATGCACAAACCCACACACCTACACACACACCGACACACTTACACACAAACCTACACACACACCGACACACTTACACACACACCCACGCACCTACACACACCTACACACACACTCACACACCTACACACACTCACACACCTACACACACCCGCACACCTACACACACACTCACACACCTACACACACAATGACACAGTGTAATTAAGCACTATTGTGTGAGACAGCTGTTTCTCCACAAACCCACGCTCACGCCCGTTGGGGTTGTTGGCCGCAGACTGCGGATTCAAATACTCTGACGACGGATCCAGCCGCACCACCCCTCGTCGCTTCGTCTCCTTGATGTCGCGAGGAGTTCTCAGCATTGTAACCGTCGTCAATTGTCACTCAGGTGGTGCCTGCGTTGCGGCCTCTAGCAGAAGGGTGGTGGTGGGGGTGGAGGAGGAGGTGATGGTGGGGGTGGTGGTGGTGGTGGTGGAGGAGGTGGTGGTGGTGGGGGTGGTGGTGGGGGTGGTGGTGGGGGTGGTGGAGGAGGTGGTGGTGGTGGTGGTGGGGGTGGTGGTGGGGGTGGTCGTGGTAGTGGTGGGGGGGGTGGGGGGGTGGGTGGTGGCGGGGTGGGGGTGGTGGGGGTGGTGGAGGTGGTGGTGATGGCGGTGATAATTATTATGATGAGGATGATGATTTTGATGAAGATAACGATGACAATGCTGGGAATGATGACGATGGTGGTAGTGATGATGAGGGTGATGATGTCCATCATATTGACGATGATGATGGTAGTGATGATGAGGGTGATGATGTCCATCATCTTGATGATGATGATGGTGGTAGTGATGATGAGTGTGACGATGTCCATCATCTTGATGATGATGATGGTGGTAGTGATTATGAAGGTGATGATGTCTATCATCTTGACGATGATGATGCATATGACGATGTCTGTAAGGATGGTGGTGATGGTCACGATCACCATGATGATGTTGGTGATGATGATAATGGCGATGGTGATAATATTTGTGTTGGTGATTATAACGATGATGATGATGAAGACGACAAAGATGATGCTGGTGATTATGATGTTGACGACGCTAGCGATGCTGGTGATGATGATGTTGGTGATGATGATGATGATGATAACGTTGATTTTACAGTGCAATCAAGCACCATTGTTGAGTGGGCCGCCAGCTGTTCGCTCACGAAGCCCACACGCCACCCCGAACCCAGACACCCAAGGCTCTTAAGAGCAACAGAGTTGTTTAAAAGCGCGACTTGCCAGAATTGGCACGGCAAATGTTACTCGGTCGTGTTCTCTTCACTGCGCCAGGAGAAAGAATGATGATGCTGATGATGCTCATGATGATGCTAATCATGATGCTGCTAATGATGATGCTGATGATGATGATAATGATGATGCTGATGATACTCATGATGATCCTGATGATGATGCTAATCATGATGGTGATGATAATGATGATGCTGATGATGATGCTGCTGATGATGATGATGCTGATGATAATTATGATGCTGATGATGCTGCTGCTGATGATGCTGATGATGATGTGTTCACTATCACGAAGCAAAGTGTCGACTACACCGAGCATCTTCTTGTTTCCTCTGATCGTAAAAAAAAAGACGCAACTCCCACCAACTTTAGTTTTTCAAATAGCGAGGGAGAGGGGGTGGTAAGGAAGGGTGCGTCTTATAATCCGGCAAAAATTCTGAACCGCTGAACTTCTTTCGCGCCGTACGTAGCCGACCGTGAAAATCGTAGGCGCCGAAATAGTGTACGCACCGTGTGTATAATATATACACTCCGTATATGTGCGTCTGTATCGTTTACCACGTGCCGTGACCCATTCCTACCGTAGCACCGTGACGCCTGCAAATGTGTCTTCTGCTACTGAAGCTTCGCTCGAAGACGCCTTGCGAAGGGCTATCAGCTCATCACACAATCTTCTCTGCCGAGCCATGTGCTTGCACGCTCCGCCTTTAAACCATCAAACGTGGCGACAATATTCGGACGGACACGCACATAAAATAAAACGTTTAACTACGCGTCCTGTAGCAGTAGCAATAATATAAAATTCACATATAGTTTTGAAAAAAATATTCAATTCAGCACAAAAAATAAAAACGGACGTTTTTTGCGTCGCTACTCTCTTGGATAAGAAGGCGAATAAGCGTGAAATGGCAGCAGAATTCCTTAAGCCCCCACCCTAAGTGAACATATGTTCGCGTCTGATAAGTGGCTGTGGCTTGGGGGGGAGGGGGGACAGGGGTATTGGTTCAGAGCTTTAATTGGAAAAAAAATGCTGGAATTACCGCGTGTCAGGGACTAATCCGTACTCCGCGCATACGGCTCTGCGTGTGTGTGTGTCGCTGTGTGTGCCTGTGTGTGGGTGGTGTGTGCCTGTGCGTGCCTGTGTGTGTGTATATGTGGGGAGCGGTAGTGTAGCGGTTAGCGCGCTGCGCTATGAACCTGGCGACCCGGGTTCGATTTCCGCTCACGGCTAACACCAGTGACGATTATCTGAACCGGTCCTGGGCCTCCCCTAGGTCACTTCAGCCTTAAATGAGTACCTGGTGCGTTGTGTAAACATCGCCACTGGGGAGACAAAGGCGGTCGGGCGTGGTGCTGGCCACCCACCCCCTCGTGTACCGTTCCGGCCTTCATAGGTGCTCGCTAACAGCACTTGCCCCTACAGTCTGTTAAGGTTATACGGGGGATCTTTATGTGTGTGTATCGCTGTGTGTGCTTGTGTGTGTTTTTCTACGCGTCTGTGTGTGTTCATTTCGCTGTGTGTGCCTGTGTGCACCTGTGTGCGTGTGTGTGTGTCTGTTGCACTCTTAGATTTTTTCAGTAAAGTCTCGTTGGTAAAAAATAAAATTAAAATTAATAAAAGTAATAGTAGAAATAAAATAAAAGAATAAATCACGGCGTTTCGGAGCCACCACAAGTCTCCGTCATCAGGTGGGACCGTCACAGATAGATTTACTAATCTTGATTTACTAATCTGGCTGTGATGGTCCCACCTGATGACGGAGACTTGTGTTGCCTCCGAAACGTCGTGATTTTTTTTCTTCTATTATTACTTTTATTAATTTTAATATTTTTTACCTACGTGACTTTTACCGAAAAAATCCCTAAGAGTATGAATCCTTGCAGTCACGAAAGCTTCAAATCTAGAATTGTGTCTGTTGTGTTTTGGGGAGCGGTAGTGTAGCGGTTAGCGTGCCGGGCGTAGTGTTGGACACCCACTCTCGCCTCGTGTCCCGTGGCGGCCTTTATCGCAAATGTTACTCGATTGTGTTCCCTTCACTGCGCCAGGAGAAAGTATGATGCTCATGATGCTCATGACGATGCTGATGATGATGATGCTAATCAGGTGCTGCTACTCGCAAACAGATATACGGGGGATCTTTGTCTGTGTGTGTGTGGGGAGCGGTGGTGTAGCGGTTAGCGCTACAAACCCGGCCACCCGAGTTCGATTCCCGCTCACGGCGAACACCACCAGTGACGATTATCTGGAGCGGTCCTGGGCCTCCCCTACGTCGACTCAGCCTCAAATGAGTAGCCGGTGCGGTGTGTCAAGGCGGGCGGGCGGGCGTGGTGCTGGCCACCCACCCACCCCTCGTGTTCCACGGCGACCTCACAAACAGCAATTGCCCCAACGGTCTGTGTAGGCTATATGAGCGATCTGTGTCTGTGTGTGTGAAGCGACACGCACAACGATGTGTGTGTGTGTATGTGTGTGGGGAGCGGTGGTGTAGCGGTTAGCGCGCTGCGCTACGAACCCGGCGACCCGGGTTTGATTCCCGCTCACGGCTAACACCAGTGACGATTTTCTGAGCCGGTCCCGGGCCTCCTCTAGGTCGACTCATCCTTAAATGAGTACCTGGTGCGGTGTGTAAACATCGCCACTGGGGAGACAAAGGCGGTCGGGCGTGGTGCTGGCCACCCACCCCCTCATTCGTGTACCGTTCCGGCCTTCATAGGTGCTCGCTAACAGCACTTGCCCCTACAGTCTGTTAAGCCTATACGGGGGATCTTTATCTTTGTAGCGGTCGTGTAGTGGTTAGCGCACTTACCCCTACCACGTCCGGCGACTACCGGTGACGAAAAATCTCAACTCGTGCTGGTCATCCCTCCTTCCTCTATGTCGATTCAATGCGGTGTGACACGTCACGCGCTGGGGAGACAACGGCGAGCGGGCGTGGTGCTGGCTCCCCACGCCGCCGTGCGAACCGGCATTCATAGTTTACTCGCTAGCCATGTCTGTCAAGGCAACACGAGTTTGTTGATCTTTTGTTTTTGATGGGTGAGTGTGCGTGCCTGTGTGCGCGACGCACCCCCCCCCCCCAACATACGCACAGGCACATACATACAAACACAAACAACATACGTACACACGTAATCATACGCACATGTGAGTGACATACACAGAGATGTGCGTGTGTATGAGCGACACACACAGCTGAGTATGTTTCACCCGAGTTCAATTCCCCACTGCCGCTCACATTGAGTGGCGAATATCTGAACCGATGTTGGCCCTTCCCGAGGTCGACTCAGCCTTAAAATTGAGGACACCACCAAGTGCGGTGCGTGTGTACGTCATCAATGGGGAGACAAAGGCGGTCGGGCGTGGTGCTGGCCGTGTCGTCTTGTTGGTGGCCCGTTCCGGCCTTCTATGGAGCTCGCTCGCGACGTTTACCCCAACATCCTTCACATTCTCTCCGTGAAATCTTTGTCTTTGTTACGGATCCTTGTGCTGTGCATGCGTCGTGTTTGCAAGGGACGTATTTGCTTCGAGACATACGTGGATACGTATACAATCGCACAAAGGAAGCCAAAGACAAAGATCCCTCGTATAAATTTCGATTTCAAGCTTCTTTCGTGACTGCAGGGATTCATCTTCTTGGTTCTTTCGGTAAAGTCACGTAGAAGGGAAATAATAAAATAATAAAAATTTAACGTAATAAAATAATTCTCACGACGTTTCAGACTCTGTCTTCTCGACAGACCTGTTCTTCACCCGAGGACGGCTGCTTGCGTTGTGGCCGAAACGTCGTGAGAATTATTTAATTATGCTTTATTTTCATTATTTTATTATTTCCATTCTACGTGACTTTACCGAATGAAACCAAGAAGATGAATCCCCCGTATAGCCTCAACAGAATATCGGGGCAAGTGCTGAGAGCGAGTATTCGCGTGCATGACGACGAGGGAGACGACGCGACTACGATTCCCGGACCACGCGGTCGCATTCGACCTCTTCCTGCACTTGGGATCCGCGCGCCGTACGCACGGTGTGTCGAACTTCTTTCGCACCGTACGAAGCCGAACGTCACGAGGCCACTCGCCTTTGTTTGTTTGTTTGTCTGTGTTGGTTCGACTCGGCATCGTGAGACGCCGTTGCGGCAACGCAGGCAGCGGATCTCAGACAACTCGTCCGAATGGTCAGCGTCTCTCGTCGTCAGGTCAAAGTCGACTTTCTGTTTTGTTGTTGTTGTTTGTGTTGTTTGTTGTTGTTGTTTGTTGCTGCTGAAACACGCGATGAAGACGCGACAAGACAGCGTCGTGGTCAGAGGAGGTTCTTCCCTCCTCCGCGTGCCGATGGGGGGTGGGTGGTCGTGGGGGGGGGCGCAGGAGGCTCACACATGTTTCTACTCTTGGTGGCCCTGAGCCGGTGTGTGGACATTCCACATTATCATGGAAAGTGCCAGTCCGTTTTCACATTCACATCCAATGTCGACTTCGACAAAGACTCCAGCGGTTTTTATTTCGATGTATTTTTGTTGTTATATATACAGTATATATATATATTTTTATTTCGTTTTTTTTTCAGTAACGATACAGAAACGACAAAATGCAGAAAAAACCGTGGTAACTTATATGTATATTCTCCACAGCGCCGCGAGCGGTGATTGTTCTGCGTTGTATCATAGAATCAGAATATTTATTTTTAACCCGCCCCTAATAGACATATCTGATCAAGAGCTTCATAGCTCATCGGATTCCTCCTGCCGTATAAACGCAGGTTCTGATGCTGCTTGTTCTGCGTTGTATCGTAGAGGCTTGCGTCAAATCAAGGACCCCCCTCCCCCTATCTGACAACGGAGAGAAGGACAGTGCCCTTACCTTCCCAAACATCTGGGCAGTTCATCAGCATTGGTTGAAGCGAGCACCGAAACGTCGAAACCGGTCCAGAGTTTGGCATTTAATAATCAAATACTGCTGAAGAAAATCAAAAAGCGAGCCTTGACAACGGCACTCTGCTGATGAGAGACAGAAACGTGGAAACCGGTCCAGAGTTTGCCGCTGAAGGAAAATAAATAATACTCCCAACAAGGCGATTGGGGGCTGATGTGATGAGTCGAAAAAAAAACTTGGATTCATCTTCTTGGTTCTTTCGGTAAAGTCACGTAGAATGGAAGTAATAAAATAATAAAAAGAATAAAAATGTAACATAATGAAATAATATAATATAATTAAAAATTATTTTTTTTTTATTTCCATTATTATTTTTATTATTTTATCATTTCCATTCTACGTGACTTTACCGAAAGAACCAAGAAGATGAATCCCTGCAGTCACAAAAGCTTTAAATCGAAAAAGAAACTTGGATTCTTATTTTATGTGGAGGGACAGATACGGGATGGGGCAGAACAATCTGTGAGTTGTGTTTGTTTAGTGGGGTAGTAGAAGGGAAACGGATGGGAGACGATAAAGGGAGGGAGGGGATGTTAAAGTAAAAACGGGGGTGCCAGGCTCGGTGCACCTAATTGAAAAAAGGATCAAGTCACAGGCAAATGGGCAAGAGTGGACCAACATCCTCACATGCAGCTAGTTACACCAGAAATACCGAGATGATTAAACTAACTACCGAAATGATGCCGTCATCTAATTGCGATGCCATTAATTACTCTCAGAACGTTTTGCGAAGCACTAATTTAAACGGGTAAACCCGTATTTACTTACAACTTTAATTGCCGAGTTTGTAATTTCATAAATATTTTGCCAGGGGATTAAATAATATTTATTTATTTTTCTTTCAAGGACGAGAAGCGACCGCCGCCACCACCACCACCGTCACCACCGTCACCACGAGGGCGCGCAGAGATATTCTGCACGACTGAACGACGATACGATTATCGTGGATATCGTATCGCGCGCTGCTGTATCACGATTATCGTGGTCGTCGCGATTATCGCGGTCGTCGCGATTATCGCGGCACCCATCGTGGTTACAATCCCTGGCTGCGCGTCTCGTAATGTCCGACGCGGGCATGGAGATCCGTGTCAGTGATGTTTCTTCTTTAAAGAACGATTGCAAAGCGACTTTCACGTGTTGCCCGTGACGAGGGAGGCGTAGTAGGAGGACGGCTTGCCTTTCGTCGTCCAATTCCACCATCGATCTGAGTGGAATCGCTCCTGGAAGGGGCGGGGAGAGAAGGGAGGGGGGGTGAGAGGGCGGGAATGAGTAAGTGGTAGGGGGGGGAATAATCATTATGTAAGTTACCCACAAAGATATCGGAAAGCTAAGCGGGGTTGAGCCTGGATAGTGCTGGGACTGGTGACCAATCATCACACTCGGGGCATCTACATGCATCTCGATGTGTCCGTTGCGAGTGACACCAGCGGCACGGCTCGGCACGGCTCGGCTTGTGCAGTGGGAAAAAAGAACCACAACCAGCGCTCCTGAGCCGTACCCAGCAAGGGCCAGGGCTGCACTGTGCGATGAGCGATGTGCGCGTGGCTCTCTCTCTCCCCACGTCGGTTCAATGATATCCCATTTCGCGAGCGACATTAATGGGATAACCGTCGGGACGTGGCCGAGGGAGTCCAGGGATGGGTACAGACGAAGTGGGGGGTGGGGTGAAGAGGAGGGGAGGGTGATAGACAAACGGAGGTGTGTGTACACTAGAAACCAGTCTCCTATTCTTCGGTTCTTTCGGTAAAGTCACGTAGACGATCGCGTGTGTTGCGATCGAAACGTCGCGAGTTTTTTTTATATTTTTATATATTTTTGTATTTTTGCATTTTATTTATTTTATTTTCTATCTACGTGACTTTACCGAAAGACACAAAGAATATGAATTCCTACAGTCACGAAAGCTTTAGGTCAACATCTGAACTATTTTGATTTTACCAGGTAATGCCCACTGAGCTCTACAGTTCTTTTTTCTGAAGCGACATGGTCACAAATGAAAGCGTCAACGTAGTGGCTTATCGCGTACAGATGTATAGCCGACAAATACTTGTTGATTCCTAATGTGGTGGTGGGGGGGGGGGGACCGGAGGACCCAGATAAAAATCCACGCGACAACGGGGAGAGATACACACAAACTCCAAAAATACAGCAGCAGGCGTCGTATCGAACCCACGGCCTCTCGTATACCAGGCGAGGTAGTTAACATCTCCTAGCCACCGCACCTACGATTAGAACGACTTGCTGGCTCTGGTCCGGTGCGAAACAAAATTCAACAATGCATACACACACACATCTCACACTCTGCACCGCCACACCTCCTCCATCCTCCTGCTAAACGTGACCAGACCGATCCTCCCTTTAACTGCGTTAATTGGCCATTGACTCGCACAATAGAATGTAGACAATGGCGACCACGTGGGGAAAGAATGGAGGGGATGAGTGATGCTCTGGGTGTGTTGCAGACTTCTCAGTCTCGATGTGTACCTTCTACCTGTCTGTGTTTGTGTGTGTGTCTTTAAGAACCGGTCTATCTCTTCGTTGTTAGTGTGTTTCTCTGTAAGTTCGCGTGTCTATGTGCGCGTGTGTAATGTTAGACTGATGACCCTAATCTAAGTTGTCTTGTGGTTCAAGATTTGAAGCTTTCGTGACTGCAAGGATTCATACTCTTAGTTCTTTCGGTAAAGTCACGTAGGTAAAAAATGAAATAAAAATTAATATAAAATAAAATAATAAAAACATTCAAAATCACGACGTTTCGGAGGCAACACAAGCTTCCGTCTTCAGGTGATTTTGCTGTGACGGTTTCACCTGAAGACGGAAGCTTGTGTTGCCTCCGAAATGTCGTGATTTTTATCGTTTTAATTGTTTTATTTTTATTAATTTAATTTCATTTTTTACCTACGTGACTTTACCGAAAGAACTAAGAGTAGGTCTTGTGGTTGTTGTTGTTTGACTTGCATCCCACTGGGATATTTGCACAGCGTTGGTGTACGGTGATTGTTCTGCAATATTTTGCTGTCTTTTCTTGGATTTTCTGTTTGCACATAGTCACTTTAAGATGTTTTCTTGTTCATGTTTTTGCTTTTTGTTTGTTGCGGTTGCACCCGATTCAAGAGCCGAATGGCTCACAGGGCTCTACCTAATAAATGAACTTTGAACTTTGCGTACTCGTCTCAAGGCGCACCAAGCCTGGCACAAGCGCAGTGGCGATGTCACCGCTACTCAGCTGCGAACGGCAGTTTCATGTTGCTATGTCTCTCGGTGTTTTCATGTCACCGTGCGTCTGTCTCTATTCCTGTGTCTCTCTAAATGTGTGCGTCTGTATTTGTGTGCGTGTTGTTCTCTGTGGAATAGAGGTTTGGGAACTGAACTTTGCCCATTGCCGGATTATCCTAGTAGCACAAGTAGCTACACATGATGCTAAAGGGCTCCGCACGTTCAAGGGCCCCGCGCTAAATGCTTTCAAGCTATCAATTCCGGTTGAGTGATTCTGCACTTGCTCTATTACTATAGTACTATACCGCCTTCAACTTTTACGAACGACTGGGTGTTTAAGGTTAGCTATTTGTCGTATTATATGGCTGTATAGCAAATGAAAAAATACAATTACTTTACTATGCAAGTTAAACATTTACGTGTTTTAATATTTACGTGTATTTTTCATTTAGGGCCCATTTATAACATCATGCTACATGCTAATCCGACACTGACTTTGCCCCAACAATCTGTTCGAGACCTTAACGGGGGCAACGTTGTGCTTGTGTGCGTCTTTGACTTTTGACTCAGCCTCAAATGAGTACCTGGGTGCGGCGTGTAAACATCGTGACCTCGGGAGACAAAGGCGGTCCGGGCGTGGTGCTGGCCACCCATCCCCTCCTGTGCCGTGCCGGCCTTCATAGTCTGCTCGCTAACAGCACTTGCCCCAACAGTCTGTGAAGGCTATACGCGGGTTCTTTGTCTGTGGCTCTCCTCGACTCAGACTTAAACGAGTACCTGGTGCGGTATGTACAGTACACGTCTGCACTGGGGGAGACAAAGGCGGTCGTGTGTGGTTGTGGCCCCCACGAAACACTCACGTGCCCCGTATAGGAACTAATAGGTGCTCGCCGACTACACTAACAGACTGCATCGGCAATACAGAGGGAGGTCTGTGAGAATGTAATATCTCTGTTATTCATAATCAACGTTTTTGGGTTTAGATCGCGTTATTTATAAATGTGTCGTAACCCTCCACCACCCGACACGGCCAATCAGTAAAAATGTGTCACGTTGACAAAAGACAAATAGTTCACTGCTTTAGCCCACCGGTGTGTTAAAGCCGCAACATTTACAATTTGAGTAATGTATGTAAACGCATCGTTCTACACGTGTATATTAGTACACGTGTCCATGTGTATATTCATACTGGAGGAATCCGATGCGCTGTGAAGCTCTTTGACAACCGGCCGATTGGCTCAGCCCATCATCCCTAACCCTCGGTCGATAAAATAAGTACCATACACTTTGAATTTCGATTTAAAGCTTTCGTGACTGCAGGGATTCATCTTCTTGGTTCTTTCGGTAAAGTCACGTAGAAGGGAAATAATAAAATAATAAAACTATTAAACATAAGAAAATAATTTTATTATGTTTTATTTTTATTATTTTTATTATTTCCCTTCTACATGACTTTACCAAAAGAACCAAGAAGATACCATACACTTTGTGGAGATGTAAAAAGTTGATCGACTCGCTCCTTCCCCCCCGTAGGAATGTGGAATTTCCACCACTTGCTCTGCACGGCTGTAACCAAGCGATGATCACCAGTCTGCAACAAAGCTTGTTGGAGTAACACGTCTTTTTAAATCCTTTATATTAAGTTCGCTTGCTTGCTTGCGTGCTTGCGTGCTTGCTTGCTTGCTTACGACCGTGCAAACCTTTCGGTCGTTTTTTAACCCACTTCCCGTGATCCAATCGAGCTGACATTTTGCACACAGACTCGTTGTGCGAGACAATTAATGTTCGTGAAAATGTTTTCCAAAATTTTACACTGTTTAGGGAAAACAAATTAAATATTTAATTACCAATTGTTTAATACTGCAGACCATCATCTGACCCATAGGTGGCAGCCATCTCAAGCCAGAGGACGAGCGGACTCTAGCCGCCACGCATATAAAGGATTTATAGTGAAAAACTTTGTTTTTACGAGTTATACTTATTTAAATCGAATTACTATCAGGCCCCATTGAATAGAAAGCTTCTCTGTGTGATGTGAAGAAGAGCCATTGCCCGAAACGTCGTGCAACGGCTCTTCTTTTTAGCTTCTTTCGCATTGTTCGGACGTTATTGAGGTTTTGTCGACGAACTTTTCGTTCAGCGAGTTACAATTAACTTTGGGTCTACAGATCTCCGGTGCGAGCCTGTGGCTTCCTACGTGAGTTTCTAGGGTCTCTATGGGGTTGTCGATGTGATTCAGTCGATCATCTGTACGCAATTCATTGGTGTCCGCGTGCTGACACCGTTAACACGCTGCCCTTGAGAGCCCGGCTCAGAAACCCGGGATAGGAGTCAAACCCCAAGCGCTGCGTATCACAAGGCCGCATTGTTACCGCTTACAGGCCGAGTAACCAAAGGTTCTCGCTTACAATCCCTTTGTGCGTGTGTTTTTTTTTTAAGTACGCATTGTAATCACGCGAAACACGCCAGAGGGAGTAATTGAAAACAGAAAACATCCCCCAGAGCTCCGTGCGTTACACACTCACTCACAGGAACACGGTGACACAAAGACAAAGATCCCCCCGATAGCCTCTGCAGGCCATTGGGGCAAGTACCGTTTGCGAGCATCGGCACGGCCGCCTTTGTCTCGCCAGTGGTGATGTTGGCACAGCACACCAGGTACTCGTGCTTAAGGCTGAAGTCGACCTAAGGGAGCGCCCACCCACAGCCGGTTTAGATAATCGTCGCTGATGTTAGCCGTGAGCGGCGCCGGGTTCGTAGCGCAGTGCGCTAATCACTGCGCCACCGCTCCCATCTGCACGACTGTCCAAAACAACATTATCATCTTCACGAACGACCATTAATTCGCTGCTGGATGAAAGCTTCCCTTCGCCTTCAAAATATATACTTCATACGAATATGAAACTGCGTGTGTGTGTGTATATATTGGGTGTGTGTGTGTCACATGGCCTAGACATTTATACCACTGCAACGACACAATCTGTAGAACGGCGCAAAGTTCGGGGTGATCCATTTACAGATAACCCCACCGATTCCGAATGACCCCAATAATCTCTCATCTCGACAGGTGACTGCTGGGAGAGTGATGGTTCGCGTATCTTCTTGTGCAGAGGAGGAGGGGCGGTCGCTGAAGGATTTCGACGCGTGTGTTGAGATGAGCGCGCTTAGAAAACTCTGTAATTCTTTTAGTGGGGTGTCTGTAGATGGATCGCCCGCTGTGAACATATACACAACACGTGTACTTGCAGATACACACACGCACACATACAGTATGTAAATTGAATGCACATGTACTTGCTTATATATTTATATTTTATTACGGTTGTTGAGCACAGGCCCAAGAGCCCAAATAGTAAGCGAGCGTCAACGGCACAATTAAAAGTTGAAACCGATAACAATTAACACTCGCAATAGAGACCCATGGACTCGCATAGAGACCCCACCGAGACGCATAGACTCGCACAGAGATCCATAGACTCGCACGAAGAGCCATAGCCTCTCACGGAGAGACATAAACTCGCGCAGAGAGCCATAGACTCGCACAGAGACCCATAGACTCGCACAGAGATCCATAGACTCACACAGAGACCCATGGACTCACACAGAGATCCATAGACTCGCACAGAGAGCCATAGACTCGCACAGAGATTCATAGACTCGCACGGAAATCCATAGACTCACACAGAGATCCATAGACTCACACAGAGAGCCATAGACTCGCACAGAGATCCATAGACTCGCACAGAGATCCATAGACTCGCACAGAGATCCATAGACTCACACAGAGATCCATAGACTCACACAGAGATCCATAGACTCGCACAGAGACCCATAGACTCGCACAGAGATCCATAGACTCACATAGAGATCCATAGACTCACACAGAGATCCATAGACTCACACAGATATCCATAGACTCGCACAGAGCTCCATAGATTCACACAGAGATCCATAGACTCACACAGAGACCCATAGACTCACACAGAGAGCCATAGACTCGTACAGAGATCCATATACTCACACAAAGATCCATAAACTCACACAGAGATCCATAGACTCACACAGATATCCATAGACTCGCACAGAGCTCCATACACTCACACAGAGATCCATAGACTCACACAGAGAGCCATAGACTCGCACAGAGCTCCATACACTCACACAGAGATCCACAGACTCACACAGATATCCATAGACTCACACAGAGACCCATAGACTCGCACAGAGACCCATAGACTCACACAGAGCTCCATAGACTCACACAGAGATCCATATACTCACACAGAGATCCATAGACTCACACAGAGATCCATAGACTCACACAGAGAGCCATAGACTCACACAGAGATCCATAGACTCGCACAGAGCTCCATATTCACTCGCACAGTCGATGGGAGGAAATTCCAAAGTGTGGTGGTTGAACAGTGTGGGAGGGCTGGCTGCATCTGGCAGGTTGGCTACGTACGGTGCGAAAGAAGTCCAACGCAAATACGTACACACACACACATCGAGTCCTCGGCGTGGGAGATGGCAACAAGGAGTGGAGTTCCTTGGTGCCATGCTATCATAGGGAGTAGCGATGTTAAGAGTGATGGTGAGCGAGCTGACGACGATTGTTGTGGTCAGGCTGTAGTTGACCTACAGGAGGCGCAGAGGCAGTTCAGATGCTCACCACTGATGTTAGCCGTGAGCGAGATTGGAGCGCACGCAAGTTTGTATTGCTAAAGCTCATTGTTTCCAAAAGCACTTCAGCATATAGGACAGGTTCTCCTAGCTCTATACTGGTTCGGTTTGTGCGACTTCGCGTTCTGTATATGCGGCTAACCTAACTCTACCAAAAATTCGCTCAACTATGCGGATTATGATAATTGTTTTTTTACCCTTTTATCTGGCAACAAAACTGACATCTTTTTAACGAGGAGTCATGTTTGCATTGACCACAATACCTGCAGTCATAATGCAAACAAAAACATAACTCTGATAATGTATGTGCACTGTCCTTGAAGTTGATTGGTCCACACCCGAGACAGCTTTCCTTAGAGCCTAGTCTCACATGTTGTTTGGCGTCATCTGGTCCAACCCATGTGAGACTAGGCTCTAAGGAAAGCTGTCTCGGGTGTGGACCAATCAACTTCAAGGACAGTGCATACATTATCAGAGTTATGTTTTTTGTTTGCATTATGACTGCAGGTATTGTGGTCAATGCAAACATGACTCCTCGTAAAAAAGGTTTCAGTTTTGTTGCCAGATAAAAGGGTAAAAAAACAATCATCATATTTTGCTACTGGCAAAGGAGGTTCCAATGGTATACGGATTGTGTTGACTCTACACGAGGCTATGCGGTCGGACGTGGGGCAACACTGTGTGTGTACTGTGTGTGTACTCTGTATGTGTACTGTGTGTACGGTGTGTGTGTGTACTGTGTATACGGTGCGGTGTCTAAAAACATCGCCACTGGGGAGACAAAGGCGGTCGGGCGTGGTGCTGGCCACCCACCCCCTCGTGTGCCGTGCTGGCCTTCATAAGTGCTCGCTAACTGCACTTGCCCCAACAGTCTGTTACAGGCTATAGGGGGGGTCTTTGTCTTTGTTTGCGTGTACGCGTGTTGCGTGTACGCGTGAACTTCCAATGGATACGAGACAATGGGCGTTTATTTTATAAATATTCCGAATAAGAAAATCGACGTCACTAATGAATGACGTCACAATAGACGACGTCACTTCAGCTGCTTTCCCGCCAATTATTTCGTGACGTCGAGTGACGTCACTTTTGTAATCTCGGAAAACGCAAAACCGTTCGACAAATTGCAAAAGATCCGAAAATCTGAAGATAATAACTCTATTTAAACCAAAAAAACTACATAGAGGAAAATAGAAAAATACATTTATTCATATCTCATATGTATATGTATAAATATCACCAAATAATTATATGTATACGCTATACTTCTATAACTATAGAGCTATGCGTACTGCATATGTACATGTATGTATACACAGTATCGTGGCTGTGTGTACATATGCCAGTTATTGTTATCATATTTCGCCCATTTATAAGACGCGCTTCAAAAGTTTACCTCGTGTCAATAAAGTTGCACAATTTTGGTCACCACAAATAACTTATTACAGACTAGTTCAGAACGTATTGGTCATCCTGTGCCCTTAGAAATCTCAACGTTTATCTCACAAAGTCCCATCGCAACGGAGAAACACAAACACATAGACACAGATTTTATTTTATTTTTGTGTTGCCCGTATTGAAACGGCTGTACGCCGTTTGGACCTGAAAACTAAATTTCCCTGTACAAGAATACGGGTAAAGCGTATGGGTTGATAGGCATGCTATACACTATACACTACACTATACACTACACTATACACTATACTACACACTACACTACACACTACACTATACACTACACTATACACTACACTATATACTACACACTACACACTACACTACACTATACACTACACTATATACTACACTATACACTACACTATACACTACACACTACACTATACACTACACTATACTACACACTACACTACACTATACACTAAACTATACACTACTATACACTACACTATACACTACACTATACTACACACTACACTATACACTACACTATACACTACATTATACACTACATTATACACTACACTATACACTACACTATACACTACACTATACTACACACTACATTATACACTACATTATACACTACATTATACACTACATTATACACTACATTATACACTACGCTATACACTACACTATACACTACACTATACACAACACTATACACTACATTATACACTACACTATACTACACACTACACTACACACTACACTATACACTACATTATACACTACACTATACTACACACTCCACTATACTACTACACTATACTACACACTACACTACACTATACACTACACTATATACTACACTATACACTACACTATACACTACACACTACACTATACACTACACTATACTACACACTACACTACACTATACACTAAACTATACACTACTATACACTACACTATACACTACACTATACTACACACTACACTATACACTACACTATACACGACATTATACACTACACTATACACTACACTATACACTACACTATACTACACACTACACTATACACTACATTATACACTACATTATACACTACACTATACACTACATTATACACTACATTATACACTACGCTATACACTACACTATACACTACACTATACACAACACTATACACTACATTATACACTACACTATACTACACACTACACTACACACTACACTATACACTACATTATACACTACACTATACACTACTATACACTACACTATACACTACTATACACTACATTATACACTGCACTATACACTACATTATACACTACACTATACCATACCTGTCAACCCCTGATCAGTGCCCTACCTTACTACAAACAAATTCGGACCGTATTGCTCACCCCGTGGTGCCCTTATACATCTCAACGTTCATCCCACAAAGACCCATCGCAAGGGAGTAACACAAACAAATAGACACACATTTATACGACTAAAATTATTTATTTTGCCCTATTGAAACGGTTGTACGTCACATTAACCTGAAAAGTAGACCACGTCTAGCGTATTATAAAGACGCAACATCTGACGTTTACTTAAAAAAAACAATTATAATAGAAGGGTGGGAAGGGGGGGGGGTGCGTCTTATAATCCGGTGCTTAAGACAATTGGCTCGACCCGCTTTTTATCTGCTTGGGCGTCACACTCGCCCCCCAAAAAGGTGACTCCGAAGGGAGAACAAGAAAAGCTCAAAATCTGACGTGCCAATAAGATTTATGATTTAGCTACGACCTTCCACGAACACCTGCACATTGACAACGTCCTTAGGCGCATAGGTTAAACAAACAAATAACAACAAAAATTAACAGAGTTTAAGATGACTTCTCAGTTTTGGCGCCAAAAAACTGCACAAAGCTACGACTGATATTTAGATTTAAAATCTGATCATTTACAACTTAAGAATGACTTTCGTAAAACAATGACACTTCGGCTAGAGTTGTGACAACCGTACGCTCCATAGCCCGTGCAGAACATCATTCGATTCGAGATTTGAATTCTAGATTTGAATCATTCGTGCAGAACATCATTCGAATTGTTGTGCTGTAGTGCTATGAAGAAGGTCCATTGCCTGAAACGTCGCCTTTCATAGTACCGTACATATACATTCTTATTTAAAAGCCAACGCATTTGAGAATGTATAGAATTACGAAAATGATGTTTAACTTTTTTTTATTCGTTGTAGGGTGTAGCATCGCGTAGGGGGTGATCCATCTACAGATACCCCACTCAAATAACGTGGACAAATTACACGTCTAGAATTTTTTTTTTTAAAGAACATTTTATTTAAGAGCCACTGCCTACTCTCGTATCCCACCCCATGTCAAAACACGCGTTAAATCCTTCAGCACTCCCCTCCTCTGTGTAACAAGATACGGAGGCATCCTCAATCACTTGCCGAGGAATTGAGACGTCATTATTGGGTCATCTCGACATCGGTGGGGTGTCTGAAAATGGATCACGCATCTAATTTGTTCCGTTGTATAGATGATGTCGCAACAATGATATATGTGTGTGTGTGTGTATATGTGTGTATATGTTGATTCCCGCTCACGGCCAACACCAGTGACGATTATCTGAACCGGTCCTGGGCCTCCCCTAGGTCGACTCAGCCTCAAATTAGTACCTGGTGCGGTGTGTAAACATCGCCACTGGGGAGACAAAGGCGGCCGGGCGTGGTGCTGGCCACCCACCCCCTCGTGTGCCGTTGCGGTCTTCATAGGTGCTCGCTAACAGCACTTGCCCCTGCAGTCTGTTAAGGCTATATGGGGGATCTTTATATGTCAAGGCCATGTGACACACACACAGTACACACACACACACACGCATATTTACATTAAGTATGTATTTTTATGGCTTACATGAGACTTTCATCCATCAGTAGATCGATGATAGTTGATGGTGCATTGTGCGTGATTATTAAACACGGATTAAATTAAAAATTTTACCCGTATACAGACACACACATATATACACACACACACACATACCTCAACATATAAAGACAAAGATCCCCCGTACAGCCTCAACAGACTTCTGGCAAGTGCTGATAAAGGCTGCTACGTACCGAAACATATCCTCACGTACACGCAACGCACATCACGCTGCACACAGGGCCCAGTTTGGGTCTCACTGGCCTCATGATGTTAGCTGTGGTCCAGGGTCGAACTCATGTTGACGAGGTTATGAGTGCAGTGCGCTAACCACTGCGCCACCGCTCCACCATCCATCTATCTATCTGTGTGTGTACATGGTAGCATCGGTTCACTGAAGCAGCAAGTTGAAAGTGTCTGTGAAAACGTGTTTACCCGGTGCGGTGTGTAAAGCATCAGCACTAGGTGCTGGCCACCCACCCCCTCGTGTGCCGTGCCGGCCTTCATAGGTGCTCGCTAACAGCACTTGCCCCTACAGTCTGTTACAGGCTACACGGGGGATCTTTGTCTTTGTATTTGTCTTGTATGGGGGGAGTCACCTGTGCAGTGGCTAGCGGCACTGCGGCGATCTAAGTTCATTTCAACATCAGTGGCGAATTCGTGAACCTATCTTCTTGGATCTTTCGGTAAAGTCACGTAGAAGGGAAGTAATAACATAATAAAAATAAAACATGATAAATTAATTCTCACGACGTTTCTGTTTTATTTTTATTATTTTATTACTTCTCTTCTACGTGACTTTACCGAAAGAACCAAGAAGATGAATCCCTGCAGTTACGAAAGCTTTAAATCGAAATACGTGAACCTAGTTTCGCGACTCCCCTAAGCCACAAACGAGTACCTGGCACCGGGGAGACAAAGGCGGCCGAGCGTGATACTGGGCACACTGCCCCGTCCTGCGCCGTGACAGCCTTCATGCGTGGTTCTCTAACAGCTCTTGCTCCAAAACGCCGTTAAAGGCTACACGGGGGACCTTTGCCTTTGGTGTGTAAGACATATTTTCCCACGTGAGACCGGCTGGAACGCAGGGCACACGGTGACACGTGGCAACAATTCACAACTCCCCTATCACAATGATTACGACGATCATCATGACCGTCATCAATCATCGTGATCATCATCAGCCGTGGATTAAGACCGCCGCCGCCGTCGCCACTGCCGTCACCTCTCACGATGCTGCGCTGTTGATGACTCGACCCGAGGTAGCCACGCGCGGACTCGTCGCTGCAAATCTCCCCGGCGGGCATCGCTCTCAGACGCGTTCCGTTGCGAGGCTTCCAGTTCCCGTTCGTCATTATCATTGCTGCTGCTGCTGTTGTTGTTATTGTAGCGCGCCACGTGAGATGTGAATCGAGTCGGAGGCGAAACTTTGCAAATGTGGCGGGGAAGTGGAACTCGGCAGATTGTCAGCTCGTACCGCGTGTCCTCCGTACGCAGGGGAGGGGAGCGGTGGTGCAGTGGTTGGCGCAGCGTGATATCAGAACCAGAATATTTATTTTATACGGGAGGAATCGATGAGCTGTAAAGCTCTGTTTCACAGATGTCCAGTAAGGGGCATGTCAGAACGTTACAACAACAACAAAAAAACACGATCGGAGTGCAAAGTAAAGGAAAGTTAAACAAATGGTTTGCAGAAGTATATACAAACAAAACTAAACTTTTTTTTTATCTTACCAGCTAAGGCCAACTTGAGCTATTATTTTTTTTCAGAAGCGACCTAGCCACAAATGATAACTCAACGCAAAGTGGCTTATCACGTGGACATTTATAACAGCAAAATAATCTAAATTATCAAAATTATCTACATTATCTACGTTTCTAAATGTGGAGGGAAAAGTCGGAGGACTCTGAGAACCACAACAACAACCACGGAGAGAGAGAGAGAGAGACACACGCACACTCAAAATATACAAACTCCAAATACGAACCCAGCGGTCTAAGTTCGATCTCCCCGGGCCCCGGTCACGGCGCACATCAGTGGCGACAGATGCCACTGGCACCACTGACCCACTTCACCAACATTGCACCGGCCAACGAGGTCAAACAATCCCCCTGGCCAACACGGTGTAGAGAGGCCCTCATCCAGCAGTGGATTGTAAAAGAGCCGGGTATATATTTATTATTATTGTTATCGAATTAAAGTTCTGCATTGTCGAGTAAAATAGTTTTACATACTACCCACTCCGACAAGAAAATATAAACTTTTCATCTTCTTGGTTGTTTCGGTAAAGTCACGTAGAATGGGAATAATAAAATATTTTATTATGTTAATAATAAAAGTAATAAAAATAAAACATAATAAAATATTTTATTATGTTTTATTTGTATTATTTTCTTATTTCCATTCTGCGTGACTTTACCGAAAGAACCAAGAAGATGAATCCCTGCAGTCACGAAAGCTTTAAATCGAAATAAAATGTTCGTTGGAAAGTCGATGGGATGGAGACAAATGTGTTTGTCCTTCCAAACCACACCCACGTGTCCTGCTCGCGAGGTGTGCACACGAAGACGACACGTGCTGTACTCGTGTTCGAATACAGCTGTCGTCATCGGATTACATTGATCTAACTGAAAATATGGCAAACCCATTGCTTTTGGTAACGTTGAAATAATCATACTTTGATTATTTTGGCAATGTTATACTATTGTAATCGGATTACTTTGGTCATGTTAAAATCTAGTCGTATGATTACGCTGGCAACGTCATAATACAGTGATTTGACTATTTTGGTGATGCTAGAATATCGTCATCTGATTGTTGATTGGAACTCAACAAAATCACGGCGTGTTTTTGTTTCGTTTTGGGATTTTCAGTGCCTTCCAACTGATTTCGTTTTCTCGAATCATAAACGAAAAGTAATCCTGAACGGTAATCGACTGGTACCTGCTAAGTAACGGTGCCCTTGCATTGAAGCGTTACTCCAGTAATTACACAAATTACCAGGGGCTGTTTGCTGCGGGTCCTAATTACCCGAGTTCAAATCACGTGTTTGGTGTGTCCTCTGCACACGTGCTTTAGAGTTCGTGCAGAGCGGGAGAGAGAGATCCCTGTACGTAAATCCACTGCTGGATGACCCCCCCCCCCCCCCGCCTGCCCCATCTCCACCACCCCACGTGTGTGTGTGAGTGACTTTCGGCAGGCTTCTTCTCATGGAGCCGGTCACATGCGCGACAGAGTCGGTGCAGAAGGCAGGGAGCATAGACGTACCGTACAATGCAACGAGGGAATCGAAACTGCTACTTCGTGGTGATATTTTGAAGGCGTTCTATGAATTTAAATCAGATGATGAGTGCAAAAACCAAAAATATATATGCCCTTTGCTAATCCGATTACATCAACACGTTACCCGTGACAGTGCTTGTAAGCGTGCATCACGATTCGCATCGTTTCCCCCCCCCCCCCAAAAAAAAAACATCTGATCGTCCCTCCACTGAACTCCCAGATCGCATTAAGCGCCTTCACCATCCTCCGTGCACTCCCCCTCTCGTCTCACTCCACCTCCACGCACTCTCCTACCTCCTCCCTTTCATCTCACTCCACCTCCACGCACTCTCCTACCTCTCCCCTTTCATCTCACTCCACCTCCACGCACTCTCCTACCTCTCCCCTCTCGTCTCACTCCACCTCCACGCACTCTCCTACCTCCTCCCTTTCATCTCACTCCACCTCCACGCACTCTCCTACCTCTCCCCTCTCGTCTCACTCCACCTCCACGCACTCTCCTACCTCTCCCCTCTCATCTCACTCCACCTGCACGCACTCTCCTACCTCTCCTACCTCTCGTCTCACTCCACCTCCACGCACTCTCCTACCTCTCCCCTCTCGTCTCACTCCACCTCCACGCACTCTCCTACCTCTCCCCTCTCGTCTCACTCCACCTCCACGCACTCTCCTACCTCTCCCCTCTCGTCTCACTCCACCTCCACGCACTCTCCTACCTCTCCCCTCTCGTCTCACTCCACCTCCACGCACTCTCCTACCTCTCCTACCTCTCGTCTCACTCCACCTCCACGCACTCTCCTACCTCTCCCCTCTCCTCTCACTCTCCTCCACGCACTCTTTTACCTCTCCCCTCTCCTCTCACTCTCCTCCACGCACTCTCCTACCTCTCCCCTCTCATCTCACTCTCCTCCACGCTCTCTCCTGCCTCTCTCCTCTCATCTCACTCCACCTCCACGCACTCTCCTACCTCTCCCCTCTCCTCCACGCACTCTCTTACCTCTCCTCTGTCACCTCGCTCTATTACCCACCACGCACTCTCCTACCTCTCCCCTCTCCTCTCACTCTCCTCCACACACTCTCCTACCTCTCCCCTCTCACCTCGCTCTATTACCCTCCACGCACTCTCCTACCTCTCCCCTCTCACCTCGCTCTATTACCCACCACGCACTCTCCTACCTCTCCCCTCTCATCTCACTCTCCTCCACGCACTCTCCTACCTCTCCCCTCTCGTCTCACTCCACCTCCACGCACTCTCCTACCTCTCCCCTCTCCTCCACGCACTCTCCTACCTCTCATCTCTCACCTCGCTCTATTACCTACCACGCACTCTCCTGCCTCTCTCCTCTCAGGCATTGCGATGTCTCAATTGCGCGTGTTCCCTAATCCGCGCACTCCTCTATCCTATCTCTCTGTGTAATTCCAAGCGCCTATTAATGCAATTACACACGCGCACTCACACACAAGACAACGATCCTCCCTATTGCCTGAAGTGCTGTTGACCAGTAGCACCTATGAAGGCCAGCGCAACGCCCGACCGCCTTTGTCTACCCAGTGGCGATGTTTACACACCGCACCGGGTACTCATTTGAGTCTGAGTCGACCTGTGGGAGGCCCAGGACCGGTGTTGGCCGTGAGCGGGAATCCGAACTCGGGTTGCCGGGTTCATAGCGCAGCGCGCTAAGCGCTCTGCCACCGCTCCCCACACGCACACGCACTCACGCACACACACCCACGCACACACCCACACACACCCACGCACACACACTCACGCACACACACCCACGCACACACACCCACGCACAGACCGCCCTCCACACACACACGCGCACACTTACAACACGCGCTCGCTCCATCATACATACAACACGGCAGCGTGCGAGTGTTAATTTCACGATTTCGTTTTTTAAAATATATATATAATTTTTTTACCTATGCATTTGTATTTACAATATTCAATCAACTTTGAGTCTTTGTTCGGTAAACCGCACAGGGAGTGAGAGAGCATTTCAATGTCTGTAACACAACGGGTGGCTTCCAGCTGATTCATGACCAACGCCCTTACCCCCCACCCCTGATAGAGCGGGTGTCAGAGTTTCTTAAATTCTTAAATTTCCACACCCACCACCGAACGCCCGCCTCTATGAACCCAGCGGGAGCTACAAGTGGTACGGTAGGGGAGAGAGAGAGAGAGAGAGAGTGGGTCGCGGGGTAGCGTGGTGGAGTGAGAAGAGTGTGGTGGAGTGAAGAGAGTGTGGCGGAGTAGAGAGAGAGTGTTGAGGAGTGAGAAGAGAGAGTGTGGAGGAGTGAGGAGAGTGTGGTGGAGTGGAGAGAGAGTGTGGTGGAGTGAGGAGAGTGTGGTGGAGTGGAGAGAGAGTGTGGTGGAGTGGAGAGAGAGTGTGGTGGAGTGAGAAGAGAGTGGTGGAGTGAGAAGAGCGAGAGTGGAGGAGTGGAGTGAGGAGTGACTGCGTCTGGCCAGCGTCGTGGGGAGTGTTTGGAGGACTTCTGGCTCTGGGGCTTCCCCCTTGCTGACAGCGGTGTTTTTTTAAATAAATAAAACGTAAATCTTTAATAAAAAATTGTTGCGTAAAGATAATTAATTCATTAAGTTTGACCGGGAATGAGTCACTATGGAGTCATATTCTTAGGTTTTTTCGTTTTTTTCGGTAATGTCACGTTTTTTTTACCTACGTGACTTTACCGAAAAAACCTAAGAATATGAATCTTTGCAGTCACGAAAGCTTCAAATCTAGAATCAATATGGAGTGTCTTGGTCGTGATAACAACATCTACAACAGTAGAAACTGCGTTGTTAAAGAATCACTAAAGGCGGAGTGGGGGGGGGACTAAATATACGGAGTTTATTCCATCACCTATTTTGTTTATTTAAATCATAAAAGTGTGTTGTTGTTGTTTACCATCTGCTGTATACCTGCTGCTGTTGTGTTTGTGTACAAGTTGCTGTGCGCGTGTGATGCGGCTCTCGAACTATTTTGGTCAAAGACGAAAACAACAACAAAAACACGTGTCTCTACTTCTGCTTAGCTGAATGGTCGCCGACCCCCTTGGTACAGGCCAAATACCCTCCTCTCAAAGAGGCTTCCTTGACCTCACCCCCCACCCACCCACCCCTCCCCTTGCCCTTCCGCCAGTAGTGTGGCCACGTGAAGGTCAGAGACCCATAGAGACCCCCCCCCCCCCCCACCAAAGACCCACAAAGGTCAGCAGAGAGATGCTGAATCGGCTCCTCTAAGAGCAACAAAAATTAGAAATCTTGTTGGTTCTTTCGGTAAAGTCACGTAGAAGGGAAATAATGAAATAATAAAAATAAAACATAATAAATTAATTCTCACGACGTTTCGGCCACAACGCAAGCAGCCGTCTTCAGGTGAAGAACAGGTCTGTCGGAAAGACAGCCAATTCTCACGACGTTTCGGCCACAACGCAAGCAGCCGTCTTCAGGTGAAGAACAGGTCTGTCGGAAAGACAGCGTCTGTCTGACAGACCTGTTCTTCACCTGAAGACGGCTGCTTGCGTTGTCTTTCCGACAGACCTGTTCTTCACCTGAAGACGGCTGCTTGCGTTGTGGCCGAAACGTCGTGAGAATTATATTTTATTTTTATTCTTTTATTATTTCCCTTCTACGTGACTTTACCGAAAGAACCAAGAAGATGAATCCCTGCAGTCATGAAAGCTTTCAATCGAAAAATAAGAAAATCTAAGGCTGGGTTCGAACTCCGCCATGCAGTAAATTGATGGTGTTCTCAGCCTGATCACTGCACCATTTAGCCAGTTGACCGGCTACTTTGCAACAGCAGTAGTCATTCGGTAGCCACAGACTCCATCACAGCGCTTGTGTCAGGCTAGATGCACAGACCCTGAAGAACCTACACTTGTACGCGTGTGTGTTTGTTAGGGATCACACCTGGGTCTGTCCCGTGACCTCCTACCGGCAGCGAGTCTTCACACTTTGCGTGGCATCAATGTGCACCTAGCCTGGCACAAGTGCTGTGTTGACGTCACCGCCACTCGGTGGTTGTTGTTGTGTTGAGAATGACTTTCGGGTTTTTTTATTTTACAACTTCGGAACGTTGGATTATTTTCGGATCACTGATACGATTGGCTAATAATGATCCACGTGCTCACCCTATAGTGACGTCTCCGGATGCCACGTGACGCCACTTTTTGGCGGGAAATGCGTGCGATTTTGTGTCGGTCCGAAATAAACAAAAATTGGATTGTCCGATATGTTCGAATCGAGGTCTGATTTTTCGGAAATTTCGCCTTAAAATCCACGACTCGGGCACTTATTTCGATGACACGCACACACAGACAGACACGCAGACACACACGCAGACACGCAGACACAGACACGCAGACACACACGCACACATACACACACACAGACACAGACACGCAGACACACACGCACACACAGACACACAGACACACACACAGACACGCAGACACACACGCACACACAGACACACACACAGACACGCAGACACACACGCACACACAGACACACAGACACACACACAGACACGCAGACACACACGCACACACAGACACACACACATACACACAGACACGCACACACAGACACGCAGACACACACGCACACATACACACACAGACACAGACACGCAGACACACACGCACACACAGACACACAGACACACACACAGACACGCAGACACACACGCACACACAGACACACACACAGACACGCAGACACACACGCACACACAGACACACACGCACAGACACACACACAGACACGCAGACATACACACGCACGGATACTTGTGCAGTGTGCACGCTTCACCCGACATAGAGTTGACATCGTAAGCCAGGTGCTTGCTTGTAAATCGTGTAATATTGTCACTTGCTATAATAAAATATGCAATGTATACGTAGACTTTCCCCGACCAATATGTATGATTCGTAATTGGCTTATTTTGGGTGAGGGGCCGTCCATAAATGACGTCACGCGATTTTGGACGATTTTTGACCCCCCCCCCCCCCCCCATTGTCACACGGCGTCACAAAAAGTCAGACCCCCCCCTCAAATATGACGTCACAAAGCTCTGCCCCCCCCCCAAAAAAAAACACGCTTCAAATCGCTTTAAACTATTGTCATTGTAGTGCGTATTTAATGTGGCGCTGCACTCTCATGTTGTAGGAGAAAACATTTATTACAAAGTCTATTTAATTAAGTAGAACGTGTTGTCTATATTCATTTAAAGTTGCGCATTTTGATGTGACGTCACATTTCTCACCCCCCCCCCCCCCTCCTCGTCACACATTGTCACAAATGTCTGACCCCCCCCCCCCCCAGGTGCGTGACGTCATTTATGGACGGCCCCTGAGATAGTTGTTTAAGTAATATTGTGTGTGGTCAACCCTTCACCACCTGACGTAGCCACTTGATGAAAGAGTCTTCTTGGTTCTTTCGGTAAAGTCACGTTACTTCCCTTCTACGTGACTTTACCGAAAGAACCAAGAAGATGAATCCCTGCAGTCACGAAAGAAGCTTTAAATCGAAATTTGATGAAAGAGGTCACGTGAATCAAACGAGCGAAATGTATTTCCTACTGCGTTGGGTGGAGGAGGGTTTACGACACATTTCTACTTAGAAAATCCAGCCCAAAAGAAAAACATAAATTCTAGATTTTAAGCTTTCGTGACTGCAATGATTCATATTCTTAGGTTTTTTCGGTAAAGTCACCGTGTAGGTAAAAACATTAAAAAGTAAAATAAAATAAAAATCACGACGTTTCGGAGGCAACACAAGCTTCCGTCTTCAGGTGGTACCGTCACAGCCACGACAGCTGTATCAAGTAAATGAGAGATTGCAGGAGCTACCACTCCGTTTATATAATTATATATAATTTTATTTATTATTAGTTACAGCTTTTACAAAACACAGCTGTCGTGGCTGTGACGGTACCACCTGAAGACGGAAGCTTGTGTTGCCTCCGAAACGTCGTGATTTTTATTTTATTTTACTTTTTAATGTTTTTACCTACGTGACTTTACCGAAAAAACCTAAGAATACATTATAAATTGCAATACAAAATGATTACTATTCGGAAAAAAATGTCTTGGATCAAAATAAAATTACTTAAAATGTTAAGTGTGTCAGTATCTATTCCTCTATCTGAGTGTGTGTGTTTGTAAAAGCTGTAACTAATAATGTTAGGAATAATTTACATGTCATATGTGTCGATGTGCATTGTGGCGAGTGTAATGTCTTGCTATGATTGCCGAGGGAGACAGACAGACAGACACGGAAACAGAGAAACACACACAAGGGAGACAATGAGACGCAGATTTAAACAACAAGAAACAAAATAAAGACACGCAGACACAAAGAGAAATGAGTCTGCTCTTGTGAATGATCACAGCAAATGACAATGTCAGGGTCTGCACGCTATGACAAGAGGTCAGAGATTTCGACACACCGAGACGCGATCACGTGGAAACGCAGAGAGACAATACACAAAGACAAAGACAAAGACAAAGATCCCCCGTGTAGCCTTAGCAGACTGTTGGAGGCAAGTGCTGTTAGCGAGCACTTCTGAAGGCCGGCACGGCACACGAGGGGATTGGTGCCAAGCACCACGCCCGACCGCCTTTGTCTCCCTAGTAGCGATGTTTACACACCGCACCAGGTACTCATTTGAGGCTGAATGGACCTAGGGGAGGCCCATGACCGTTTCAGATAATCGGTTCGGATAATAATCATTGACACATGTTCATGCACACACACACGCGATCTGTTGTGAGCCAGTACTTTTAGCGAGTACATATGGGTCGGTACCACGCCCAGCTGCCTTTGTCTCCCCAACTGGTCCTCGTCACTGGGTGTTGGTGGCCGTGAGCGGGAATCGAACTCGGGTCGCCGAGTTCGTAGCGCTAACCGCTGCACCACCGCTCCCCAACACACACACATACACACTGACATACACACACACGTACACACAGATACGTACACACGTGTAAGCACACAAGTTGAATCGGTCGCTTTATTGGAACGTCATATCAACACACCGGTGGGCTAAAGTAATGAACTATTTTGTCTTTTGTCAACGTGACACTTTTTTGCTGATTGGCCGTGTCGGGTGGTGGAGGGTAACGACACATTTATAAATAACGCGATCTAAAGCCAAAAACGTTTATTTGAACGTCATATCGGGGACTAATTGAGCGCACCTCCGACTAACACGGTTGGCTACGTACGGTGCAAAAGAAGTTAAACGTACATACCAGTGTTTAAGTGTTCAACGTTAATTTAATTCACGTAAATATTGACCGCAATCAGTGCATAAGCGTGTGTTTGTGCAGCGTGTGCGAGTAGCTCATAGCACTTGCTCCAACAGCCTATGCAGTCTCACGGCCAACATCAGTAGCAAATATTGTATATGAACCTGTCCTGGGCATCCCCTAGGTCGACTCAGCCTCAAATGAGTAGCTTACGCGGTGTGTTTAAAACATCACCACCGGGGAGACGAAGGCGGCCGGGTGCCGTGCCGTCCTTCATAGGTGCCACTCGCTAACAGCACTTGCCCCAACAGTCTGTTAAAGGCTATAGGGGGGATCTTTGTATATATATAAACGCGTGCCGGCATTTACATAAATATAGGTGTGTCTGTAAGTTTGTTGGAGCCTTACGCGTATATCCTAATATAGAACGACGTTACCATTTACGCATTGATCAATCGGTCGCTTGTAAGATTCCGACACGCAATATATATAGAGAGTACAGTGCAGTTATCTTCAATTGGCATGGTGTTTTTTTGTTGTTGTTGGCACAATTGTGAACCCAATGCCTCTCTGCATCCGGCCCAGGTGGCCCAGTGGTAAAGGGAACGATCCGTACTCGAAAGGTTACGAGTTCAAATCCCGGTCGGGTGAAGGTGGACCACCCCCCCCCCCACCTCCCTCCACAAGGGAGAGAGTTGGGGGTGGTCGATAAAACAGGTACCACTTCGTGCGGGAGGTGAGCAGCAATGCCCCCCCCCTCTCCCTCCTCCACGATGCTAACTCGAGCCCCTGAGTCTGCGTCGCTCAAACAACGCCGTCTCTCTCTCTCTGCGATGCCTCCCCTTACACTTTCAAAGGTTCATGAACAAAACCGAAATAATTTTTTGTGTGAATACCGACCATTCAAACTGGTATCCGACTGACAGCTAGGACGTGTGGATCTGTCTGCAAGACAAGCTGCCTCTAGGCAGTCCCCTAGGCTGAACAAATGCGCTTTGAAATGTTTCAATGAGTTATGGCCGTAATTATTTTAAGAAACATTTTGTTAAATTATTGTTGTTGCTATACGTGCAGGCCATTTGCTTAGGCTGTGGAGAGTTTCATATTCTCGTGTGCGAAATTTACGTCCACTCAGCATTAAATGAGTGCCTGGCGTGGTGTGTAAACATAGGCATTGGGGAGACAAAGGCGGCTCGGCGTGAGGTGGGGGTCACCCCCCTCGTGTGCACTGCCGTCCTTCAGGTGAACTCGCTAAATGCACTTGCCACAAGAGTCTGTTGAGGCTATACGGGTGGGGGGCGATCTTTGTATTTGTCTTTGTGTATGTGTGTGTGCCCCTACAGTCTGTTAAGGCTATACGGGGGATCTTTGTCTTTGTGTATGTGTGTATGTGGTGTGTGTATGTATGTGTGTGTGGAATTGATTTAAGTTCTACCGGGCATGAGTTGGAGCGGTGGCACTGTGGTTAGCGCGCTGCGCACGGATATAACACGAGAAAATCGACAGTCTATATACAATGCGTCTCTGTGTGTGTTACGTGGCCTGTGTGTGCGTGTGTGGGGGGAGCGGTGGTGCAGCGGTTAGCGCTACGAAGCCCGCGACCCGAGTTCGATTCCCGCTAACGGCCAACTTCGGTCACGATTGTATCAGCCAGTCCTGGGCTTCCACTAGGTCGACTCAACCTCAAATAAGTCCCTCGGGCGATGTGTACAAACATCGCCACTGGCGCTAGGCACCCCCCCCCCCCGTGTTGCCGTGCCGACCTTCACGGGTGCTACTCGCTAACAGCACTTGCCCCAACAGTCTGTTAAGGCTATGCGGGGGATCTTTGTCTTTGTGTGCGTGTGTCGGCATCAGCATACACGCAGCGTTTGACAAAGGTCCCCCGTGTAGGCTGCACAGACTCTTTGGTGCAAGTGTTGTTAGCAAGCACCAGTATATATAGTACACAGTATACACACGACACAGTACACACACGTACACTTGAGCAAGTCTACATGCGTACATGGGTGGATTCGTGCGCACGTTTCTGCGTGTGTGTGTGTATGTGTGTATGTGTGTCTGTATGTGTGTGTACGTGTGTGACGGGAGCGACAGTGTAGCGGTCAGCGCGCTGCGCTATGAACCCGGCGACCCGAGTTCGATTCCCGCTCACGGCCAACACCCAGTGACGATTATCTGAACCGGTCCTGGGCCTCCCCTAGGTCGACTCAGCCTCAAATGAGTACCTGGTGCGGTGTGTAAACATTGCCACTAGGGAGACAAAGGCGGTCGGGCGTGGTGCTGGCCTCACCCACCCCCTCGTGTACCGTTCCGGCCTTCATAGGTGCTCGCTAACAGCACTTGCCCCTACAGTCTGTTAAGGCTATATGGGGATCTTTGTCTTTGTTGTACGTGTGTGTACGTGTGTGTGTACGTGTGTGTGTACGGTGTGTGTGTGTATGTGTATATGAGTGTATGAGTGTGTATGTATGTGTGTATGTGTGTGTGGGGGGATCGGTGGTGTAGTGGTTAGCGCTACACTGCGCTACGAACCTGGCGACCCGGGTTCGATTCCCGCTCACGGCCAACACCAGTGACGATTATCTGAACCGGTCCCGGGCCTCCCTTAGGTCGACTCAGCCTCAAATGAGCACCTGGTGCAGTGTATAAACATCGTCACTAGGGAGACAAAGGCGGCCGGGCGTGGTGTTGGCCACCAACTTTCTCGTGTGCCGTGCCAGCCTTCATAGTTGCTCGCTAACAACAATTTCCCCAACAGTCTGTTAAGGCTATACGGGGGGTCTTTGTTTTGTACGTGTGCAAGGGGAGCGGTGGCGCAGTGGTTAGCGCACTGCGGTACGAACTCCCAGAACCGAGTATGATTCCCAGGGCATCTTTGTCTTTTGCTTCACGCCTGCGTGTGTGTATTTGGGTGTAGGGTCTGTGCGTGCATGGTGCCTGTGTGTGTATTCATTGTGCCGTGATATTATAGTTACAGTACATTATTACAGCTCGATCCGTTTCACATCAAAATGTAAATTTGTGGTTTTGCCCAAATCCATCCGATCAAACGTCAATGCGTTCACGTTAACCTCCTGCTGCCCCCTAACCAATTAACCGATGAATCAAACGATCACTTCCAACTCCTATCCATAGGTCCAGTGGTTAACGCTACTAACGCCAGGCACTAACAATATACCCCTAACACGACTAACGCCCACACCACTTCTACCCACAATACCATCCCTGGCGCTAAAGTCCTTGCCCGACTCCAACCCTACCCCTAATACTACCCCCTAATACTACCCAAAAAATACCCCAATACAACTCCTACCCCAAATACTACCCCCTAATACTACCCCTACCCCAAACACTACACCCAACACCAATCATACCCAAAACACTGCCCCCAATACTAACCATACACCACACACTAGCCCCAATACTAACTATACCCCAAACTCTACCCCCAAAATTAACCACAACCACCAACATTAACACGAATCCTACTCCCTACACTAATCCTACACCTAACATTAACCCTACTAACCGTACCCCAAACACCCTCAGGAACACTAAGATAACCCCTGGCATCACCCATACAACCCTATCCCAAACACTAACAACTATAGCTAACCATAAACCCGTGGACAGAGATACACCGTGATCACTATTCGGGCAATCGGAAATATATTCATGATGTCCCACGCGATATTTTTGTAATTAACCAGAATATTTAAAAAATATACTTCAAGAAGTGACTTTTTAAAAATTGCATCGTCGGCCCAAAGCACTTCAGTAACTTTCGACTTAAAGCTTTCGTGACCGCAGGGATTCATCTTCTTGGTTCTTTCGGTAAAGTCACGTAGAATGGAAATAATAAAAGAATAAAAAATGAAATAATACAAATAAAAAATAATAAAATAATATTATGTTTTATTTTTATTATTTTATTATTTCCCTTCTACGTGACTTTACCGAAAGAACCAATAATAAAAAAAACGTCACCGGTGCTTCGGCGATTTTAAATCTGTAAAGCGTTCCGCTTGTACGTGGCATTTTTATTTTTTCAGTTGGCGCTCTGAGACCCAAGTATGAGCACAATGCAGTTCTGTCGAGCCTGGTGGTTTGCACAAGGCTGAGTGAGAGCTTTGGTCATAGTGCACGTGCAGTTGCTGTGGCATCGTTGGTGTGTTGTTAAATTGAGAAAGTTAGCTATGTTGAGAAAGTTAGCTGTGACGGTTCCACCTGAAGACGGAAGCTTGTGTTGCCTCCGAAACGTCGTGATTTTTATTTTATTTTTATTTTATTTTACTTTTATTAATTTTAATTTTTTACCTACGTGACTTTACCGAAAAAACCTAAGAATAAGTTAATGGCAGGGCACATCCACTCTGTCTTCATTGGGACGTCCCGGGACGTCCAGTTAAAGTTGGTGTTGTGTGTGCGCGTGTTTGTTGTTGTTGTTCTTTCATATCGCCGCGTTGGCTCAAGGGTCAGAGACACTGGGCCAGAAACTTCGAGGACCTGGGTTCGAATTCAGGTTTCACCCGCCCCGCGATTGAACCGGGGCTCTCAATTGTAACGCGTTGATCGGATCAGCACCGGTGATTGACATCTGCACATGACGACAAATCCCACCACATTAAACGCGGCTTTTGATTAAATTCTTGCCAAATTCGAGCACACAAAATGTGTAACATACTCGCTGGCTGTCCTACGAAAAAATAATCTCTTATCAGGGTTTGCGGGTATGTGCGCGCCCCCCCCCCCTCCTCCTACGATGTAAAGGAACGGGGATGCCACTTGTTGGATTATTGCTGGAGAAGTTCTCCATTAAATATCTCTCTCTGATTCTCGTCTATTGCCGCCCTCCTGACACGAGGAACCCACCACGTGCTGCTACTGCTACTGCTGCTGCTACTGCTGCTGCTGCTGCTGCTGCTACTGCTGCTGCTACTACTGCTACTACTGCTGCTACTGCTGCTACTGCTACTGCTGCTGCTGCTACTGCTGCTGCTACTGCTGCTGCAGCTACTGCTGCTACTGCTGCTACTGCTGCTGCTGTACTGCTGCTACTGCTGCTGCAGCTACTGCTGCTACTGCTGCTACTGCTGCTGCTACTGCTGCTGCTACTGCTGCTGCTACTGCTGCTGCTACTGCTGCTACTGCTGCTACTGCTGCTACTGCTACTGCTGCTACTACTGCTACTGCTGCTACTGCTGCTGCTGCTACTGCTGCTGCTGCTACTGCTGCTGCTACTGCTGCTGCTGCTCTACTGCTGCTGCTACTGCTGCTGCTGCTACTGCTGCTGCTGCTGCTACTGCTGCTGCTGCTACTGCTGCTGCTGCTGCTACTGCTGCTGCTACTGCTGCTGCTGCTACTGCTACTGCTGCTGCTACTGCTGCTGCTGCTACTGCTGCTGCTGCTACTGCTGCTGCTACTGCTGCTGCAGCTACTGCTGCTACTGCTGCTACTGCTGCTGCTACTGCTGCTGCTACTGCTGCTACTGCTGCTGCTACTGCTGCTGATACTGCTGCTGCAGCTACTGCTGCTACTGCTGCTACTGCTGCTGCTACTGCTGCTGCTACTGCTACTGCTGCTACTGCTGCTGCTACTGCTGCTGATACTGCTGCTGCAGCTACTGCTGCTACTGCTGCTGCTACTGCTGCTGCTACTGCTGCTACTGCTGCTGCTACTGCTACTACTGCTGCTGTTGCTGCTACTGCTGCTGCTACTGCTGCTACTGCTGCTACTACTGCTACTGCTCCTGCTGCTGCTACTGCTGCTACTGCTGCTGCTGCTCCATTCGCAGATGTCCCGACTGGATTTCTCGTTTCGTGACACTTTGACGCGGCTCGCGTGGCTACCAAGAGAGGTGCTCTGCACGTTTCTTGTCTCGCCCAATTATTTGTTACAGCAAAGAATCAATCGACCAAGCACGTGTTCACATTTACATATATATATTTTGTTATCACAGTCGTAATTTACATCGCATAAGCGCAACGCACAACATGCGATGTATATCACACACGCACAACATACAATGCGCATTACGCATACATATAATATACAATGTACATCACACACGCACAATGTACATCACACACACGCACAATGTACATCACACACGCACAATGTACATCACACACGCACAATGTACATCACACACACGCACAATATGCAATGTACATCACACACATACAATGTACATCACACACGCACAATGTACATCACACACGTACACACAATGTACATCACACGCACAATATGCAATGTACATCACACACATACAATGTACATCACACACGCACAATGTACATCACACATGCAGAATATACAATGCATATCACACGCATAATGTACATCACAGACACGCACACACAATGTACATCACGCATACACAATGTACATCACACACGCAGAATATACAATGCATATCACACGCATAATGTACATCACAGACACGCACAATATCCTGGACAATGTCTACCACACACGCGCACGAACAATAAACAATGTACATCAGCCGCATTTATTTCAATGACCAACACACTGCGCTTACGAGCCCAACAAAAGTCACAAACCGCTCCAAAGTCGACTTTGTTCAGTCGACCCAATCCCGCGTGCAGGCATTAGCACCAGGATACGTCTACTGTCGTTTGTGGATGGACGTAAATATATTTTTCACGATGTGTTTCCGATAGGACAGACTTCTGATTTTTTTTCACGTATTTTATATTTTTTAAAAATACATGTGCGATGTGAGCGGTTGTAGTAGTAGTAGTTAGTGCCTTTTTGCGAGAGCTGTTATATAAACAAACAGCGTTGCCATACCGCGTTGGCAGTGGCGCATTTACACAAATACGAAAACTCAACACAGCCGTCAATAAAACCGCGGCTCGATACGGATCAAAGATAAAAAGACAAAGATCCCCCGTATAGCCTTAACAGACTGTTGGGGCAAGTGCTGTTAGCGAGCACCAGGACGGCACACGAGGGGGTGGGTGGCCAGCACCATGCCAGGCCGCCTTTGTCTCCCTAGTGGCGATGTCTTTACACACCGCAACAGGTACGCATTTGAGGCCGAGTCGACCTAGGGGAGGCCCAGAACCGGTTCAGATATTCGTCACTGGTGTCGGCCGTGAGCGGGAATCGAACCAGGGTGGCCAGGTTCGTAGCGCAGCGCTTTCACCGCTACACCACCACTAACCGCTACACTCAACACAGCTGTCAATAAAACCGTGGCCCTATGAAGATCACACACACACACACAGAGACATATGTAAATACGTGTGTGTGTGTGTAATAGCCAACACGATGGAACATTTCCCCTTGTTATGCGTTATCTGCATGACCCGTGTTGCGCTGTGATGAAGGAGGGTTACTGCTCGAGACGTTGCCTGTGATATATTTCAGTTTTTTTTAGGTGCCACAGTGCTGTTGACGGAATGTGCTGAGCTATTACCACTTCGTCAAGTTTCACTTTGTTTTTTATGTGTGTACGCAATTAAATAATAGTAATACACAGCCGAGATGTTGTAAGGTTATAAGTTCACAACGAAGTCAAGTTCACCCATATTCAAGTTAATGAGACAACTTTGAGTTGACATTGCTTTTCAGTTGGGCATGAGAGTTTTTTTTAACAGACACAAAGGCAAAGATCCCCCGTATAGCCTTTAACGGACTGTTGAGGCAAGTGCTGTTTAACGAGTAGCTATGAAGGCCGACACGGCACACGAGGGGGTGGGTGGCCGCCTTTGTCTCCCCAATGGCGATGTTTACACACCGCAGCAGATACTCATTTGAGGCTGAGTCGACCTAGGGGAGGCCCAGGACTGGCGGTGTTGGCCGTGACCGAGAATCGAACTCGGGTCGCCAGGTTCATAGTGCAGCGTAACCCTAACCACTGCGCCTCGACATGCACACACGTGAGTTCCATCCTTTCATTGATCTGTTTTTTGTTTAAAGTTCAAAGTCACTGGGTTTCCAATTACCCAGGTTTTTGCTCGAATAAGTGCAGATAAGTCGATGATTTAAAAGTTAGCATAAAATGCTCCGCCCGGATAACATAAAATCAAAAATCAAAAACGTCGTTCTAAAATTGTATTTTTTAAACAAATTATCGAATTCATTACCAGGATAAATATTTCCAATTCCTATTTTTTCTCGATACATGCAATTGAAACAAAGTGGCAAATGTACACTACAATATCCCGTATACACCGGATTATAAGACGCACTTTTCTCTCATATTTCTAAGCAAGTATTTTGGGAGCGTCTTATATTCCGTTACTAAATGTATTTGAAATAATCCGCAAGCTGCGATTATCACAATTGGCCACGTACGGTGCCAAAGAAGTTTAACAAATACGTCGATTTTATTGATATGCAGATACACAGAATGGAGTTCTACAGACACATATATGTAATTATTTTATTTGTACGTACGGGGAACAGTGGCGTAGTGGTTAGCGCACCGGTAGTCACGAACCCGGCCTGCCGAGTTGGAATCCCTCTCACCAACAAAAAAGTGACAGCGAATATTTGAACCGGTCCTGAGCCTCCCCTAGGTTGATTCAGCCTCAAACGAGCAAGTGTGTAAACGGCAGCATTGGGGAGACAAAGGCGGCCGGGCGTGGTGTTGGCCACCCGACCCCGCGTGTACCGAGTTGGCTTTAACAATCTGCTCGTTCACAGCACTTGCCCCAACAGTCGGTTGAGGCTATACGGGCGGCGGGGGGTGGAGGTGAGAGCGAGGATCTAAGGCGTAATTCTGTGATAGCCACTTCCGCGGGCTGTTTTCTATGACGTGAAGGGTCGCACTGGCTCTGCGAATTCGCGTCATTTACGGTAAGGCTCGGGCTGATTTACAGAGAGAACCACATGGATCGGATCTCCGATTGTCACCCCGGTGGTGGAGCCCCGCTTGGCGAGAGACAGACACGCGCCTCGACCCGCCACGCACGCGGGTGGAGGCGGGGGGGGGGGTGTGCGACGCTTCCTGTAAGAAGGGGTGGCACTTTCAGAAGATCGGCTCCGATTTTCTTCAACGGTTTTATTTAAACTCTTAGGTTTTTTCGGTAAAGTCACGTAGGTAAAATAAATAATAATAAATAAATAGTACTATTTATATAAATAATAATAGAAATAATAGAATAAATCACGACGTTTCGGGCGCAACACAAGCGTCCGTCATCAGGTGGGACAACTACAGCAAGAAACAATTGCTGAAGTTGGAAAAAGAGCTCTTTAGCGCCCGAAGCGTCGTGATTTATTATTTTATTTCTATTATTATTTCTATTATTTATTTATTATTATTTATTTTTACCTACGTGACTTTACCGAAAAATGTATGAATCCTTGCGGTCACGAAAGCTTCAAATCTAGAATGGTTTAATTTAACTTGACCCCTGTTTGTCGTGGTCAAATCTTGTAATCAAAAATGTTGTCTACTTCCTATTGTGTAATCAATTCGACATTTTGCCCACGTGCTCAGATCCGGTGACAATGCCATGCAATTACAATTTTAGTATGGACGGCTTATTAATGATATATTTTTGTGTCGGTCAAAAAAACGACGCGGTCCCTAAACTGTGAAATCGCCTCGCGCAAACAAAACAACTTGTACATTGAAGATTCATTTATAAAATAACCAATTATTTCAAGTAAGCGTTGATGTGGGAGCAGTTGCCGCATCATTGACGTACTTCTCGAGGGTGAGTTAAACAAAGTTGTGAATAAAACCGTTGTTTATAAAAATACAATTTTAAGGAGTTTAATTTCTTCCACCACCCTCCAGTGACGTCGCTTCGCGTTCAGCAAAGTTTGACGGCGGTGGCCTCACTGGAGCGCTCGTGTAAGTCCCTTCAAAGTATTTCTTCTTTCGTGATTCATCTCATTGACGAAGCTTTCACAACACGCGTTGCCCTTAGATTTCCATAGCTTATAGTAGTTATCGATCAAATATAAAATAATTCTCTGATATTTGTCAATCCACGACCGCATGACATATCTCCCCGCACTGCGCCGTCGTTTACTGGGGTCGTTTGACCATACTTCACCACGCTGGGCGGTGCGGGTTGGTAGAAAGCGGGGAGTGGGGGGTGGGGGGGGGCAGCGACTAATGAGTGGTTCACAGGTAACTCACCACTGATGTGAGACGTGGCCGGGAATCGAACTTGGGTTCGTGGCGCAATAAGCGTTCCCCACAGCACCACCACCGCTCGCTCATGTAAATATTTACTTATTTTAAATCAGGAGAGGGGCAGGTAAACACATCCCTGGTAGAGATGGAGCCCCAAAATCGGATCCTATTACACAATCCGGGTGGATCGTTGGCATCGCGAGACCGCGAGGAATGTGAAGGCGGATTAATTCAGCAGCGGATAGATCATGGCTGAAGAAGAAGATGATGATGATGGCTGACGATGAGAATCTCTGTTAGCCCAGACAAACGTCTGCGTGTGCGTGGGGAGAGGACGGTGCAACGGATCGCGCACAGCGCTACGAAGACCGGCGACACGAGTTCGATTCCAGCTCGCGGCCAGCAACATCCGTGGCGATTATCTTAACCGGACCTGGGTCCTCCCCTAGGTCGACTCAGCCTCAAACGAGTACCCGATGCGGTGTGTCAATATCGCTATGGCGTGGCGCTGGCCACCCACCCCCTCGTGTTGCGTGCCGGCCTTCATAGGCGCTCGCTAGCAACACCACTTGCCCCAAACAGTATGTTACGGCTGCACAGGGGATCTTAGTCTTTGTATTGTGTGACCATGATGCACAATGGGTGACTGCGGCGTGGAGGACGGCACGTAATGAACAGCGAGGTGCAGCAATATCCACGGATGTGCTGCACTGCTACGCGTGCCCACGTCAGGTCTATGCTCTCCACCTTCGCCTAACCCCTGTACTGGTCATCCCTCGTGGTGTCGCTGTGGTCGTACGGTTTGTTGAATCAAACTCCACGCTGCCGTGGCCCGCACGGCGATCCCGACCCTGACGCCTGCCGAATATTTGTAGTTTGCGTGTCTCTCCTCTCTCTCTCTCTCTCTCTGTTTCTTTCTCTCTTTCTCTCCCCTCGTGGTCTCGTGGATTTGTCTCCGGGTCCCCCGGTGTTTCCCTCCATGTTTACAATCAACATCACGCGTTTAGAGTAATTGGCGGCTGCTATACATTCCCACACAATGATGATGAACCACTTCCGATAAAGGGCTACACAGCTCAGCGGGGGGCCTTACGTGGTAAATTAAACAAATTAAGTAAATAGTTTAGTTCTTCGCTCTCGTGGCACAGGACACGAACTCTCAGGCACATCGCTAACCCCCCCCCCCCCACTTCTCCAGGGCCGGAGGATTTCTCGCGAAATATTTACGGACCACCTGAGTCCCACAAAACAACGTCTCTGCTCCCCCCGCCCTCCCTCCCTCCCGCCGATGACAGGGAAATATTTTTTTCCGCAACTCTACCCAGGACAACTCCGTCCGAAACAAATCATCAATCAACACGAACAAACCACCAACCATACACGCACAGCGGCGACTTCGCAACGCATCAGCAGCCCCACGGGGCTTGACGATTTGCAGTCCACTCAGAATCAATTGAGTGGACATTGCGGAGGTCAGTACCCTGGACAGCTCCTGCCCGTGACCCCGCTGGCTCTCGCCTGACCCTAACAATCCCCGCGCCAATCTCGCTGATCTCGTCAAGGGGCACAAAACCACCACGTGAACTCGGGCCATCATCATCGCAACAGCAGCAGCAGCGTCTTTTGGCTGGCCCATCTTACTTTGTTTGCCCGCATCGTCGCGCGCTTTCGGATGCGCTTCCGCGGCCGTCTGGAACGCTCTTCCTTCCGATGTTAGCAAGCAACCGGAGCTGTGCAGCGTTTCAAATCGTCATCCAGATTGACAAACGCATTTCTTTAGAACCGCCGTCTTTGTCCTTAGCCCGCTTTCCCTTTCCCCGCACCTCCGATCTAGCACCGGCTGAGCCCCCGCACCTGTGCCACAGAATGCCCCGACACGCGTACGCACAGACCACGCAACCTCACAGCGCGGCGCGCGCGGGGAACGCACCGGCACGTCACGGGTAGGGGGAGGCCCGGAGAGGCTCGATGGCGGTGGGCTTAGCCAGGCTCGCCGGCGGCGCCGGTGGGAAGAGGAGGTAGGCGAGGTGGGGGCTGTTTTGCATCGCCGCTCCCCCGGCCATCGCTGCTGCTGCTGCCCAACTGTAAGGCACGAGGTACCCGGGGGGAGCGGGGACGTGGTGGTGAGGGTGGTGAGGGTGGTGGGGGTGGTGGTGAGGCGAGTGGGCATGTCCCGCCAGCACGTGGTGCTGCTGCTGCTGCTGCTCTTGCTGCTGCTGCTGATGATGGTGATGTCCGAAGTGATGCTGGTAGGCGAACGCTGCTGCTGCTGCTGCGGCCGCAGCAGTTGCAGTTGCAGCTCCACCACCGCCACCGCCTCCTGCTGCTCCTCCCGCTGCCCCGGATCCAGGCGGCGCAGGGGAGAGGTCCGCGACGCCGCGGGGCAGCAGTGAGTAGTGGGGCAGCAGCGCGCGAATCTTGTGGTGATCGTCCATGCCCTGCAGACACTGCTGCAGAGGGTGGTCCGCTCCGGAGGGCGACCTCGGACAAAGGATCGCCGCCGCTGCCGCCTGCTGCTGCTGCTGCTGATGGTGCTGCTGATGATGCTGCTGATGCTGCTGGTGCTGCTGGTGCTGGTGATGCAACTTGGCCACGTGGTCAGCGTCGGCCGCGAAGTAAGGGAAAGGGAAAGCGAAGCGGTCCTTCTTGAGCGCCAGCATGGACTTGGGCTTGCGGCGCGGCCGGTACTTGTAGTCGGGGTGTTCCTTCATGTGCTGGGCACGCAGTCGCTTCGCCTCGTCGATGAAGGGCCTCTTCTCGGCCTCGGTGAGGAGCTTCCACTCGGCGCCGAGACGCTTGGAGATCTCCGAGTTGTGCATCTTGGGGTTGTCCTGAGCCAACTTGCGGCGTTCGCCCTTCGACCAAACCATGAACGCGTTCATGGGGCGCTTCACGTGAGCGTCGCCCAGGACTGCCGTGGCCCCGCCTGGTTTGGTGGTCATCGCCGGGAGTTCTGGTCGTGGTTGATGGTGGTGGTCGTGGTTGGTGGTGGTGGTCGTGGTGCTGGGTGGGGTGATGGAGGTAGATGTCAGCCACGGTGCGGTTGTGTTTGGGTTGGTGGCTTCTTGATGGCTTGGTGCCGATTGCGAACTCTCTGAGTAGGGGCTCAGACAGTCGATGAGATGGTCACTGGGGGAGGAGAAAGGCGGGGTGTGTGTGTTTTAACGGAGAGATTTAAAAAAAATACAAAGATCCCCCGTACACCCTCAAAAGACTGTTGGGGCAAGTGCTGTTAGCGAGCAGCACTTATGAAGGCCGGCGCAGCACACGAGGGGGTGGTCCGGTCGCCTTTTTGTCTCCCCTGTGACGATGTTTACACAGCTGAGTCGACATAGGGGAGGCCCAGGACCGGTTCAGATAATCGTCAACTGCTGTTGGTGGCCGTGAGCGAGAATCGAACTCGGGTCGCTGGATTCGTAGCGCTACGCGCTCACCGCTCCCCACACGTATACTGTATATACACTCACGGATATTAACACACACATATATATAATCACACATACAGATGTCCATATATATACTCACACAGAGAGATGTTCACACGCACGTGAACACACAGATATAGCAGTATACACACAGACACGCAGATGCGGATTAATTCACAAACACACAGACGTAAAGACACACACTCAACAACGCGCACACACACGCGGGCATACACTCAAACATACACGTAACATTATATGTATGTACAGATACACATGCACACCGAGACACACATAAACACGCACACGTAGTGACACACGTGCATAACACACGCGTACAGAGAGACAGGCACTCACAAACACACACACTCATACACACACACACTCATACACACACACACTCATACACACACACACAAAGACACGCACTCACAATCACACACACACTCATACACACACAAAGACTCACACACACTCATACACACACACAAAGACACGCAACTCACGATCACACACACACTCGTACACAATCACACACACACTCACTATCACACACACACTCATACACACACAAAGACACGCACTCACAATCACACACACACAAAGACTCACAATCACACACACTCATACACAATCACACACACTCATACACACACAAAGACACGCACTCACAACCACACACACACTCATACACACACAAAGACACGCAACTCACAATCACATACACACTCACACACACACAAAGACACGCACTCACCATCAAACACACACTCACACACACACAAAGACTCACAATCACACACACACACTCATATACACACAAAGATACGCACTCACAATCAAACACACACTCATACACACACACTCACACACACACAAAGACTCACAATCACACACACACTCATATTCACACAAAGATACGCACTCACAATCACACACACACTCATATACACACAAAGATACGCACTCACAATCACACACACACTCATATACACACAAAGATACGCACTCACAATCACACACACACTCATACACACACACAAAGATACGCACTCACAATCACACACACACTCATACATAATCACACACACACTCATACACACACAAAGACACGCACTCACAATCAAACACACACTCATACACAATCACACACACACACACAACCACACACACACTCATACACACACAAAGACTCACAATCACACACACACTCATACATACACACACAAAGACACGCAACTCACAATCACACACACACTCATACACACACACACAAACACACACACTCATACACAATCACACACACACTCATACACACACACAAAGACACGCACTTACAATCAAACACACACTCATACACACACACAAGGACACGCAACTCACAATAACACACACACTCATACACACACAAAGACTCACGATCACACACACACTCATACACACACACAAAGACACGCACTCACAACCACACACACACTCATACACACACAAAGACTCACAATCACACACACTCATACACACACAAAGACTCACAATCACAAACACTCATACACACACACAAAGACACGCACTTACAATCACACACACAAAGACTCACAATCACACACTCACACACACACAAATACTCGCAAACACACACTCACACACTCATACACAAAGACACCCAACTCTCACTCACAGACAAAAAAACAAAACAAATATTCCATATATCGTCTTACAGTCACATACCGACACTCATACATACATATAAAAGACAAAGATCCCCTGTATAGCCTTGGCTGACTGTTGGGGCAAGTGCCGTTTTGCGAGCACCACCACCTATGAAGGCAGGCACCTCGGCGGGCCGCCTTTGTCTCCCCGATTCTGTTATTGACAAAAGGCACCAGGTACTAATTTAAGGCTGAGTCGACTTAGGAGACGTACAGCACCGGTTCGAATAATCGTCACTGGCATTGGCCGTAAATGGGATACGAACTCGGGGTTCGGGGTTCCGTGGCGCAGCGCGCTAACCGCTGCACCACCGCTCACCGCACGCGCACACAAACAAAGACAAAGATCCCCCGTACAGCCTCAACAGACTGTTGGGGCAAGTGCCGTTAGCGAGCAGCACCTATGAAGGCCGGTACGGGCAACACGAGGGGGTGGGTGGCCAGCACCACGCCCGGCCGCCTTTGTCTCCCCGAGTGCTGACGTTTACTGCACTTTGCGGCGGGTGCTCGATTTGAGGCTGAGGCGACGTGTGTGTAGCCCAGGACCGGTTCGGATATAATCGTCGCCGGTGTTTGCCCTGAGTGGGATACCAACTCGGGTAGACCGGTCGGTGGAACAGCGCGCTAACTGCATCTGCGCACACACACACGTACAGACATAGGGTGCTCGCTAACAGCACTTGCCCCAAAAGTCCGTTACAGGCTACACGGGGAACCTTTGTCTTTGTGCGAGTATCCGCATGCGTCTTATTTGTCCCTGTGTTAAGTGACTCGCATTTGTGTGTCCGAGTGTTTGTACGCCTGTGTGTATGTATGTATATCTATGTGTGCGTGTAGGATCAGTGATGTCGCTTTTGTATTTGTTTTACTAATGTTAATTTAAATAGATATATTAACACGCATTGTTTTGCTGTGTTCACTGTGGTGTGTGAGCTGGTCAGCGTGTGTGTGTGTGGGTGGGGAGCGGTGGTGTAGTGGTTATCGCGCTGTGCTAAGATACCTGGCGACCCGGGTTCGATTCCCCGCTCACGGCCAACACCGGTGATGATTATCAGACTCGGTCCTGGGCCTCCCCTAGGTGGACTCGGTCTCAAAGGAGTACCTGGTGCGGTGTGTAAACATCGCCGCTAGAGAGACAAAGGCGGCCGGGCGTGGTGCTGGCCACCCACCCCCTCGTGTGCCGTGCCGGCCGTTATAGATGCTCGCTAACAGCACTTGCCCATACAGTCTGTTAAGGCTACACGGGGGATCTTTGTATTTATCTTTGTAGCGTGTGTGTGTGTGTCCCTCTATACAGATATATGTCCTTGTGTCTGTTCATGCGTCTGCGTGTTCGTTACGTTTTCTGTTGTTCTCCAGCGCCCTGTGTAGTTACGTCTGAACGTCTGTCTGTCCTCCCCCCCTGTATCCATACCGATGTCTGTCTCTCAAATGTGTCTCAAATGTGTCTCACTCGTGTCTCACTCGTGTCTCTCCGCCTCGTTGTCCGAATCGAAGGTGTCTATGTGGTCCCAAACGTCTGCGCATGTATCTCTCCCTCTGTGCCTATCTTACATCCCCCCTGTCATTGAATATTCCACGTGTCTCTCTGCATGGCCGTTGTGTCTACAGTTAGTTCCCGTGTGTGCGTGCGTCTGCGTCTCTCTCTCTCTCTGTCTCTCTGCAGCTGATGCCGTGTCTCCCTCCCTCTGCCTTGCCGTGTCTCTCTGTCACCCGCGCGATCCGTCCGCTATGTCTACGTGGATCTGCATCCAATCGTCTACCCACAAACCAAACTCGCCAGTGACCCTAATGACTCGCTCAGCTCCCCACGCGTTCGCTGTCTTCGTAGTCGACTCACTGCGCTCGCTGGCTGCGTTTCACAGTCTCCGTTTCTCCACCCAACAGTCACGGACTCCACCTTGTACGTGTCGCTCGGCCCACTCACTTCCCCTACCAAATTACACACCCGTCCAATCGCACCCCCGTCCACGCAACAACCCCTTGTTCACTCGCAAAGCCACTGACTCACTCATTCACTCGGCCGCCCACTCACTCATTCACCCGCTCACTCATTCACTCACCCGTTCGACCATCCACCCACCAACTCACTCACCCACCTACGACTCACTCGCTCGACACTCACCCACACATCCTCTCTCACTCCTCCACCCACTTACTCGCTCACCAACTCACTTTTTTAGTGTGTCTCTCTCTCAGCGCCGTTCCCGTGCGCGTCTCTTCGTAGCGACGGCGACAACAACAGAGAGCCAGGAAACTCCGCGTCAAATCGCACTCCACCAGCCGCGTCTCCTCCTCCTTCTCGAGCGCTCCCCCTCTCCGCTGCCCGGAGTCGGATTGGAACTCAGCGGGATGAGATTCCCAGGGCACGCAGTGAGCAGGTAACGCGGCCAAGCCGTGACGACCCTTGTCCTCTTTGTAACTAAATGGCAACCTTCTGATGTTGTCACTTCTCTGCCACGAGGAAGGAACGGTCGCTCTCTCTCTTAGTCCTTGATGAGTCTCGATGTCCTTCTTCTTCCAGCGACCACGTGGGGCTAGAGAGGGGGGGCGGTGTAGAGAAACCTTGAGCAAGGAGCTGAGGGTGGTGGGGGGCAGCGAGTAGATGCGAGAGCGACGTCGCGACTGCTCGTCTCGACGTCTCTGGCGGACCCAGACTCACACGAGTATGTTTCCCTCCCTCCCTCTCTCCTCCCTCCCTCCTACCTCCCTCCCTCCCTCCCTCTCGTCTCCTCCCTCCTACCTCCGTCTCGCAGTGCTGTTGATACAACCCAGCGGGCACGCCTCCTCGCACCGAGAACACCTCCCATAATTACTGGGGCGTTCCTCCTCCTCCTCCTACCTCCACCCTCCTACCTCCTCCTCCTTCCCCCTCCTACCCCCTCCACCTCCTATCTCCTTCCTCCATCCTCCTTCCCCCTTCTCCTACCTCCCTCCTCTTCCTACCTCATCCTCCTACCTCCTCCTCCTCCTCCTCCTATCTCCCTCCTCTTCCTCCCTCCCTCCTCCTCCCCCCTCCTCCTCCCCCCTTCTCCTCCCTCCAGATGAATGCTTCCCCTGGCTCCTGCACCTCTATCGCTTCACCCGCTGCTCCCTCCTGGTCCCAACCTCCCACCTTCATCTGTCTGTGAATGGCGTTTGTTGTTGGGTGCCGCTGCTGAGTCGGCAGTGGCGCACAACGAGCAACCAACGTCGACACATCCCTCAATCGCCACCGCGTTGCCAGTCAAAGTGGAACCTGCACAATTGGCGACGTTTCCTGCAGAGCACGAAAAAGGGCCATTGCCCGAAACGTCGCCTATTATATAGTGGGAGGGGGGGGGTTATTCAAGTCCGAATGCGTTCAGTTTTTCATTGTAACTAAATCTCCCTCCACGTACCCCCTGCACCTGACTCCTACCTCTCTGCTGCTCCCACCTTATCCTACCTCTGCATCGCTCCTCTTCGTACATCTTCAAACCTGCCGCTCTCCCCTCCTCCCTCGTGCTCCCACGCGTCCTCACCCGCACACGATCACGGGGGTCTCCTCTGCGCGGCACTGCCCGGGCAAGTGCAGCGAGCGGGCGGCTACATTGAAGGTTCGTCACGGGGCTCGCCACGAGGGCGATTTGGCCAAAAGCACGTCCGGTTCCCCCCCGTGTCTCATCCAGTAGTGGATCGACAAAGGGCTGCACAACTTTCTGAGCGCGCGTTAAATTCAGTTGTTGTTGGCTTTGCGTTCGAACCAAGGTTGCACGTGGGGTTGTTTTTGTTCATTTTTGTTTTTGTTTGGAGTCGCCCCGTCGGGCCGATGTAGTTCGCGAAGGGAATTCCGCCGACTTCGGGGGGCTGTGGGCATCGCGGTGCTGAGAGATCTTTTTTTATTTGGATTCGCGCGGAGTGTGACGGCGAAAGCAGTAAATAGCGGCCGGAGTGGAGCCCTCCAGCTCGCTGCTGCCGTTCGCGCGGAATATCGAACGCGCGTTTCACGAACCTCTCCCCCCACCTCCTCGTCCCACCGCCGCCGCCGCCTTTGCCTCTGTTGGCATGGTGCTCGGACCGTCGGCCAACAGTGAAGTGACGACTGAGGTCGCCAGGTCGCTGTACCGCCGGTGGGTCAGAGCCGGACTAAGTTAGTGCGGGGCCTGTTACAATGATGTTTTAAAGGGGCCCTAAATTTAGTTTTTTTAAACACACAAACATAAATATTAAAACACAATATTTTACTTGCATAGTAAAGTAATTGTATTTTTTTCATTTGCTATACAGCCAGATAATACGACAAATCGCTAATCTGAAACACCCAGTCGTTCGTAAAAGCTGAAGGCGGTATAGTACTATAGTAATAGAGCAAGTGCAAAATCACTGAGCCGGAATTGATAGCTTGAAAGCATTTAGCGCGTGGCCCTTGCAAGTGCGGGGACGGTAGCATCGTGTGTAGCTACTTGTGCTACCGGGATCATCCGGCACTGACTGTGGGGATGAACAGCGTGGTTAGAGGAGGCCAAGCGTCCTGCCAACGGCGTCTTCGTGAGCTCGGCGATTATTGTTGTGTTCAGGGCTGCTCCTTTACCCAGGGCATGTGTACACGGAGGCAAATGATGGCTCTGTTGGCAGTAAAGCCACACGCGCCATGCTCAATCCACTGCTGGATAAAGACGTCTCCAAGACGCCCCTACCGGATTCTAGATTTGAAGCTTTCGTGACTGCAAGGATTCATGCTCTTAGTTTTTTCGGTAAAGTCACGTAGGTAAAAAAAATGAAATAAAAAAATATATATATTCTTATTAAATGTTTTATTAATTTTAATTTCATTTTTTTGCCCCTACTGGACATCTATAAAAAAGAGCTTTATCGCTCATCACATTCCTCCAATATAAAAAAAACGTTCTGGATTCTGTCTCGTACGAAAGAAATAAATGAAGGTTACACGGAGAACGTTGTCTTTGTGTGTCGCTATGTGAGTGTTTAAAGCGTATGCGCGTGTTGATATGTGCTATCCTGTGTATGTGTGAGCATGTGTCGGAGTGTGTGTGAATCCTGACTGTACGTGTATGTTATGGTGAGCGGTGGCACAGTGGTTTGCACACTGCGCTACGAATCCAGCAACCCGAGTTGAATTCCCGCTCACGACCATATGTTAACCTTTCCTAGACCGCCCCTAGGTCGCCTCAGCCTCAAACGAGTACCTGGTGCATTGTGTAAAGATCAGCACTGGGAGACAAAGGCGGCCGGGCGTGATGTTGCCCACACAGCTCCTCTTTTGCCGTGCCGACCTTAATAGGTGCTCGCTAACAGCACTCACGTTCTGTTACAGGCTATGGGGGGGGGGTAATCTTTGTCTTTGTGTACGAATACTGAACTCTAACTCCGATTAGCACGGTTGGCTATGTGCGAAATAAGTTGAACACACTTACAACGCTAGTGTGTGTTGCTATGTACGTAGCCATGTGTGTTGATGCATTGCATATGGGGTGCGGTGGGGTAATGGTTAGCGCGCTGCACTACGAATCCGGCGACCGAGGTTCGGTTCCCGCTCACGACCAACACCAGTTATAGCGATTATCCGAACCGATCCTGGGCCTCCCCTAGGTCGACTCAGCCTCAAATAAGTCGTGTTGTGCTGTAGCGGCCTTCATAGGTGCTCGCTAACAGCACTTGCCCTACGGGCTGTACAGGGGATCTTTGTCTTTTTTACGCGTTACATAGCCCGATACGTTTCATGTAATGTATCGTAGTTTCACTCGCACGGTCAATAAAAAAAAAATATTTGCAAGCTGCAGATATTTTTTCTCGGGGAAAGTTATGTGAGCGAGCACCTATTAAGGCACACAGGGGGTGGTTTGACTATCAACAACGCCCGGCCCTGTTCGTCATCTTCGTGCTGACGTTTTGACACAACCGCACGATGTCCTCAATCAAGGCCGAGAATACTCGTTGCCAAGAATGTTAACCGTGACCGAGAATTAAAACAAATAAGTAGTTTGCGCTAATCACTGCGCCACTGCTCCTTACAAATTGACGCACAATTAACGCCCATTTCAAACATTCTGATTACAGGCGCGTGTCAATCTCACTCTCCAATCACACTCACGTGCAAAGACATTCATACGTTAATATATATTGTTTTATATATATATGTGTTTGTATATCTACTTGTGGTGTTTGTCATTCTTCTTCTTTAGTGCTGCCTAACGGCGTGTGCGACTTCACGATGATATTGGTCCCGGTCTAGCACGGCGTGTAGAGTTTGTGCTGTTGTTAATTGTAGCCATGTTTTGAAGTTACTGAGCCATGTCGTTTTTGGCCGTCCTGGTCGTTTTTTCCCTTCGATTTTTCCTTCCAGGATTTGCTTTAATAGCTGGTATTGGTGGTCGTTTCGGGCAATGTGGCCTAGGTAGTAACACTTCCTGCTAATGATGGTCTTCAGCAGTTGCCTGTCAGTGCCCATATCTTGCATACCTTGTGTATTGGTGGTTTTGGCTGTCCATGGGATTTTCAGCATTCTTCGATACAGCCACATCTCGAAAGCTTCGAGCCTTTTTGTTGCTGTTGTTGTCAGTGTCCACGTCTCTACTCCGTACAGCAAAATTGACCAGATGCAGCATTTCAGTGTGCGCAGTTTCAGTGATGTAAACTCAATTCTTTGGGTCTTTCTGTAAAGCCACGTAGATAGAATTTTTTTAATAAACATAATAATAACGACAGTATCACGTCGTTTAGTGAATGTAACTCAGAGAGTCTAAAATAACTGCTAACATCGGTAGGTAGGAAGGGAATAACACAGCCAGTTATGACCTAAACTGCTTAATAACGTCCTTCCAATGATTGCTCAGTTTGTATCGATCTTCTCGGTTGAAATTGTGTCTGTGTTTAAATATCTGGATGGCTTCATGGACGAATCTTTGCTGATAGCCAGTGGGTTTGCAAACCTACCCATCTGAGTAGTTATTTTCGACTCTCTGAGTTGCATTCACTAACACAGCCACCGTTCGCTGTGTTAGTGAATGGCGACCTGCCATCCTTGTCCACCTCCACTTGGAGATGTCTATTTCCAAGCTCTCTCCGAGCTTACATTCACAAACAAATGTCTTACATTGACATGCAAATCTCTCGCAATACAATCGCCACCCCCACAGCTTCGTTTGTCAAGATTTATCCGATCTTACATTTACATGCAAATTGAATCTCTCTCCCCGCCCAATGACCCTTGGGTTACACCCAACTCAAACCTTTATAACTTCCTGCCTGAGCAGCGCTCCCGACAGATATTATTTCCAGCTTCAGCAGCGCTCACCTGATGACGATTGCTTGTGTTGCTATCGAAACGTCGTGATACTGTCATTATTAAATTTTTATTATATTTACGTGGCTTTACCGAAAGACCCAAAGAACATGAATTCCTGCAGTCACGAAAGCTTTAAGTCAAGATGTATACTCAATGTCCACTCACACGGTATATTCCAGATTATTAAGACGAACTTTCGTCCTGTGATGGGGCTGAGTCTTGTAATCTTGACACATAGCATGCGTTTGGGGTGCGCTCTGTCTGGAACGTCTAATAGTGAATCCCAAACGGTTCATTATTCTCAACACAGCCGATGTATCTTATTTTCGCTCTGCTCTGAATTAGGGGCATAGCCCGAAACGTCAACCAGCTATATGTTTGTTGTAAGGTACAAGTGATACTGCCAGATGTGCCGAGTAATGAAAACGTCTGCTTGTACATCACTCAGAATACAGCCCATCGTTTTTAAATTCACATCGACACATTGACATCAGCGACCTCCATTCGCCACTGAGTGACGTCAGCAGCTTGTGCCAGGCTAGGTGCACTTTGAGGCTATCACGTGTGGAAGACGGTTCGCTGCTGTGAGGGAGGGACAGATCCAGGTGTTATGGGTTGACTGCTGTGCCAGGCTTGGTGCAGTAGGTCGCAGGTCATAATCACCCAGGTCCTATGGCAGGGCCAGGAGTAAGGCTCTTGTAGGCCTCAAACATTTCTGTTTCCTAGGCCCTCATTGATCAACTGCTACAGTTGCCACTGCTGCTGCCACTCGCTTAAACTGATTTTTTTTACAAAAACTGTCTCCGATCAACCATAGGATAACGCTTGTCTTCCCTTGCACGACTTTTCTATTGAGAATGAGATTGGGCGAAAAATACCATTTGAAGATGTTATTTGCTAATTTTTGCAATGAGAAAATCTCGAAAAAACCATCTCCGGTGTAAATTTCTCACTGTCACCTTATAAAAAAACCCGATTGACATGACTCTGCCTTTTTGTATAAACACTGCGCCTATCCATGCTATATGAATATATTTATTCAAGAAGATATCACGGGTTAAATTTGTTTTATCATACAAACAAACAAACAAAAACACGTGTCAAACATTTTTTGTTCCAAGGCCCTCTCAGTTTTCGTCGGCCCTAGGCACACAGTGCCTACTGCGGCCTATTGGGTAACACGGCCCTGGTGCCATGGGTCGCCTGACTGAGATAGCCGACAGAGGCACCACCGATGCCCCCCCCACCACCCATTGCGCCAAATCTCTGAGCTTTATCCGCCCGGCGCACCGCTCCTTGTTGTGAGCGTAGCTCCTCCCGCCCTCCGTTGTCGTTGAAGGGCACCTGCCTCCACCTGCACATGACACAACAAATGTGGGACGTGACCTGTCCTGTCAGTCACAGTGTTTACTTGACTCGTATTTGTGTCCTTACAGATCCCAGTAGGGGCTCCTACTGACCAGCAGAATGCAGCGACTGACGTTGTTACATTCGAGTCATGTTCGACCTATGACCTCGAAAATAAATAAAAATCAAACCTCTGTCCTGCAGTCTCATCGCAATGGCTGGCGCGCGCCCTGCTGTTAGTAAAGCGCCTATTGCCTCGCGTTCATTCATTGGCCAGACATGAACATCATTGGTTTGCATGGTGAGCGGTGGTGAGTTATTAGTTGTGAGCCTTTGGGTGCGTGGTGAGTGTCACTTGTGGGGAGCGGTGGCGCAGTGGTCAGCGCGCTGCGCTACGAACCCAGCGAGCCGAGTTCGATTCCCGCTTACGACCAATAAGAGAATATACGAACCGGTCACTGGCCTCCCATCGGTCGACTCAGCCTTAAATTTGTACCTGGCGCCGTGTATAAACATCAGCGCTGGGGAGACAAAGGCGGCCGGGCGTAGGTTTGGCCACCACCCACCCCTATCGTGTGCCGTGCCGGCCTTCACTCAAAGGTGCTCGCTAACAGCACTTGCCACAACACTCTGTTAAGGCTACACGGGGGATCTGTGTCTTTGGTAATCGCGAGTGTCTGGTAGAGGAAAGGTGAGTGTCATGTCGACACGGCTGCAGGACGGGCTGCCCTCTAGTGCACACATACAAAGATCCCCCGTGTAGCCTTACCAGACTTTTAGAGCAAGTGCTGTTAGCGAGCACCTATGAAGGCCGGCACGGCGCACGAGGGGGATGGGTGGCCAGCACCACGCCCGGCCGCCTTTGTCTCCCCATCGCGATGTTTACACACCGCACCAGGTACTCACTTGAGGCTGAGTCGACCCCGGACCGGTTCAGGTAATCGTCACCGGTGTTGGCCGTGAGCGGGAATCGAACTCGGATCGCCGGGTTCGTAGTGCAAACTGCTACACTACCGCTCCCCACAATTACACGCGCACGCACGCATACACTCACACACACGCACGTACACACACACGCACACACGAACACACGCACACACATGCACACACACGCACACACGCACACACACACACGCGCACGTGAGAGAACAAAAGACCTAGGCCCTTCCGTGTAACCTCCAACGGGGCCGTTGCTGACAAGTGTTGCTAGCGACCACCTATTAAGGTCCGTCACGGCACACGACTCTGTTGCTAACATTCACGCCCGGACGCCTGAGACTACAATGCAGTCTAAACCGCTGCGTTTGAATAAAACACAAATATATAATAACCACTTAGTGTTTATTCACTCTTAGAGAGAGAGAGAGGGGGGGGGATAATGATTCAGAGGCGCAGGGAAACGCACAGACAAGCGGGAAGGCAGCCCAGAACCGGCGCCAACAATTATATCCAAGCTCTGTGCTCCTATATTTGTATGTGCATACATACCCGGATAACCCCCCCCCCCCCTCCGTTGTGAGGAGGGACAGAGAGCTAACTCTCAATCCCCGTACACAATAAAGATGGAAATAAACTCACTTGCTGTACTGCCATCATCCCCTGGCAATAAGCCAACGTCCGGCGCGATGTCGTGGCCAGGCACTTTGAAGATGGAACGCGACCGCCTTGCCCGGTCGTTGTGCGCGCCTCTACGGTGTGAGCGCGTGTGGGGAGCGGTGGCGCAGCGGTTAGCGCAGCGCTGCGCTCCGAATCCGGCGACCCGAGTTCGATTCCCCATTGAGTCTCTCTCTCTCGCTCTGTCTCTGCGTTTACCGTACGGCAGTGCATCGTCTGGGGCTGCATGGACACCAGGCTCGCTGCTGTGGCTCGTGCCTTTAGCTTTACATTCACGAATGAGGCGCGCTCGTCGTCTTTCTTCTGTCGATGCTCTGATACGGTTACTCCTCGCACAATGCAGTGTCTTCCAGGAGGAGGAGGAGTAGGAATGAGCAGGTGTTTATTCCGAACGAATTATATCCCCTGCACCTCCGATTAGCACAGGTTGGCTACGTATGCTGCGAAAGAAGTTGAACGCACATGCACATGCACACGTGCCACTCTGTTCACACAGCAGCAGCAGCAGCAGCGGCAGTAGCAGGGTCCTTCCCGACCTAGGTGAGATTCCAGGATGGGTGACAGCAGCAGAAGTAGCAGAAGCAGCGCCATCCCACAAGGGATGGTAATCGTGGGCCTTGGTCGGTGGCTAGGTATGACTGACTCTTTGGTTCTTTCGGTAAAGTCAAATTTAGCATTCTCAGGAAGAACGTAATCAACCAGGTAGGGTGTTGACTGTTAAGTTATCCGACTCTCTGTTGTATTACATTACATTTCTGAGTATACTAGATTTGTGTTTCTATTTTATTTATGTATGTGTCTCTCTCTATCTGTGATATCTGTCTCTGCTTATATGTCTGTCTATATGTCTCTGGTTCTGTGTTTTTATCTCTCTCTCAAATTTAGCATTCTCAGGAAGAACGAAATCAACCAGGTAGGGTGTTGACCGTTATGTTATCCGACTCTCTGTTGTATTACATTACATTTCTAAGTATACTAGATTTGTGTTTCTATTTCATTTATACCTGATGATGATTGCTTGTGTTGCAATCGAAACGTCGTATGCTAGTATTTCATTTATTATTTTCTCTTTATACGTGACTTTACCGAAAGAATCAAAGAGTAATTCCTGCAGTCACGAAAGCTCCAAATAAAGTTTTTTTTAAGTTGAGTTGCTTTGAATCGATTATTCTATTGAATAGTATGATTCGTGAACAGCGGTATGTGTTCCAGATTCACGCCACGTGTAAATTATATTAATCGCAAACAAAAACTAAGTTAATTGAAAATCTAAATGACGAACCAAGTCGTCAAATTGTGTGACGGACAGACCCTGAAACTCGCCTAATTGTTGATGCATCACAAAGTTGGACCATAATCTTGGTTCTGTCGGTAAAGAATCTTGGTTCTTTCGGTAAAGAACCAAGCATATGAATCCCTGCAGTCACGAAAGCTCCAAATTAAGTACGGCTGCTCTACCGCCGGCTGCCGGCGAATAGTCGCCTCGTGCTCGCGTGAAAGAGAGGTCCCTGCAGTCACGAAAGCTTTAAATCAAGGTTGCGCTTGTTAGATATGGCCCTACATTATTATTAATAATATTAGTTGTAATAATATTAATAATAATACATGAAACACCATCTATAAAACATCATCTATTAATATGAATCAGCTCAAGCCTCCCCTAACTCACGTGTCTTCTGTGTGCCCTCCCCATTCGTGCCCACTCGGCCGCTGTGAGACGAGACGTTGCTCGCGAAATCCTCGTTCATTCTCTCTCCTTCCTCGCGTCCCTCTCCTACCATCGTCGTCACCACCAGCACCCTCTCATCCCAGACATCTTGTCCCGGTCATTCATCCTCCTCCTTGCTGCTCGTCTTGAGCCGTGCCCATGCTCGGCACAAGACTGCCACCCTGTCCTCTTGACCCGTCGACCCCGTTGCGTGTCTGACTCTAGATTTGAAGCTTTCGTGACTGCAGGAATGACTCTTTGATTCTAGATTTGAAGCTTTCGTGACTGCAGGAATGACTCTTTGATTCTAGATTTGAAGCTTTCGTGACTGCAAGGATTCATACTCTTAGGTTTTTTTCGGTAAAGTCACGTAGGTAAAAAAATAATAATAAATTTAATTTTTTTCTTTCTATTATTATTTATATTTTTTACCGACGTGACTTTACCAAAAAAACCTAAGAGTTTGTCTAACTCTACTCCCCTTCCCATGTGTATGCAGGGTATGTTTAACTTCTTTCGCACCGTACGCAGCCAACCTGCTGTTAGCAAGCACCTATGAAAGCCGGTACGGCACACGAGGGGGTGGGTGGCCAGCACCACGCCCGACCGCCTTTGTCTCCCCAGCGACGGCTCCACCCAGAAACAAGCATTTTATTTCGATTTAAAGCTTTCGTAACTGCAGGGATTTATATTCTTGGTTCTTTGGGTAAAGTCACGTAGAAGGGAAATAATAAAATAATATTTATAAAAACAATAAAAATTCTCACGACGTTTCGACTGCAACACAAGCAACCATCATCAGGTGTGAAATCCACAGCAAGAACCCGGCCACAAATGCTCGATTATTTTATTATTTCCTTTCTACGTGACTTTACCGAAAGAACCAAGAATAAGGATTTTATTCCACAAATTGTCTCCGGCGAATATCAACAAACTTACAAATATTCGTGATCTCAAGGTGGGGATGGGGGAGCGGTAGGGTAGGGGTCGAGAGAGGAGGGGGGGGGGAACGGCGTTCGCCTTCATCGAAGCTCGTCGCGAAATCGAACTTCTGCCGGCCGCCGGGTTCGTGAACCGTTGCCAAATCGCCGCTCAGGGCAGGGCTCGTTCTGTAGTGTAGTAGTGTATTGGTATAGTAGTGTATAGTGTAGTGTATATTAGTGTATAGTGTAGTGTATAGTGTATTGTACTAGTACAGCACTAGTGTATAGTGTAGTAGTGTATTGGTATAGTAGTGTATAGTAGTGTATAGTGTAGTGTAGTAGTGTAGTGTATAGTGTAGTGTATAGTGTAGTGTATAGTAGTGTATAGTGTAGTGTATAGTATATTGTACTAGTACAGCACTAGTGTATAGTGTAGTAGTGTAGTGGTATAGTAGTGTATAGTAGTGTATAGTGTAGTGTATAGTGTAGTGTATAGTGTAGTGTATAGTAGTGTATAGTGTAGTGTAATAGTGTAGTGGTATAGTAGTGTATAGTGTAGTGTATAGTGTAGTGTAGTAGTGTAGTGCTGTGACGATCGTTACACTGCGTGGAGGGGGCTACACCGAAAACATAGCCGCGTCAACAGCAGCACCAACATCATCATCATCCTCGTCATCATCACTGTCATCGTCACTCATCATCATCGCCCTCATCATCATGACTGTTATTATCACTCGTCATCATCACTGCTGCCCCGAATTCCAAACGGATTCCTCGTCCCACGTAGCCTGACGACGCAGACAGCACAGCGCATCGCTACCGCCGTGACTCAGTTCGTGGTGGGGGTGCTACTGGGCAGGACTGGCATAACAAGTTTAGGCGTGAGCGCTGGGATGGCTGACTGACGGTCTCCTCTGCCTTGAGGTTCCGTGAGGATTATGTAATCCACCCCCACCCCACCGCCGCCCCCCACCTTGCTCAAGTGTTGCGCAAGTTACACTGGAGCGATGGTGTTCATGCCCTCCGCAGGGAGCGTCTCTCTTGTGTGCTGAGGTGTCGCTGGTGTCGAGCGAGCGAGCGAGCGTCCATCCGCCCTCTCCCCCACCCTCTCTCGTGCCGCGCAGGAACCTAATTCGTAGGTGCTCGCTCACGGCACTTGCCCCAACAGTCTGTTGAGGCTGTACGGGGATCTTTGTCTTTGTGTATGTGTGTGTGTGTTGGTGCAGCGGTGAGCGCGCTGCTGCGCTACGAAAACGGCGACCCGAGTTGAGTTACCGCTCACGGCCATCACCGGTGACGATTATCTGAACCGGTCCTGGGCTGGGGGACCTTTGCATTTGCCTTTTGTATGTGTGTGTGTGTGTAATTGATTTTGTACGTGTGTGTATGTTTGGAATTGATCTTGTATGTGTATGTGTGTATGTGTGTGTGTATGTGTGTGTGTATGTGTGTGTGTATGTGTGTGTGTATGTATGTGTGCACAAAGGTGCACTTGGCCTGGCACAAGCGTCGTGGTGACGTCACCGCCACTTAGTGGCGAATGGCGGTTGTTGTTGTTGTTGTGTATGTGTGTGTATATGTGTGTGTATGTGTGTGTGTATGTGTATGTGTGTGTATGTGTGTGTGTCTGTGTATGTGTGTGAGTATGTGTGTATGTGTGAGTATGTGTGTATGTGTGTGTATCTGTGTATGTGTGTATGTATGTGTGTATGTGTGTGTGTATATGTGTGTGTATATGTGTGTGTGCATGTATGTGTGTATGTGTGTGTGTATATGTGTGTGTATATGTGTGTGTATGTATGTGTGTGGAATTGATTTCAGTTCTGCGGGCATGAGTTGGAGCGGTGGCACTGTGGTTAGCGCGCTGCGACTTGCGCACTCGTGCACATGCGCTCACAGATGGAACACGAGAAAAGCGACAGTCTGTATACAATGCGTCTGTGTGTGTGTTACGTGGTGTGTGGGGGGGGAGTCGAAGTGCAGCGGTTAACGCTCGCGACCAGGGCCTCCCCTAGGTCGACTCAGCCTCAAATGAGTATCTGATGCGATGTGTAAACATCGCCACTGGGGAGACAAAGGCGGTCGGGCGTGGTGCTGGCCACCCACCCCCTCGTGTACCGTGCCGGCTTTCATAGGTGCTCGCTAACAGCACTTGCCCCTACAGTCTGTTACAGGCTATAGTGGGGCGGGTGGGCGCTCATTATGGTCATGTGTGTGTGTACATGTGTGCGCACGTGTGCACGTGTGCACGTGTGCGTGCATTCGCGCGCGCGCGTGTGCATGTTTTTCTCTCTCTCTGAAATTCCAGAGGGTTAATGATATAAGTGCATTCATAATTGTGGGGTATTATTAAGGTCTAGGTGGGGGTTGTATTTTGAAAGGACTAACGTGTGTAGACTTGTGTTAGTGCACCATTGCAGTACACAATGCAAGCGACATATACAAAACATACCGCTGCCGAGGGACCGTGTTGGGACACGGGTACTCAGTTGAGGCTGAGTCGACCTAGGGGAGGGAGGCCCAGCTTCGGCCTCGCTCGGTTTCACGGCGCGATGCGCTGATCACCACACTCGCACGCACAGGTACACACACAGGTACACACAGGTACACAAACAGGTACACACAGGTACACAAACAGGTACACACAGGTACACACAGGTACACAAACAGGTACACACACAGGCACACAAACAGGTACACACAGGTACACAAACAGGTACACACAGGTACACAAACAGGTACACACAGGTACACACAGGTACACAAACAGGTACACACAGGTACACAAACAGGTACACACAGGTACACAAACAGGTACACACACAGGCACACAAACAGGTACACACACAGATACACACAGGTACACACAGGTACACAAACAGGTACACACAGGTACACAAACAGGTACACACAGATACTACAACAACAGCAGACTTTCGCCAATAGAGTGGCGGTGACGAAACCATAGCTATCGTGCCAAGCTAGGTGCACTTTGAGGCCTTGTAAAGCGTCGAAGGCTCGCTGGGATAGACGCACGCAGGTGCCATGGATCGACTGACTGAGATTGACTGGCAGATGCACGAGCTGTACCCCCCAATGTGCCACCTGGCTGCGTTTTATCTGCCCGGCGCTCTGCTCGTTGTTGTGAGCGTCGTTCCTCCTCTAGCGCGCAAACCGCTACACCACGGCTCCCCAGGTACACAGACAAAGACAAAGATCCCCCGTGTAGCCTTAACAGATTGTAGGGGAAAGTGCTGTTAGCGAGCACCTATGAAGGCCGGAACGGTACACGAGGGGGTGGGTGGCCAGCACCACATCCGACCGCCTTTGTCTCCCTAGTGGCGATGTTTACACACCGCACCAGGTACTCATTTGAGGCTGAGTCGACCTAGTGGAGGCCCGGGACCGGTTCAGATAATCGTCACTTGGTGTTGGCTGTGAGCGGGAATCAAACTCGTGTCGCCGGGTTTGTAGCCGTTGCGCGCTAACCGCTACACCACCGCTCCCCACAACAAAGACACACACAGGTACACACACAGGTACACACACAGATACACACAGGTACACACAGACACACACAGGTACACACACAGATACACACAGGTACACACACAGGTACACGCACAGGTACACACAGACACACACAAGTACACGCACAGGTAAACACAGACACACACAGGTATACACAGACACACACGCAGGTACACACACACAGGTACACACACAGATACACACAGGTACACACAGGTACACACACACAGGTACACACACACGCGCGCCACTATCCCTCTATCGCGTGCCTCTGTGGTAGCTCATAGCCCGTGTCGCGTGTAGTTTTGGGGAATCGGGTGACATCGCTCCGAGCGATTTAAGGGGAACGCAGGGGAGACAAGCAGAGAGTGCGGGGAGGGGGGTGCAGGGGAGGTGGAGGATGGGGGGGGGATAACAACAACACACACGCGCGCGGGCACACTCACACATGTAGGTGCTGCCTACACAAACACAAAACAAAGATCCCCGTATAGGCTATACGGGCAAGTGCTGTTCGAGAGTAGGCTGGCACGGCACATCGCGGGGTGGACGGGCGGTTGGGCCGACACCACGCCCGGCCGCCTTTGTCTCCTCGGTGTTGATGTTTGCACACCGCGCCAGGTACTCATTTGAGGCTGAATCGACCTAGGGGAGGCCCGGGACCGGTTCAGATAATCGTCGCTGGTGTTGGCCGTTAGCGGGAATCGTCCTGGGGTCGTCGCTGCACAACCTCTCCCCACGTCCACACGAACACACCCCGACATACACACACACACTAGCAGTCTGTATAGACACACACACACACACGGATATTGCAAGACGCTTGGCCATGCAGCGTGAAAGAGTGGTCCAGCAACACGCCATTTGAGTGGACTCTCTCTCGAGCGGCCTCGAGTGGAAACCCTTTCGCCGGCAGTGGCGTGAACGGGCAGTTGCAGGGCTGCGCCTTTGCCAACTCTACGTCAAGAGATCACTGGCGATGCGTGATGGCGTTCACGATGATGATGACGATCATGACGATGGACAAGCAGAGGGTGGTGATGATGATGTCACTGATGATTGCGATGATGCTGATGGTGATTTATTTTTGAACAGTTGCATCGAGAGAAAACGTCCAAGCGGCCAGCAATGAACAGCGCTGTCAACGTTGTAATCGACAGGAGTTCGGCCTCTTGAATTGTTTCGGCGGGTGTTGGTGGCTGTGTCGCACGCGGCTGCCTGTAACCGGGCGCTGTGTGTAGGCGGCAAGCGAGGGGCTGGTGTGTCACCGCACAGATGTTGCATGTGCGTTGAACTTCTTTCGCACACCGTGCGTGTTGCGTGAAACTCCCTTTGCCCGTGGGGGTCGAGGAGGAGCCGTAGCCTGGTTAGCCAGGAGAAGGGATCGAGTGTTTCGCCCTCGCACGCGTGGCTTTTGTCCGATTACTTCGGTTCCCTGCCAACATGTAAGGTAAGCACTCATTGATTGTCAGAAATTTTATTTTATATAGATGATTCGTCTCCTCTCTCTGAGTCGTCCTCTCTCTCTCTGAGTCGTCCTCTCTCTGAGTCGTCCTCTCTGAGTCGTCCTCTCTCTCACTCTGAGTCGTCCCGTCTCTCTGAGTCGTCCTCTCTGAGTCATCCTCTCTCTCTATCTGAGTCGCCCTCTCTGAGTCGTCCTCTCTGAGTCGTCCCCTATCTCTGAGTCGTCCCCTATCTCTGTGTGAGTCGTCCTCTCTCTCTCTGAGTCGTCCTCTCTCTCTCTGAGTCGTCCTCTCTCTCTGAGTCGTCCTCTCTCTCTCCAAGTCGTCCTCTCTCTCCAAGTCGTCCTCCCTCTCTCTCTCTCTCTCTCTGAGTCGTCCTCTCTATCTGAGTCGTCCTCTCTATTTGAGTCGTCCTCCCTCTGAGTCGTCCCCTCTCTGAGTCGTCTCCTCTCTCTGAGTCGTCCTCTGTCTCTGTGTGAGTCGTCCTCTCTCTCTGAGTCGTCCTCTCTCTCTGTGTGAGTCGTCCCCTATCTCTGAGTCGTCCTCTCTATCTGAGTCGTCCCCTATCTCCGAGTCGGCCTCTCTCTCTGTGTGAGTCTTCCTCTCTCTCTCTGAGTCGTCCTCTCTCTCCCCAAGTCGTCCTCTCTCTCTCTGAGTCGTCCTCTCTGAGTCGCCGCCTCTGTCTCTCTCCGAGAGCGAGCGGATACTCTGCTGCTGCGGCGGCGGTGACGGCGCAGTGCTACAAGTTAAAATTATTGTCGTCGTTGTTGTTTGTTAAATAGAGATGAGTAACATCCGATACAACGTATGCGGATCGTACGCAATGTGTGTACGTTGAACTTCTTTCGCACCGTACGTAGCCAACGGTGTTAATCGGAGGTGCGGGGGAAGGACAACAAACTAAACACAACAAGCATTTGCGTAATTCGACGCACGTACATTGAGCCTAAGCATCTGTTTCATCGAATTGTCTGGTGGTGGTGATGCACAAGCATAGACAACAACAACATGAACACATTCGTAAATAACAATAATCGGCGACGTTTATTATTGTTGTACGTGCCATGATGAAGGGTCATTGCACGAAACGTCGCCTATTATTTATTTTACATTTCAAGGCCATAGCGTTATGGACGAATGTGTCGATGATCATTGATGTACTTTAATCGATGTGTCAGGTTGCGCAATGCGCTGTTACCGTATTCTCCGGATTATAAGACGCACCTTCCCCCCTTAATATTTTAGCAAAGGTTGGAGCTGCGTCGTAAACTCCCGTCGGTATATTGTGTCGTTTCATTGACACCAGGCCACACGTTTTGGCTTCATCTTACTACCTCGGGGGGGGGGGGGGGTAGGGGGTAGGCGTCTTATAAACCGTAGAATACGGTAATTGAAATCCAATCCTGATCCCTCTAATCCGGAACGGATTTTTTTTTCCACCGCGCCGAGTGATCGGATCCGTGGAAATCGTGGATTGGATCCGATCGGCTGGGAACTCCACTTGAAGAGTATTTTTCACGGCACATTTTTTAGCCAGAATCAAAGTATGAAAAATAAGAAAGTGTTTTTACCCTTTCTGGCAATAAAACAGGAGGTGTTTACGTGTTCAAACACCAAATAGACTTACCTCTTTGCAAGGAATCAAGCCTGCATTAAGCACACACAATCCTCGTGGTTGTGCATAGCCTTTGAAACTGATTGTCCAGTCAAAGACACTGCATATTTTATCAGAGCGTGTTTGTTTGCATGTCCGTACTGCGTGTGGTTAATGCGAACTTGATTCCTTGCAAACAAACATTTATTAGTTTGGTATTTGAACATCGTAACACCTCGTGTCTTAATGGTTAAAACCTATTCTTTTTTTCATACCTAGAAATATTATATCTGAAGTCGAAGCGCGCCCCCCCCCCCCTCTCATCCCTCTCCCCCCCCCAAAAGCGCGGGGCCCAGGGCGGTCGCCCTGATGCTCAGTTCCCAAGGGGATGGGCTCTGCAGGGTGTACACACATCGTCGTGATCATCATCATCGTTACTAACACTCTACAGGGTTCATACTCTTAGGTTTTTTCGGTTAATTCACGTAGGTAAAAAATAAAATAAATAATAAATAATAATAGAAATAAAATAATTAATCACCACGTTTCGGAGGCTTTCGTGATTTACGATTTTATTTCTATTATTTATTTTTATTTTTTACCTACGTGACTTTACCGAAAAAACCTAAGAGTATGAATCCTTGCAGTCACGAAAGCTTCAAATCTAACACTCTACAGGGCCCTTTTTTCAATCCACTCTTAGATAAAGGCCTCCCTCACGCCGTCTCTGTTGTGGGAGTTGTTTGACCATACTTCACCACGCCGGGCGGTGTGGGTTTGAGTAGGTGGTGTGGTAGGGGTGGTGGTGGAGGGGGGATGGGGTGGTTCCACGGACCGATTCTAATACCGCATCGCACCGCTAATGTTAGCCGTGGGCAGAAATCGAACTCAGGTAGCGGAGTTCCCTGCAAAGTTCGCTCTCCGCTGCTCGACTGTTCGCATACGCATCATACAAGATTACAATGCCCATCATCCCTTAGGAGCGGATACAATTAACACCACCTTGTGGAAAGTCAACAGTGTTCGTCTTTATTGATAAAAGCTCTCTCATAGGAGTGCGTCATTGTGCACCGTTGGCTTAGGCTCACCAGTAATTGAGCATGGATGGAGCGGTGGTGCAATGGTTAGCGCACTGCGCTGTGATACCCGCTAATCTGCTATGCAGGAGGTCGTCGGTACGATCCCGACCCCGACGTCTATAAATGTGGGTTTGCGTGCCTCTCTCTCTCTCCCCGTGGTCGCGTGAGTTGTTTTTCCACAGGGTCTTCCGGGTTTTCCCTTCACATTTAGAAGCACACGTTTAGAGTATTTGGCTGCTATACATCTGCACGTGATAAGCCACTTCGTTGAGCTGTCATTTGTGGTCAGCTCGCTTCTAAAAAGGAGCTTTAGAGATCAGTGGGGGCTTACCTGGTAAAATAAAAATGTAAAAAAATGTGTGTAGTTTCAGTGCGATTCACGGCCAACATCAGATGCGAACGACTTCTGAACGGACCGATCCTGGGCCTCCCAAACACGTGACCGTCCGTGCACCGACCAACGTGAAGAAACACAAGCGACACGGCGTGGCGAGAGCCTTCTTTCAGCAGTGGATACAACTATTTGTTTTTTACCAGGTAATTCCCACTGAACGATGGAGCTCTTTTTCAGAAGCGACCCGGCCACAAATGATAGCTCAACGAAGTGGCTTATCACGTGAAAATGTATGGCAGTCAAATACTCTAAAACCGGTGGTTTCTTAACCTGGGGTGCACCCAGCCCCCCCTGGAGGTGCGAGATGCCCTTTCTGGGGGGCTGCGAAACATTGCCAGATTTTTTTTAGAAGGTAAATAATCGAAAACACAAACTAAGTACGGGCACGTAAGTACAACTACTTTGTTTCATCAAACCCCGATGTATTGATTAACATTGTAAAAATGTTTGCGATTCAAAACCAAAGGGGTACAAGGCTACAGCAAAGGTTAAGAGTCACTGCTATAAACGCACCTTTCTAAATGTGGTGGGAAAAACGGAAGACCCGGAGACAAAGCTACGTAACCGCGGGGAGAACACGCAAACTCCAAATATACAGCAGCAGGCATCAGGGTCGGGGTCAAAACCACGACCTCCTGTATACCAGGCGAGGTAGTTAACATCTCCAAGCCACCGTGATGATGATGATGAGAGAGAGACACGCAAACTACAAATATACAGCAGCAGGCATCAGGGTCGGGGTCGAAACCACGACCTCCTGTATACCAGGCGAGGTAGTTAACATCTCCAAGCCACCGTGATAATGATGATGATGAGAGAGAGAGACACGCAAACTACAAGTATACAGCAGCAGGCATCAGGGTCGGGGTCGAAACCACGACCTCCTGTATACCAGGCGAGGTAGTTAACATCTCCAAGCCACCGTGATGATGATGATGATGAGAGAGAGACACGCAGACTACAAATATACAGCAGCAGGCATCAGGGTCAGGGTCGAAACCACGACCTCCTGTATACCAGTCGAGGTAGTTAACATCTCCAAGCCACCGTGATGATGATGAGAGAGAGAGACACGCAAACTCCAAATATGCAGCAGCAGGCATCAGGGTCGGGGTCGAAACCACGACCTCCTGTATACCAGGCGAGGTAGTTAACATCTCCAAGCCACCGTGATAATGATGATGATGAGAGAGAGAGACACGCAAACTACAAATATACAGCAGCAGGCATCAGGGTCGGGGTCGAAACCACGACCTCCTGTATACCAGGCGAGGTAGTTAACATCTCCAAGCCACCGTGATGATGATGATGAGAGAGAGAGACGCGCAAACTACAAATATACAGCAGCAGGCATCAAGGTCGGGGTCGAACCCACCACTTCCTGTATACCAGGCGAGGTAGTTAACATCTCCAAGCCACCGTTATGATGATGATGATGATGAGAGACACGCAAACTACAAATATACAGCAGCAGCAGGCATCAGGGTCGGGGTCAAAACCACGACCTCCTGTACACCAGGCGAGGTAGTTAACATCTCCTAGCCACCGTGATGATGATGAGAGAGAGAGACATGCAAACTCCAAATCTACAGCAGCAGGCGTCAGGGTCGGGATCGATCCCATGACCTCCCGTACACCAGGCGATGTAGTTAACATCTCACCAACGCGGTGCCCCCCTTGGATAGACCGGGAGAAGGGGGGGGGGGCTGAGCCACCCACGCTTGCAACTCCACCACGTGGCCCACCGTGACACAACGATCACCCCCCAGCACTCGCCACTCCGCAGCAGCTGTCAAAGTCTCCTGCAGCCAAGCGGCGTGTGGGGCTCTCCGTCGACTCAATCCCAGCCTACAAAGCCATCTGGTACCCTCCCGGTGCAGTGTTAGTCCGTGCGTGCGTGCGTGCCACGGGGCTGATAGCAATAGTACTAATAGCACTGGTCAACACACTTTTTCTGGCATAAGGTATTCCAACGGTTCAAAGGTAATTTTGGGGTGTTGATTCCAAATCTGGCATCAGTTTTTGTCTATCACATCAGGTTTTTGAGATATCAAATATTGCATTTTCAATAAAAACTGCGGAAGAAAATGTTAAATAAATGTGGATATCTACATAAAATGATATTATAAACACACTATTCTAAAAATACAGCACTATATTTTAGCACTAAAGCAGTCACTGACTCGCAACAACTTGCAATCATAAGTGACAGAGTTAATTTCGGGTAAAATCAATGAAAATGGGGTATGCCGATAGCATAAAAATGAGATGTGTTGCCTCCGAAACGTCGTGATTTTTATTTTTTTGATTTTACTTTTTTTTATTTAAATTTTTTACCTACGTGACTTAAGAATATGAGATAATTAACATTAAGAGGAGCACAAATTGAAAAGTTGGAGCGATTATCAATCACCCGTGGTCACTCTTCTGCCTTCGTTACTCCCACCACTTCAGTGTCACTATATCTATGATTATGATTAAGTTACTTACGTATTTCTTCCACCGTGTAAATTCAATTCGGTGTTTATTTGTTGATAAGCCACTTCGTGCGGCTATCATTTGTGATAGCCAGTTCGCTTCTGAAACAAAAAAAAATGTTTCAGTCTTTTTTGAGAAAATAATTTGGAACAATCTGGGCTAAGTTATTTTTTTAATAGATGTTGGATTTCGATTTAAAGCTTTCGTGACTGCAGGGATTCATCTTCTTGGTTCTTTTGGTAAAGTCACCTGAGGACGGCTGCTTGCGTTGTGGCCGAAACGTCGTGAGAATTATTTTAGAATGTTTTATTTCTTTATTTTATTATTTCCCATCTACGTAACTTTACCGAAAGAACCAAGAAGATGTTGGATTGTTTCAAAATACTCGCACGGCAACGCTACAAAAAACCATCTGGATTTGTAGAATTATAATAATAAAAATTTGTAAGGCGCGTTTCATCCGTAGATGCCAAGTATTTAATTTGTTACACGGAAATCCCATTGAGCCAGTTACCCAGTTAAAGTTGCGGTACCAACGGCCCGCGGTTATCGTTGAGGTGGACAGGAGCCCAGCCAGCAACCAGCCAGGAAACTCGAGACATAGATTATTTATTTCAATAGCAGCATGCATAATCCACGACAACCACATCTCGTGTGCGTTCGAATAGACTTTGCACGCTTGATCATCACGCAACATTTGGGTAACTTATTTAGTTTTTACTTGACACAAAGCGATAATTTTCAAAAAAGGACATGTTACGATTTTTGTCACGGCGCCCTTCCCCCCTTCCAACCCAGCTTAAATATACGCTCCAAGCGTGGTGTTGTTTCCTTCAGACGCTGTCTCCCCGACAGACCTGGTCTTCACCTGAGAACGGCTGCTTGCGTTGTGGCCGAAACGTCGTGAGAATTATTTTATTTTGTTTAATTTTTATTATTTTATTACTTCCCTTCTACGTGACTTTACCGAAAGAACCAAGAAGAAGGACATGTTACTTTTATATTTTTTGTTTAACACGCAGCCCCTCTCCCCATTCCCCCAACCACTCAAACAAAACAAAAAAAAACCCCGTTTTGTTTGAGCAAAAGCCACGAGTTAATAAAACGAAAAGAAACCTCCGAACACGGCGCGTGAACGGCGGGGGCGACGCACCAATCAGTTCACGCGCGTGCTCCTCCCACGCTCGTGCACGCGCGCGTGTCACTGCGTTCTTAACTCTCTTTCACTTTCTATTCTCTTTCATTCCTTCCGTATAAGCCGGCCACAAAGAGTACTTTTATCCCTCGGATTATATATATAAAAAATATTAAACCACCCCCCTCCTCCCCGCCACATACAACAAACAGCGCGATAGAAATACACATTACATCCTTATTCTGCTACAAAATCAAAACTTAAAAGTCTACGGACCCGAATTCATCGTTCGGCCCCCCCAAAAAAAAACTGAAAGAAAAAAAAAACATCATTTTATTTTTTTGTCCCGAGTTGGCCCGCTTTGAACAACGGGGCATTAAAGCGTGGCCAATGTAGTGGGGGCGAGATTTAATTCCAGATCATTTTGCTTATATTTGTGACGGGTCCTTTCTTCTGAACGGATGGCCTTTGAAGTGGGGTGGACAGATATCTTATACCATTAGGACAGCATATTCGTCGCTTTGCTATCGCCCCGTCCGCCCTGGCCGCTATGAATATTTTTCTTGGTGAGATGCCCCGCGCCCCATCCCCACCCACCAACCAACCCCCGCCCCGTCCTTCAACCCACCACCCTTCCACCCACCACGCGAAATGTATCATGAAGCCACCACCCCTGGCTCAATGCCCCATCTTGTTTCCTGATCCCCCCCCTACCGCCAGCTCCCTCCCGCTCCACCCCGCCACCCACGACCCCCACCCCTATCAACCACAATTCACACATTGCTCCCACATTGACTTCTACCCCCACCCCTCCTTCCCCCCCCCCCCCGACGTCTCCCACCGGCTGTCTGCACCCACGCACGCCAAACAGAAAGACAAAGAAGCCGCCCACCCCACCCACCACACCCACCACACCACTCCCTCCCACAAAGTGGCCTTTTAGCGAGCACCTCTTAAGGTCGGAACAGCGCGCGGTCGGCTTTGTCTCCCAGTGGCGAATTTCATTCACACACCGAACCAGCTACTCGTTTAATGGCTGAGTCGACCTAGACGATGCTCACTCAGCAGTGATTCTTATGTTTTTTTATCACTCGCCATTCATTTTATCCGTGGTTGAAAATATTACTCAGGCCGCCGGGTTAGGAGCGCAGTGCGCTGACCGCTGTGACACCGCTCCCCGCTGATGTCCACGTGCATGCAAAGGCAAATATCCCCCGTGTAGCCTTCCGACAGGATGTTGGGGCAAGTGCTGTTAGCATGGATCCAACCCGCGCAAACGAACGTGTACAGCGGTGTGGCTGGGGGCTATCGAGGGCTTAGCCCCCTCGAACCCGTCCAGAAGTTCACATCCCAGCACAGGGCCATGCGGTGAGCACCCCCCGGGCGACCACAAGGTCATCTCTGGCAGACCACGTGGTTGGGTGACGCTGCCGATGACCGCGAGCCCTTGGGCGCATTACAATAAAAATAAACCACGTGGCATCCTCGCACGCTCTCGGATTTGGACATTAATTTTGGACGTTAAATAAATTAATTTAATTAATGAGGATTTTTTTCTCTCTCTTAGTCGTGCCGCAAAATAACATTTCCACCTTTTTAGGTTTTTTCGGTAAAGTCACGTAGGTAAAAAATTAAATTAATAAAAGTAAAATAAAATAAAAATCACGACGTTTCGATAGCTGTATCATTTGATACAGCTATCGTGCTAGACGATTCCACCTGAAGACGGAAGCTTGTGTTGCCTCCGAAACGTCGCTGCACTATGAACCTGGCGATCCGGGTTCGATTCCCGCTCACGGCTAACACCTATTGACGATTATCTGAACCGGTCCTGGGCCTCCCCTAGGTCGACTCAGCCTGAAATGAGTACCTGGTGCGGTGAGTAAACATCGCCACTGGGGAGACAAAGGCGGTCGGGCGTGGTGCTGGCTACCCACCCCCTCGTGTACCGTTCCGGCCTTCATAGGTGCTCGCTAACAGCACTTGCCCCCACAGTCTGTTAAGGCTATACGGGGGATCTTTGTCTTGTATGTATGTTGAACTTCTTTCGCACCGTACGTAGCCAACCGTGCTAATCGGAGGTGCGGCAGACTGTGGGACAACGCTTTGTGCCTGTGGTGATCAGGCAGTCAGATTCACGCGCGCTATTTAAATCTCTGTTCAAAACTCAACCTCTTTAATCCATAATAGAGGGGGAGGGGGAGGGTTCTGGTGGGGTTAGATCGCGTAAATTCGTGTCGTAAAACCCGCCGCCACCCGTCACAGCCTATGCGTGAGGTTTGTCACGTAAACGACCTCTTTAGATCGACGTTTAGCCCCCACCTCCTCTTCGTGTTGGCCGTGGTTTTGTTTTCATTTTCCCGCTTTTCGCACACGGAATTGGCATCTACGGATGAAACGCTTCTTACAAATTCTAATTATTATAATTCTACATATCCAGTTGTTGGTTTTTTTTGCAGCGTTGCCGTGCATGTCTTTTGAAACAATCCAATTGTTCAAAATTCTTTCAAAAAATCAAACTCAACAGTTTTTTATTATTTTATTTTACCAGGTAAGGCTCACTGAGCTGTGTAGCTCTTCATCAGAAGCGACCTGGTCGCAAATGATAGCTCAATGAGGCGGCTTGCCATCACGTGGAAACGCATAGCAGCCAAATACTCTAAACGCGTTATGTCGATTCTAAATGCGGAGGGGAAAAAAACCCGGAGGACCTGGAGAAATATCCACGCGACCAGGTGGAGAGCACGCAAACTCCAAATATACAGCAGGCGTCAGGGTCGGGATCGAACCAACGACGTCTTTCCTGCCCGGTAAAACAAACAGAGTTAAACAGCCACAGCTTCTACTAATAGGGTTTTTCCCCTTTTTTTCTGGCAACAAAACTGACACCTTTTGCAAGGAATCATGCTTACATTAACCACAATACTTGCAGTCAAATGCAAACAAAAAACAATACTCTGATAATTTATGCATTGTCTTTGAAACGGATTGGTCCACACCAGAGACAGCTTTCTTTAGAGCCTAGTCTCATATGGCGTTCGACCAGATGACGCCAAAAGGCGCACAGTTCAAAGACAACGCACTACCAGAGTAATTGTTTTTTGTTTGCATTTAACTGCAAGTATTGTGGTTAATGTGAGCATGATTCCTTGCAAAATGTGTCAGTTTTGTTGCCAGAAAAAAGGGGAAAAACCCTATTAGTATATTTTGGTACTGGCAAAGGAGGTCCCATGATGTAGCCACAGCTTCGCCATCGGCCGTCGTTCGGGGGTTCTCCAACCCTGTGCCCTCACGCGGCGAGCGAGGCAATGAAAGGTGGCGACGGGGTGATGGGGGCTGACTGAGACGAGGGGATAGTGGTGTCGAAACGTGGCCCCAGCCCCCCTGCCTCCCTCCGGTTCTCGTGCTGTGGGATCGACTCCTCTTGTGGGGCCGTCACGCAACAGACACGAACCTCTTGTGGCCTCCTCGCCTTCGACGCACTTTTGGGGCAAGTGCTGTGAGCGAGCATCGATGAAGGCAGGCCACGGCACACGAGGGGGTGGGTGGCCAGCAACCACGGCATACACACATCAACAAAGACAAAGATCCTCCGTATAGCCTCATCAGACTGTTGGGGCAAGTGCCGTAGGTGTTGATCTACGAAGAAGGCCGGCACTGCACACGAAGGGGTGGGTGCCATCACCACGCCCGGGTGGCGATGTTTACACACCGCACCAGGTGCTCATTTGAGGCTGAGTCGACCTAGGGGAGACCCAGGACCGGTTCAGATAATCGTAACCGGTGTCGGCCGTGAGCGCGAATCGAACCCGGGTCGCCGGGATTCGTAGCGCAGCGCGGCTCACCGTCACACTACCGCTCCCCACACACGCGCACACACACACACGTACAGACACACACACGCGGATTATTCAATTCTATTATGATAACGAGGTTCTCCCCACCCCCCACCCCACCCCCCACTCCTCATCATCCTCCTCCTGCGGGCGCTGCAGTGTTGTTTTTAATGGGCGTGGATCCGAGGCTCTTCTGCTGATCCGTGGCTCGCGACGTCGTTGTCACCACGAGCGCGCGGCGCGCAGAGGGAGCCGCGCGCGTGGAGATTTTTCATGGGGAAAATTGGATTTTTTTTTGTTTGCTCCACTTTGTCACTGGAACACACGCGCGCACACACTCACGCACAACGCGCGGAGACACACACAGACGTGGACTCGCACAGGCAAGCGCACACACTCACGCAGACACACACTTGCAGACGCAGAGACGCATGGACAAAGGTCCCACGAATAGCCCCGATTCGACGCAGACACACACAGGCAAACGAAGACAAAGATCCCCCCGTGTAGCTTCAATAGACTGTTGGAACAAGTGCTGTTAGTGAGTGGCACCTATGAAGGCCGGCACGGCACACGAGGGGGTGGGTGGATGGCACCACGCACGGCCGCCTTTGTCTCCCCGGTGGCGATGTTTCCACTTCGCACCAAGTACTCATTAGAGGCTGAGTTGACCTAGGGGAGGCCCAGGACCGGTTCAGATAATCGTCGCTGGTGTTGGCTGTGAGCGGGAATCGACCTGGGGTCGTCGCTGCACAACCTCTCCCCACGTCCACACGAACACACCCCGACATACACACACACACACTGGCAGTCTGTATAGACACACACACACACGCACTGGCAGTCTGTATAGACACACACACACTCGGCTATTGCAAGACGCTTGGTCGTGCAGCGTGAAAGAGTGGTCCAGCAACACGCCACTCGAGTTGACTCTCTCGAGCGGCCTCGAGTGGAAGCCCTTTCGCCGGCAGTAGCGTGAACAGGCAGTTGCAGGGCCTCACCTTTGCCGTTCATTTATCGCCACAATCTCATGGCCGAGACAATTCTCTCGACAGAACGACCACTGTGGTGCCTTTTTTTTTGCAAAGTGGTACTCATTTTAGTCACTCAGCAGCGAACGTTGCTTTGCTGCTACTCGTGTTGGTGATGATCGGCTAATCCGACCCTTCGACCAGGGTTTGAATTAACGGCCATCATCTTGTGTGAATCGATCACTCACTCTCTGAGCCTAAGCGACACCTGGGCTGACTTTAATTGAAGAATTCGCTGTGGTGGTGGCGGTGGAGGTGGTGGTGATGGTGGTGGTGGAGGTGGTAATGATGGCGGTGGTGGTGATGATGGTGGTGGTGGAGGTGGTAAGGATTGCGGTGGTGGTGGTGATGATGATGATGGTGGTGGTGATGGTGGTGATGATGGTGGTAGTGGTGATGATGGTGGTGGTGGAGGTGGTAATGATGGCGGCGGTGGTGGTGGTGGTGGAGGTGGTAAGGATTGCGGTGGTGGTGGTGATGATGATGATGGTGGTGGTGATGGTGGTGCTGGTGGTGATGATGGTGGTGGTGGTGGTGATGATCGTGGTGGTGAAGGTGGTAATGATGGCGGTGGTGGTGGTGGTGGTGATGATGGTGGTGGAGGTGGTAATGATGGCGGCGGTGGTGGTGGTGGAGGTGGTAATGATTGTGGTGGTGGAGATGGTTATGATGGCGGTGGTGGTGGTGGTGATGATGGTGGTGGAGGTGGTAATGATTGTGGTGGTGGAGATGGTAATGATGGCGGTGGTGGTGCTGGTGGTGGTGATGATGGTGGTGGTGGTGGTGATGATGATGATGGTGGTGGTGGTGGTGATGATGATGGTGATGATGGTGGAGGTGGTGGTGATGATGGTGGTGGTCTCACCAATATCGAGGGTAAGATGATTGTGTAAATGAGAACCTTGTCTGAAGTCATCCACGTGACCCGTCCATCATTCCTCGTTCATAGCTCATTTCAGCGCCTCGTGTTTTCATTTTGGCAAAGCGGACTGTGTGTGTGTGTCTGTCTGTGTGTGTCTGTCTGTCTGTGTGTGTGTGTGTGTCTGTGTGTGTGTGTCTGTGTGTGTCTGTGTGTGTGTCTGTGTGTGTGTCTGTGTGTGTGTCTGTCTGTGTCTGTCTGTGTCTGTGTGTGTGTCTGTGTGTGTATGTCTGTGTGTGTGTCTGTGTGTCTGTGTGTGTGTGTGTGTCTGTGTGTGTGTGTCTGTGTCTGTATGTCTTCGATCTTTTGTGTCTGTGTGCATGTCTGTGTGTCTGTGTGTCTGTCTGTCTGTGTCTCTGTGTGTGTGTGTCTGTGTGTGTGTCTGTGTGTCTGTATGTCAAGTACCTTGTTTACCTACTGCCTTGTTTACCTACTGCCTTGTTTACCTACTATCTTGTTTACCTACTGCATTGTTTACCTGCTACCTTGTTTACCTACTGCCTTGTTTACCTGCTGCCTTGTTTACCTACTACCTTGTTTACCTACTGCATTGTTTACCTGCTACCTTGTTTACCTACTACCTTGTTTACCTACTGCCTTGTTTACCTACTTCCTTGTTTACCTACTACCTTGTTTACCTACCACCTTGTTTACCTACTACCTTGTCTACCTACTACCTTGTTTACCTACCACCTTGTTTACCTACTTCCTTGTTTACCTACTACCTTGTTTACCTACCACCTTGTCTACCTACTACCTTGTTTACCTACCACCTTGTCTACCTACTACCTTGTTTACCTACTACCTTGTTTACCTACTACCTTGTTTACCTACTACCTTGTTTACCTACCACCTTGTTTACCTACTACCTTGTTTACCTACTACCTTGTTTACCTACTACCTTGTTTACCTACCACCTTGTTTACCTACTACCTTGTTTACCTACCACCTTGTTTACCTACTACCTTGTTTACCTACTACCTTGTTTACCTACTACCTTGTTTACCTACTGCCTTGTTTACCTACTGCCTTGTTTACCTACTGCCTTGTTTACCTACTGCCTTGTTTACCTACTGCCTTGTTTACCTACCACCTTGTTTACCTACTGCCTTGTTTACCTACTACCTTGTTTACCTACTACCTTGTTTACCTACTACCTTGTTTACCTACTACCTTGTTTACCTACTACCTTGTTTACTTACTACCTTGTTTACCTACTACCTTGTTTACCTACTACCTTGTTTACCTACCACCTTGTTTACCTACTACCGTTGTTTACCTACTACCTTGTTTACCTACTACCTTGTTACCTACTACCTTGTTTACCTACTACCTTGTTTACCTACTACCTTGTTACCTACTGCCTTGTTTACCTACTACCTTGTTTACTTACTACCTTGTTTACTTACTACCTTGTTTACCTACTACCTTGTTTACTTACTACCTTGTTTACTTACTACCTTGTTTACTTACTACCTTGTTTACCTACTACCTTGTTTACCTACTGCCTTGTTTACCTACTACCTTGTTTACTTACTACCTTGTTTACTTACTACCTTGTTTACCTACTACCTTGTTTACTTACTACCTTGTTTACTTACTACCTTGTTTACCTACTACCTTGTTTACTTACTACCTTGTTTACTTACTACCTTGTTTACTTACTACCTTGTTTACTTACTACCTTGTTTACCTACTACCTTGTTTACTTACTACCTTGTTTACCTACTACCTTGTTTACTTACTACCTTGTTTACTTACTACCTTGTTTACTTACTACCTTGTTTACCTACTACCTTGTTTACCTACTACCTTGTTTACCTACTGCCTTGTTTACCTACTACCTTGTTTACCTACTGCCTTGTTTACCTACTACCTTGTTTACCTACTACCTTGTTTACCTACTACCTTGTTTACCTACTGCCTTGTTTACCTACTACCTTGTTTACCTACTACCTTGTTTACCTACTACCTTGTTTACCTACTACCTTGTTTATCTACCACCTTGTTTATCTACTACCTTGTTTACCTACTGCCTTGTTTACTTACTACCTTGTTTACTTACTACCTTGTTTACCTACTACCTTGTTTACCTACTACCTTGTTTACCTACTGCCTTGTTTACCTACTACCTTGTTTACCTACTGCCTTGTTTACCTACTACCTTGTTTACCTACTACCTTGTTTACCTACTACCTTGTTTACCTACTACCTTGTTTACCTACTACCTTGTTTACCTACTGCCTTGTCTACCTACTGCCTTGTTTACCTACTGCCTTGTTTACCTACTGCCTTGTCTACCTACTGCCTTGTCTACCTACTGCCTTGTTTACCTACTACCTTGTTTACCCACTACCTTGTTTACCTACTACCTTGTTTACCTACTGCCTTGTTTACCTACTACCTTGTTTACCTACTGCATTGTTTACCTACTATCTTGTTTACCTACTACCTTGTTTACCTACTGCCTTGTTTACATACTACCTTGTTTACCTACTGCCTTGTTTACCTGCTACCTTGTTTACCTACTGCCTTGTTTACCTACTACCTTGTTTACCTGCTACCTTGTTTACCTACTGCCTTGTTTATCTACTGCCTTGTTTACATACTACCTTGTTTACCTACTGCCTTGTTTACCTGCTACCTTGTTTACCTACTGCCTTGTTTACCTACTACCTTGTTTACCTGCTACCTTGTTTATCTACTGCCTTGTTTACCTACTGCCTTGTTTACATACTACCTTGTTTACCTACTGCCTTGTTTACCTGCTACCTTGTTTACCTACTGCCTTGTTTACCTACTGCCTTGTTTACCTACTGCCTTGTTTACATACTGCCTTGTTTACCTACTACCTTGTTTACATACTGCCTTGTTTACCTACTGCCTTGTTTACCTACTGCCTTGTTTACCTACTGCCTTGTTTACCTACTGCCTTGTTTACCTACTGCCTTGTTTACCTACTACCTTGTTCACCTACTACCTTGTTTACCTACTACCTTGTTTACCTACTACCTTGTTTACCTACTGCCTTGTTTACCTACTGCCTTGTTTACCTACTGCCTTGTTTACCTACTGCCTTGTTTACCTACTGCCTTGTTTACCTACTACCTTGTTTACCTACTACCTTGTTTACCTACTATCTTGTTTACCTACTACCTTGTTTACCTACTATCTTGTTTACCTACTGCCTTGTTTACCTACTACCTTGTTTACCTACTACCTTGTTTACCTACTGCCTTGTTTACCTACTACCTTGTTTACCTACTGCCTTGTTTACCTACTACCTTGTTTACCTACTACCTTGTTTACCCACTACCTTGTTTACCTACTGCCTTGTTTACCTACTACCTTGTTTACCTACTACCTTGTTTACCTACTATCTTGTTTACCTACTACCTTGTTACCTACTATCTTGTTTACCTACTGCCTTGTTTACCTACTACCTTGTTTACATACTATCTTGTTTACCTACTACCTTGTTTACCCACTACCTTGTTTACCTACTGCCTTGTTTACCTACTATCTTGTTTACCTACTACCTTGTTTACATACTACCTTGTTTACCTACTGCCTTGTTTACCTACTATCTTGTTTACCTACTGCCTTGTTTACCTACTGCCTTGTTTACCTACTATCTTGTTTACCTACTGCCTTGTTTACCTACTGCCTTGTTTACCTACTGCCTTGTTTACCTACTACCTTGTTTACCTACTATCTTGTTTACCTACTGCCTTGTTTACCTACTATCTTGTTTACCTACTGCCTTGTTTACCTACTGCCTTGTTTACCTACTACCTTGTTTACCTACTACCTTGTTTACCTACTACCTTGTTTACCTACTACCTTGTTTACCTACTACCTTGTTTACCTACTGTCTTGTTTACCTACTATCTTGTTTACCTACTGCCTTGTTTACCTACTGCCTTGTTTACCTACTACCTTGTTTACCTACTACCTTGTTTACCTACTACCTTGTTTACCTACTACCTTGTTTACCTACTATCTTGTTTACCTACTACCTTGTTTACCTACTATCTTGTTTACCTACTACCTTGTTTACCTACTGCCTTGTTTACCTACTGCCTTGTTTACCTACTATCTTGTTTACCTACTACCTTGTTTACCTACTGCCTTGTTTACCTACTACCTTGTTTACCTACTACCTTGTTTACCTACTATCTTGTTTACCTACTACCTTGTTTACCTACTACCTTGTTTACCTACTGCCTTGTTTACCTACTATCTTGTTTACCTACTACCTTGTTTACCTACTACCTTGTTTACCTACTGCCTTGTTTACCTACTATCTTGTTTACCTACTGCCTTGTTTACCTACTGCCTTGTTTACCTACTACCTGTTTACCTACTACCTTGTTACCTACTACCTTGTTTATCTACTACCTTGTTTATCTACTACCTTGTTTATCTACTACCTTGTTTACCTACTGCCTTGTTTACCTACTACCTTGTTTACCTACTACCTTGTTTACCTACTACCTTGTTTACCTACTACCTTGTTTACCTACTACCTTGTTTACCTACTGCCTTGTTTACCTACTACCTTGTTTACCTACTACCTTGTTTACCTACTACCTTGTTTACCTACTGTCTTGTTTACCTACTACCTTGTTTACCTACGGCTTGTTTACCTACTAGCCTTGTTTACCTACTACCTTGTTTACCTACTACCTTGTTACCTACTACCTTTTACCTACTACCTTGTTTACCTACTACCTTGTTTACCTACTACCTTGTTTACCTACTACCTTGTTTACCTACTAGCCTTGTTTACCTACTACCTTGTTTACCTACTGCCTTGTTTACCTACTACCTTGTTGTACCCTACTACATTGTTTACCGTACTACCTTGTTACCTACTACCTTGTTTACCTACTACCTTGTGTACCTACGGCCTTGGTTACCTACTTGCCTTGTTTACCTACTACCATTGTTTACCTACTACCCTTGTTTACGTACTACCTTGTTTACCTACTACCTTGTTTACCTACTACCTTTGTTACCCTACTGCCTTGTTTTACCTACTACCTTGTGTTACCTACTGCCATTGTTTACCCTACTACCTTGTTACTCTAGCATGCCTTGTGTACCATAAACTCCTTGTTTACCTACTACCTTGTTTACCTACTGCCTTGTTACCTACTGCCTTGTTCACCTACTACCGTGTTCACCCTACTGCCTTGTTTACCTACTACCTTTTACCTACTGCCTTGTTTACCTACTGCCTTGTTCACCTACTTGCCGTTGTTTACCTACTACCTGTTTACCCTACTGCCCTGTGTTACCTACTACGCTTGGTTTACCTACTGCCTTGTTACCTAACGACCTGTTTACCTACTAGCCTTGTTTACCTACTGCCTTGTTTACCTACTACCTTGTTTACCTACTGCCTTGTTTACCTACTACCTTGTTTACCTACTACCTTGTTTACCTACTGCCTTGTTTACCTACTACCTTGTTTACCTACTGCCTTGTTTACCTACTGCCTTGTTTACCTACTGCCTTGTTTACCGCTCGCTAAAAGCTCCGTGGCGCAGTCCGTGGCCTCCATTTAAAATTGGAATCACCGAGAGTATTCTATATGAATCAAGTGCTCTACCTCGCATTTACCTGTTATAACCCTTGTTCATGTGCAGTAGTACCCCAGTAATTACCCTGTAATCGGGTAATTTGTATGGGCTAAGGTAAAAGGTAGGGTAAAGGTAGGCTTGTTGCTTTTGACCTTTTACCTTACCTTGCCAAGACCTATTAGAGGTAAAACAGGACGAGAAGGTTCGAGAAAGGGGGGCTGATGGATGTTTCAGGGGGAGGGGGGGGGCACGCGGAGTGGGGAGGTTCGTAGGAAGATACAAGCCGGGCGACAGTCACGATGCCGAAGGTACCTCATTATCAAAGTTTTTGGGTTTAGATCGCGTTATTTATAAATGTGTCGTAACCCTCCACCACCCGACACGGCCAATCAGTAAAAAAGTGTCACGTTGACAAAAGACAAATAGTTCTCTGCTTTAGCCCACCGGTGTGTTGAAGCCACAACATTTACAATTTGAGTACGACGTTTCGCTGGTAATTGCATCCAGCATCATCGGGCAATTCGGCAGAATGGTGAGGCTCTGCTGTGTCTCCCGTTCTAATATAGAGCAGCAGCAGGGTGACGTCATCATTAACTCATTAAGAACGGAAGACACAGCAGAGCCTCACCATTCTGGCGAATTGCCCGATGATGCTGGATGCAATTACCAGCGAAACGTCGTACTCAAATTGTAAATGTTGTGGTTTCACGCTTCAACACACCGGTGGGCTAAAGCAGTGAACTATTTGTCTTTTGTCAACGTGACACTTTTTTACTGATTGGCCGTGTCGGGTGGTGGAGGGTTACGACACATTTCTAAATAACGCGATCTAAACCCAAAAACTTTGATAATGAATAACATTGGTCGCGAAAGCCTTCTACGTGTTAAACTGCCGAAGGTACCTGATTGCGTAATCCACAGTCGGCTTCTGTATGTTGTGAACTAATACAAGTGGCTCTTCTTATAGATCCTTGGCGTCGAGGTTGTCTTGCATTCTCGATAGGATTTAAATAATATTCCGGCGAGAGAATTAACTTACTTGATACAGCTGCCGTGGCTGTGACGGTACCACCTGAAGACGGAAGCTTGTGTTGCCTCCGAAACGTCGTGATTTTTTGTTTTATTTTACTTTTTAATGTTTTTTCCTACGTGACTTTACCGAAAAAAACCTAAGAATATGAATCCTTGCAGTCACGAAAGCTTCAAATCTAGAATCATTGCTCGTTCGTCACCCAGAGCCCGGTTGGAAAACAAATCGGCGCCTCTAACCGTGGGCTACGCTCGGGGTGTGTGCGGACCAAGTCCAACACGCACCTGTACGTCGTTGCGTAAGTAAGTTGACACATTGCGGCCGCATTAAGGGAAATAATACAAAGCAGTTGTGGTGAAGTATGGTGAAATAGCCCCCCCCTCCTAACCTATAACCTGCAGGGGCATGGGGTGGGGAGGCCACAGCGGATCAACACAACGGCCGTGTGTGTAAATACAATAATATAATACTGTTGTTGTTGTTGTTATTATTAAGCGGAAGAAATCAAACCGTTAGATACTTTGATCATTTGAATGCAAACATGAAAAAGGGTAGGGAAGGGTCAGAGGTGGGGGGACGGTGGAGCTGAGGGGAGGGGTCCCCCCCCACCCCCCCTATCAATCCCCCACCCCCTGCCGCTATAATCTCCCCTGGGCGCACGCGCTCACAATCTACACTTATCGGCCACGTGCATGAGGAGGGTGTTCGGCCATGTGTGCACGTGCGTGAGTGCGTGAGCGAGTGCGTGCGTGTGTGTGTGTCGGTGTCTGCGTGTGTCTGTGTGTGGGGAGCGGTAGTGTAGCGGTTAGCGCGCTGCGCTTAGAACCTGGCGACCCGGGTTCGATTCCCGCTCACGGCTAACACCAGTGACGATTATCTGAACCGGTCCTGGGCCTCCCCTAGGTCGACTCAGCCTTAAATGAGTACCTGGTGCGGTGTGTAAACATCGCCACTGGGGAGACAAAGGCGGCCGGGCGTGTTGCTGGCCACCCACCCCCTCGTGTACCGTTCCGGCCTTCATAGGTGCTCGCTAACAGCACTTGCCCCTACAGTCTGTTAAGGCTATACGGGGGATCTTTGTCTTTGTCGTTGGGGAGCGGTGGTGTAGCGGTTAGCGCTACGCTGCGTCGAACCTGGCTTTCCCGAGTTCGATTCCCACTCACGGCCGACACCGGTGACGATTATCTGAACCGGTCCTGGGCCTCCTCTAGGTCGACTCAGCCTCAAATGAGTACCTGGTGCGGTGTGTAAACATTGCCACTAGCTCTTTGCACCCACATTTTCGGGGTTCCCCAAATCTAAAAATGTCTATGGTTGGTCAAATATCTCTGGTGATGTAACTACAGTGATGGAAAAAAGTATTTGATCCCCTGCTGATTTGGTACATTTACCCACTGACAAAGAAATGATCAGTCTATAATTTTAATGGTAGGTTTATTTGAACAGTGAGAGAGCATAACAACCAAAAAATCCAGAAAACGCATGTCAAAAATGTTATAAATTGATTTGCATTTTAATGAGGGAAATAAGTATTTGACCCCTCTGAAAAACATGTCTTAGTACTTGGTGGCAAAACCCTTATTGGCAATCACAGAGGTCAGACGTTTCTTGTAGTTGGCCACCAGGTTTGCACACATCTCAGGAGGGATTTTGTCCCACTCCTCTTTGCAGATCTTCTCCAAGTCATTAAGGTTTCGAGGCTGACGTTTGGCAACTCGAACCTTCAGCTCCCTCCACAGATTTTCTATGGGATTAAGGTCTGGAGACTGGCTAGGCCACTCCAGGACCTTAATGTGCTTCTTCTTGAGCCACTCCTTTGTTGCCATGGCATTGTCATGCCCTGGCTGAGGGAAGGAGGTTCTCACCCAAGATTTCACGGTACATGGCCCCGTCCATCGTCCCTTTGATGCGGTGAAGTTGTCCTGTCCCCTTAGCAGAAAAACACCCCCAAAGCATAATGTTTCCACCTCCATGTTTGACGGTGGAGATTGTGTTCTTGGGGTCATAAGCAGCATTCCTCCTTCTCCAAACACGGCGAGTTGAGTTGATGCCAAATAGCTCAATTTAGCTCTCATCTGACCACAACACTTTCACCCAGTTGTCCTCTGAATCATTTAGATGTTCATTGGCAAACTTCAGACGGGAATGTATATGTGCTTTCTTGAGCAGGGGGACCTTGTGGGCGCTGCAGGATTTCAGTCCTTCACGGCGTAGTGTGTCACCAACTGTTTTCTTGGTGACTATGGTCCCAGCTGCCTTGAGATCATTGACAAGATCCTCCCATGTAGTTCTGGGCTGATTCCTCGCCGTTTTCATGATCATTGCAACTCCACGAGGTGAGATCTTGCATGGAGCCCCAGGCCGAGGGAGATTGACAGTTCTTTTGTGTTTCTTCCATTTGCGAACAATCGCACCAACTGTTGTCACCTTCTCACCAAGCTGCTTGGCGATGGTCTTGTAGCCCATTCCAGCCTTATGTAGGTCTACAATTTTGTCCCTGATATCCTTGGAGAGCTCTTTGGTCTTGGCCATGGTGGAGAGTTTGGAATCTGATTGATTGATTGCTTCTGTGAATAGGTGTCTTTTATACATGTAACAAGCTGAGATTAGGAGCACTCCCTTTAAGAGTGTGCTCCTAATCTCAGCTCGTTACCTGTATAAAAGACACCTAGGAGCCAGAAATCTTTCCGATTGAGAGGGGGTCAAATACTTATTTCCCTCATTAAAATGCAAATCAATTTATAACATTTTTGACATGCGTTTTTCTGGATTTTTGTTGTTGTTATTCTGTCTCTCACTGTTCAAATAACCCTACCATTAAAATTATAGACTGATCATTTCTTTGTCAGTGGGCAAATGTACAAAATCAGCAGGGGATCAAATACTTTTCTCCCTCACTGTATACCTGTGCCAAATGTAATCATCATCTCTCTAGCCCTTCTACAACAACATCATTATAACTCGCATCAGTCGCTCAGTCACTAATCTATCAGATCGATATATTAATGCGAGTGCGCATGTATGCATGATCATTATCGGCATCGTCAGCCATGATCTATGCCCTGCTGGATGAAGGCCTCAATAATTCGTCACCATCTGTCGCTGAGATGCAGAACCTCAGGGATCATCTCCGTGGTTGTTTCGAGGGGCTGCTTTCTCCAGCCTCTACCACAGATACAGAAAGATAAAGTTCCCCCGTATAGCATCGACACACTTTTTGGGGCAAGTGGCTGTGAGCAGACACCGATGAAGGCCAGGCACGGCGATGTCTAAACACTGGGCTACTCGTTTGAGGCTGAGTCGACTTAGTGGAGGCCCAGGACCCGTTCAGATAATCGTCACTGGGTGTTGGTGGCCGTGAGCTTGAATCGAACTCGGGTCGCCGGGTTCGTAGCGCAGCGTAGCGCTAACCGCTACACCACCACTCCCCATTCTGTTTAAACAAAGACAATGATCCCCCGTATAGCCTTAACAGACTGTTGGGGCAAGTGCTGTTAGCGAGCACCTATGAAAGCCGACGCGGTGCACGAGGGAGTGGGTGGCCAGCACCACGCCCGACCGCCTTTGTCTCCCCAGTGGAGATGTTTACACACCGCACTGGGCTACTCGTTTGAGGCTGAGTCGACTTAGGGGAGGTCCAGGACCTGTTCACACAATCGTCACTGGGTGTTGGTGGCCGTGAGCGGGAATCGAACTCGGGTCGCCGGGTTCGTAGCGCAGCGTAGCGCTAACAGCTGCACCACCGCTCCCCAACGACACACACACTATCTCGAGATTTGAAGCTTTCGTGACTGCAAGGATTCATATTCTTAGGTTTTTTTTCGGTAAAGTTACGTAGGTAAAACATTAAAATTAATAAAAGTATTTTATTATATTATTTAATATTATTTTATTTTACTTGTATTAATTTTAATGTTTTACCTACGTGACTTTACTGAAAAAACCTAAGAATACACACACTATCAATCAGATTCTGCAGGCGACGAATGCATACCAAATACCGTTATGCATATCCGTTTGAGAGCGTGAAAAGGCATTCGACTCAGAGGAAATTAAAGCGGTGATGTTTGCCTATTATACGTGCGCTATCAAGGTTCTGCTCCAGTGATCTTATACATAACACAACAGGTTAATTGAAATAAAAATAATTAATAATACCACGGCGATGTTACTGTCAATGAGAGTATCGGAAGCGCTATATACACACGCGCATATGTACATGCGCGTGTGTGTGTGCGCGTTTGTGTGTTGGTGTGTGTGAGTGTATGTGTGAGTGTGTGGGGAGCGGTGGTGTAGCGGTTAGCGCTACGCTGCGCTATGAACCTAGCGACCCGGGTTCGACACCCAGTGACGATTATCTGAACCGGTCCCGGGCCTCCCCTAGGTCGACTCAGCCTCAAATGAGTACCGGGTGCGATGTGTAAACATCGTCACAAGGGAGACAAAGGCGGCCGGGCGTGGTTCTGGCTACCCACCCCCTCGTGTGTACCATCCCGGCCCTCATAGGTGCTCGCTAACAGCACTTTCCCCTACGGTTTGTTAAGGCAACACGGGGGATCTTTGTCTTTGTGTGTGCGCGTGTGTGCGTGCGCGTGTGTGTACTTGTGCGTGTGGAGTGTGGAGGCTGAGGTGGATTGGATCTGGCATGAGCAGCCTCAGGCAGGATTTAGCTCTAAATCCGAGTCACAAACCGCGTCGGAACCTCCTCCGCCTCCAACTCCACCACCTCTTTCTCCTCCCCACCCTCGTCTACCCACGCTTCTTCTTCCATTCCTCCTCATTTCCCTCCCTTCCTCCCCCCCCTCGTCTATTCCACTCGCGCCTTCATTTCCTGTCCTCGTTTTTCTCCTCGTTCACCTCCTCACCTCACCCCAAAATCCTCATCTCCCCGCCAACTCCTGCTCTCCTATCCCTCAACTCTCCCACGCCCCCCTCGGATGTTAACTACCTCGCCTGGTACACAGGAGGTCGTGGGTTCTATCCCGGCCCTGACGCCTGTTGCTGTATATTTGGAGTTTGCGTCGCTCTCTCATCATCATCATCATCACGGTGGCTAGGAGATGTTGACTACCTCGCCTGGTACACGGTGGCTAGGATATGTTAACTACCTCGCCTGGTATACATGAGGTCGTGGGTTCGATCCCGATCCTGACGCCTGTTGCTGTATATTTGGAGTTTGCGTGTCTTAATCTCATCATCATCATCACGGTGGCTAGGGGATGTTGACTACCTCGCCTGGTACACAGGATGTCGTGGGTTCGATCCCGACCCTGATGCCTGCTGTGTATTTGGAGTTTGCGTCTCTCTCTCTCATCATCATCATCACGGTGGCTAGGAGATGTTAACTACCTCGCCTGGTGCACAGGAGGTCGTGGGTTCGATCCCGACCCTGACGCCTGTTGTTGTACATTTGGAGTTTGCGTCTCTCTCTCTCCGTGGTCACGTGGATTTTTCTCCGGAACTTTCGGGTTTTCCCTCCACATTTCGAATCCACACGCGTTTAGAGCATTTGGTTGCTATAAATTTCCACTTGATAAGCCACTTCGTTGAGCTATCGTTTGTGGCCAGGTCGCTTCTGAAAAATAACTATACAGCTGAGTAGGCCTTACCTGGTAAAATTTAAAATAAAAATAGTTCAAAAATATTCCTTGGGTCTTTCGGTAAGTCCACGTAGATAGAAAAAATATAATAAAAATAATCACAATATCACAACGTTTCGATCGCAACACAAGCAATCGTCATCAGGTGAGAGCTGCTGAGGTAGGAAAATAGAAAACATTATTATTTTATTTTTTCTTTTTACGTGGCTTTACTGAAAGACCCAAATAACATGTATTCCTACAGTCACGAAAGCTTCAAGTTCAAACATAGTTGAGACCTCCTGAACCTCCTTCTCCCCACTCCCTCATCCTTGCCTCTCCCAACTAATCCTCCTCTTCTAACCTCATCGTCTCCATCAACCGCTCTCCCCTGTCTTCTCCCCTCCTCCACCTCCTCTCCCCCTCCTCATCCACGAGGTTTGATTGATTCCCACTGGGCGTGAGTCTGACGCGTGAGATCAACTGCTCTTGTTACAACCGCGAGGAATGGTGACGGGTTGTTGTTGGAAGGTTTCATCCAGCGGTCGATGGATCATGGCTGATTATGATGATGATAGTTGGTGGTGGTGGTGATTCAAAGCACCCTGTTTAAAATCTGAAATAATGATAATTATATGTTTGAATATCAGAGAAATCTGGAGACAAATCAGACACAAAGCAGAGGAATCTGGAGCAAATCCACCATCCTCACCAGAACCGGCTGTCTGTGTCATCGACGTGTCTCCAGAGCCAGAGAATCACTCACGGGGCGGGGGGGAGTGATTTCGTGAGTTGGATCAACCGGAGCTGCACATTTGTGAAAAAAGATCTTTATAGCTTATCGGATTCCTTCAGTATGAAAGGGGTTTTCCCTTTTTTCTGGCAACAAAACAGATGTTAAGTTGTTAAAGCACCAAGCTGAAACCTTTTACAAGGAATCATGTCCGCATTAACTACAATACTTGTGGTCAGAATGCAAACAAAATACATACGAGGCTCAAAAGAAAGCTGTCTCTGGTGCGGACCAATCAGCTTCAAAGACAATGCATATATTATCAGAGTATTTTTTTGTCTGCATTCTGACCACAAGTATTGTGGTTAATGCAGTAACATGATTCCTTGTAAAAGGTTTCAGTTTGGTGTTTTAACAACTTAACACAACTGTTTTGTTGCCAGTAAAAAAGGGGAAAACTTATTCACATATTTTGGTACTGGCAAAGGAGGTCCCATGATGAAGTTTAAATCCTTGGGATATCGATGATGATGATGACGACGATGATGATGATGATGGATTGATGACGACGATGGTGATGATGGTGGTGGTGGTGATGATGATGGTGATGATGGATTGATGATGACGATGGTGATGAGGATGGTGGTGGTGATTAAGGATCAAGCAACGATGATGATGATGGATTGATGACGACGATGGTGATGATGGTGGTGGTGGTGATTATTAAGGATCAAGCAAACATGATGATGATGGATTGATGACGACGATGGTGATGATGATGATGGATTGATGACGACGATGGTGATGATGATGATGGATTGATGATCGACGATGGTGATGATGATGGTGGTGGTGATGATTACGGACCAAGCGCGCTGCCCTTCAAGGTGACCACGGGCTGAAACGACGCAGCTTCAATCGGAGCAGCTCACCCCGCTCTCCGTGTCAGGACATGGACTCTTCCATCAGCCCCCTGCTGTAACAGCCTGCACACCCGAATTTCTTTAGGTCGAGCATCCTGAGAATTGGCCACGTGGGAACGGTTTTTTAATTTAATGTTGGGGTGGTGGTGGGGGGGCGAAGACAACTCGGGGTGGGGGGGGGGACTCATGCCCGGCAGCCTACGCCAGATCGAATCCCAACCACGACTAATGCCAGTATCGAGTTACCCTGTGTGGAGCATCGAACATCCCATCCCGTTCGGCGATAACGAAAGCGGCCGGGCGTGGTGATCGATGGCAACACCGAGGACCCCCCCCCCTCTCCCGTGCACCGAGCTCGCGTAAACGTCACAACTCGGGAGACAAAGGCGGCCGGGCGTGGATGCTGGCCACCCACACCCTCTTTGTGTGTCGTTACCGGCCTTCATAGGTGCTCGCTAACAGCACTTGCCCCAACAGTCTGTTACAGGCTATTCGGGGGGGATCTTCGTCTTTGTGTATGTGCGTGTGTGTGTTTGTGTGTGTGTGTGCGTGTGTGTGTTTTTGTGTGGGTGTGTGTGTGTGTGCGTGTGTGTGTTTGTGTGTGTGTTTGTGTGTGTTTGTGTGTGGGTGTGTGTTTGTGTGTGGGTGTGTGTTTGTGTGTGTGCGTGTGTGTGTTTGTGTGTGTGCGTGTTTGTGTGTACGTGTGTGTGTGCGTGCGTGTGTGTGTTTGTGTGTGTGTTTGTGTGTGCGTGTGTGTGTTTGTGTGTGCGCGCGTGTGTTTGTGTGTGGGTGTGTGTTTGTGTGTGCGTGTGTGTTTGTGTGTGCGCGCGTGTGTTTGTGTTTTTATGGGGAGCGGTAGTGTAGCGTTTAGCGCGCTGCATTACGAACCTGGCAACCCGCGTTCGATTCCCGCTCACGGCCAACACCAGTGACGATTATCTGAAACGGTCCTGGGCCTCCCCTAGGTCGACTCAGCCTCAAACGAGTACATGGTGCGATGTGTAAACATCGCCGCTAGGGAGACAAAGGCGGCCGGGCGTAGTGTTGGCCACCCACCCCTCGTGTGCCGTGCCGGCCTTTATAGGTGCTCGCTAACAGCACTTGGCCCTACAGTCTGTTAAGGCTATATGGGGGATCTTTGTTGTTTTTGTGTGTGTCTGTGCGCGCATTCCCACGCCGAATGCGTACCGGCATGCCCATTGTGAGTGAGGCCGCATTGTTGGCGTTTCCCAGCGAAGGGTGGAGTTCCACTCAGGTGAGGAGGAGGAGGAGGGAGGGAGGAGGAGGAGGGAGGAGGAGGGAGGGAGGAGGGAGGGAGGAGGAGGTGGGAGGAGGTGGGAGAGGTCTCGTGCTGCCCCCCTAAAGCCTCCCGGGCAGAGTGACGTCGCTTACATTGTCCTCGGCTGATGGGCCACGTTCAGAGGGCACAATGTGGAATTTCGATTTAAAGCTTCTTTCGTGACTGCAGGGATTCATCTTCTTGGTTCTTTCGGTCAAGTCACGTAGAATGGAAGTAATAAAATAATAAAAAGAAAACATAAAATAATTCTCACGACGTTTCGGCCACAACACAAGCAGCCGTCCTCAGGTGGAGAACAGGTCTGTCGAGGAGACAGCGTCTGACCTATACTCTTAGTTCTTTGGGTAAAGTCACGTAGGTAAAAAATGAAATTAAAATTAATAAGTCAGACCTGTTCTCCACCTGAGGACGGGTGCTTGCGTTGTGGCCGAAACGTCGTGAGAATTATTTGATTATGTTTTATTTTTATTATTTTATTATTTCCATTCTACGTGACTTTACCGAAAGAACCAAGAAAATGCGGAATTTACTTCTGGGGGGGGAGGGGTTTGGGGGGCTTGGAGAATTTGGGGTGGGGGCGGCGGTTGCCGGGATGGGACAGTGGACAGCGGGGAGCGGTGGCGGTTGAGTTAGGTATGCTGCAGTTCACAAAACGTTGACTTTTAATTGTTTTATTAATTTTTTTGAACCAGGTAAGGCCCGCACTGAACTCTACAGCTATTTTTTTCAGAAGCGGCCTGGCCATAAATGAGAGTTCAACGATGGGGTGGGGGGGGGTATTGACGTGGAAATTTCTAGCAGCCAAATACTCTGAACGCGTGATGTTGATTCTAAATGTGGCGAGAGAAAAAAACCCGGAAGACCCAGAGACAAATCCACGCGACCACGGGGAGGGAGAGACACGCAAACTCCAAATACACAGCAGCACACGTCAGGGTCGGGATCGAACCCACGCTCTCCTAGTATACCAGGCGAGGGAGTTAACATCTCCTAGCCACCGCGTTTGCTCGTCTTTTCTTAGATTTATATAGCGCCGTATTTCTGGTTCAGGGTTTCCAATGGATGTGAACACTGCCCCATTGCTGGTTTGAGCATGAAAACACTTAGACGTAACTTGGCATTGCAGAGAAGTGTGTGTGTGTGTGTACATGCCCACAGACAAAGACAAACACATCCCCGTATATCCTTTAATAGTCTAGAGTGCAGCGCGCTAACTGCTGCACTGCCGCTCCAAAGACAAAGATCCCCCGTGTAGCCTTCACAGACTGTTGGGGCAAGTGTTCTTAGCGAGGACCTATGAAGGCCGTCACGGCACACGAGGGGGTGGGTGGCCAGAACCACGCCTGGCCGCCTTTGTCTCTCCAGTGGCGATGTTTACACACCGCACCAGGTTCACACACCACACCGCTCCACACACGCACATTGATCACGTGTCCAGATAGATCTCAAGGCGAGATGATGTTTCAAATAAAATCACGCTGGATCCTGCTTCTCTGTCAAAGCGATGGGGGCGTTAATCCGTGATGTTGAAACCATCGCTTTGGTAGACAGGAAGGGAAGGACGCGTGGAGACAAACTCTCAGAGCGCGACCACACGCACAATTACCAGAGCACCCGTCAATTTTGGAGAGACACGCAGAGACACAGACCCGACCACACACCAGACGGAATTATCGTTGAGCCATTATTTGATTTAATGTTTTATGTTGTCTTTCTCTCGCTCTCTCGCTCTCACGCTCTCTCAATTAGACGTTCTTCTGCCCTTGCCCCGTTGGTGTTGGTGGTGGCTGCGCTGTGTGGGGGCAGCAACGTGGGTTGTGGGATCACCGCACGCAGATGTCGTCGTGAAACTCCCTCTTTATCCGTGGGGTGCGTCGATGAGGTTGGCGTCATATGGACCTCGCCTGCTCCGTGTGCACTGCATAGAGCGTTGCCCCCTCGCACGCGTTGGGTTTCTCTGGGTGGCTGACAGCACCTCATCAGGAAATGCATTTAAACTGGAGGAGGAATCGGACGAGCTACGAAGATTTTTTTCACAGATGTCCAGTAGCGGCGTGCCAGCACGTTACAACAAACACGACAAAAACACGATAAGTAGTGCAACGTACAAGAAAGGTAAACAAATCACCCAAACGCGTACAGGCAAAAACAAAGCACCCGCATCCTACCAGGCAAAGCCCAACCGAGGTGTTAACTTATTTTTTCAGAAGCGATCTGGCCACAAATGACAGCTCAACAAAGTGGCCCATCATTTGTACATTTACACATATAGAGAGAGGACCGCAGAGCCTGGGCAACTGTTGGCACCAGCTGACGGGCGTGGCTGCTGCCTTCTTCTGCCCTCCCGCATTGTCTGCGGCTCCCTCGCGTCTCGGAGTCGTTCCCTGACGTCGAGGGGGAGCGAACGCTGCGCGCATGAAAAATGGGACGAGGTTTTTTTTTTTTTTACCATTTCTGGCAATGAAACGGGAGGTGATAGGTTTTTAGCCTTTAAACTGGTACAAAACTGACACCTTTATACAAGGCATCATGTTTGCAATAACCACAACACAAGCAGTCAAAATGCAAACAAAAAAAAACAACTCCGATAATGATAATGATATGCACTGTCCTTGAAGTTGATTGGTCCACACCCGAGACAGCTTTTATTAGAGCCTAGTCTCCACTGGTGTTGGACCAGATGACGCCAAAAGGCGTACAACTCAAAAAATCATCTTCAAGGACAGTGCATTTCATTATCATTATCAGAGTTGTTTCTTTTTGTTTGCATTTTTACTGCTTGTGTTGTGGTTATTGCAAACATGCTGCCTTGTATAAAGGTGTCAGTTTTTGTACCAGTTGAAAGGGTAAAAACCTATCACTATATTTTGCCACTGGTAAAGGAGGTCTCAGTGCAAACGGGAGGTGTTAGGATGTGCACAACCCCCAAGTGGACACCTCTTGCAAAGGCATCGAGTTTACATTAACCACACGCACTTTTAGTAAAACATGCGCACAAACACGCCCTGATTAGAATGTGTTCATTGTCTTTGAAACTGATTGGCCCACATTAGAGACAGCAGATTTTTGTATGGCTTTGTCTCACCAGTGTGAGACAGAGAACAGTCGATAGGCAATGCAAGTTTCAGAGCATTTATAGCTCGGCTTGAGCAGTTATAATTACGGGACCCTTTTGCCAGTATCAAAATATGAAAAATAAGAGTAGATGTTACTCATTCTGGCAATGAAATATATGTCAAGATGCCGAAACACCAAGTCTGCATTATCCACGCGAACTTGTGGATAAACATGCAAACTAAGTGCTCTGATGATAACATTTCAGCATTGTCCTTGAGATTGATTCGCCTATACCAGAGACAGTTTTATGGCCTTTGTGTCAGACCAGAGAAGGCCAAAAGGTCTTGCAATAGGTGGGTATTTAGTGTTTTAACATCTTAACACCTATGTTGCTGACAGAAAGGGTGAAGCCTATTCTTGTGTTTGCATCATGAAGGCAGTGTTATTGATGAATTTGTTGAGTTGTCTCGTTATGCGAGCTGGAATAATAAGTGTAATTATACGTGACAGTAATGGCCGAACATCCCAAGGCAGGACCCTCAGTGCAGATTTGCAGAATTTTATCTTCGGCATTTAAACGTTACGGATTCGAATTTTGTTTTAACTCGCTACACTTGAGAACCCCATTTAATCACAAAATAAAACCCAACACATTCGTCAAAAAAATTAACCCGTAAAAACAAAGTTTTTCACTATAAATCCTTAATATGCGTGGCGGCTAGAGTCCTCTCGTCCTCTGGCTTGAGATGGCTGCCACCTATGGGTCAGATGATTGCCTGCCACCATTAAGCAATTGGTAATTAAATATCATTTTTTTCCCCAAAAAGTGTAAAATTTTTGAAAAAAATTTTCACGAAAATAAATTGTCACGCACAACGAGTCTGTGTGCAAAATGTCATCTCGATTGGATCACGGGAAGTGGGTTAAAAAACGACCGAAAGATTTGCACGGTCGTAAGCGCGCAAGCAAGCAAGCAAGTGAACTTAATATAAAGGATTTAAAAACACTGTGGCTTCAAAAGACACAGGGTATATGATAGGCAACGTTTCGGGCACATGGCCCTTTTCACGGCACTATTTAATGACAGTCGAGCACCAGGGGTCTCAGAGACGCTGGGACGGTATCCAGACAGTGCGGCGATGAATCGTCTGGGCCACCCGGCCACCACAACACCATTATTTTTGGAGAGAAGAGGTACAGCGGAGACTCACACACACAATTACTCGGGAGCCATCATTTCCGAGCGAGCGGTGGAGAGATAGGGAATGAATGCACATGCATTTAGGCGATGATTTTTGAGAGGCATGGGAAAACACGGGCTGAGAAAGTACAAAAATAATTATTTTGAACGAATCGTTTTGGGAGAGATGATACTGTACACACATACTGACTGACACACACAAAGACAAAGGTCCCCCGTATAGCCTGGAACAGACTCTTGGGGCAAGTGCTGTTAGCCGAGCACCTACGAAAGCCTGGAACGGTACACGAGGGGGTGGGTGGCCAGCCCCACGCCCGACCGCCTTTGTCTCCCCAGTCGCGATGTTTACACACCGCACCAGGTACTAATTTGAGGCAGAGTAGACCTAGGCGAGGCCCAGTACCGGTTCAGATAATCGTCACTGGTATTGGCCGTGAGCGGAAATCGAACTCGGGTCGCCAGGTTCATAGCGCAGCGCGCTAACCGCTACACTACCGCTCCCCATATACACACGTGTACACACACTGTCACACACACACACACATATGCACACACAGCCTTGCATTCAGATATATACACACCTATGCTTTATCGGTTTTAACAGACTGTTGGGGCAAGTGTTGTTAGCGAGCACCTATTGAGGTGGGAACGACACATGAGAGGATGGGCGAGGCCGTGAAACCACACCCGGTCGCCTTTGTCTCCCCAGCGCTGATGTTTGCACACCACACAAGGTACCCCGTTCAAGGCTGAGGATGTCTAGAAAAGGTTCCAGGACTGGTTCTGATACCACTGATGTTAGCCGTGACCGGAAATCGAACTTCCGACCACTGCAAAATTGTCCCCTTAGAAGTAGATACAAAATACAAAGATCACCCGTGTAGCCTCGAACGGACTTTTGGCAAGTTTCGTAAACATGCTCATTGGTTTCATGGCTTTATTTTGGTGATTTCGAAAAGTGTATTGGTTTAGCCATGTTTGTTTGTTGTAGTACAGAGTTAGACTGATGGCCTTAATCTAAGTTGTCTTGTGGTTGTTGTCGGTTGTTTGACTTGCATCCCACTGGGATTTTTGCACACAGCGTTGGTGTACGGTGATTTTTTTCTGCAATATTTTGCTGTCTTTTCTTGGATTTTCTGTTTGCACTCAGTCACATATTCACTTTAAGATGTTTTTTTGTTCATGTTTTTGTTTTTTGTTTGTTGAGGTTGCACCCGATTCAAGAGCCGAATGGCTCACAGGACTATACCTAATAAATGAAACTTGAACGGCATGCAAATGCAAGTCGCCAGCTGGCGCGGCGGCTTTGCACGCCTGTAAACCGGACAAGGGGCCAGGTGATGGCAGTCCAACAAAAGTGGGCTTCTTGAACCCATCTGTGCGGTGTCACTCTTTGAAATGGTAACGGCCAAACACCCCGTGGAGGGACTCTCCTGAAAAACATCCCTGCGACGAATTGAGGTTTTTTGTTGTTGTTTAACTTGAGAAATAACGCACCTTATTTGTATGATTGTGTCAGTGCGTGGTTTCTATAATCACGTAAAACACAAAATCATTGCGACTATTCAAGGAATTGTCCAGATCTGGGGGGGAGGCGGGAGGTTGTATTTTTAAATCCTTTATATTAAGTTCACTTGCTTGCTTCCGCGCTTACGACCGTGCAAATCTTTCGGTCGTTTTTTAACCCACTTCCCGTGATCCAATCGAGCTGACATTTTGCACACAGACTCGTTGTGCGTGACAATTAATTTGCGTGAAAAAAAATTCCAAAATTTTACACTTTTTAGGGAATTATTTTTATATGTAATTACCAATTGCTTAATGGTGGCAAGCAATCATCTGACCCATAGGTGGCAGCCATCTCAAGCCAGAGGACGAGAGGACTCTAGCCGCCACGCATATAAAGGATTTATAGTGAAAAACTTTGTTTTTACGGGTTAATTTTTTTGACGAATGTGTTGGGTTTTATTGACGGCCTCTATTGGCTGCACGGGGTCATGGTAAGTCCTATTAACTATACCAGGGGTCCCCAAACCCCGAGCCGCGGACCAGGACCGGTCCGTGGCCTGTTAGGAACCGGGCCGCACAGCAGCAGGAGATGAGAGCGGTGAGTCCGCGAGTGGAACCCGCCCCTATTATTTGATTAGCACTACCATCCGTGCCGAGTCAAAATAAGTAAAAAAACAAACGTCGCTGGAGAGCTTCGTTGAAAAGGGGGAAAGACCCAATGATGACCCCCCCCCCCCCCCCCTTGAAACCGATCCCTGGTGCCAAAAAGGTTGGGGACCGCTGATCTTTCGGACTCTTTTCGCAAGGATCCTCCTTTTACGCGAACCGAAACACGCAGACTCTCAAACGCTACGATTCGGCTCCGCGCACACAGCCGCGGAGCTTACGAATCGACGATTCGTCGACGCAACGGATGGCAGCCAGACTCTATCTCACGAACGACTAATTAAGTCCCTGTACGAGTCTGTATAGAACCCATTTAGGGCCCTTTTGTAGAGGGACTCATGGCTTCAAAAGGCACCGTGCTCGCTCTGCGTGGATTACATTATGCTAATGGTATTTCAATCACTTTTCGACTCTCGACTCTGAATTTTGGCTCCAGGATTCCCTAATCCAGTGGCATTTTCAAAGAGGAATAATCCCGCTTTAGCCGGGGAATTCTCTGATAACGAAAGCGGCACGGCCAACTCTTTTGATCTCGAGAATAATATATTTTTTTTAACGTATCATTATTTTTTTTTTTAGAGCGTGTCTTTCTCTGGATGTGTGTGTGTAAGGGAGCGGTGGCGCAGTTGTTAGCGCTGCTGCGCTATATAGAATCCGCCGGCCCAAGTTCGATTTCTGCTCACGGCCCACATCCACTCGGCCTTGGGGAGACAAAGGCGGCCGGGCGTGGTACTGACCACATCACTCCCGCGCGTGCCGTTCTGGCCATAACATACGCTTGCTAACAACAATTGTCCCAACAGGCTATGTGTGGGATATTTGTTTTTGTGAAAGTCTGTGCGTGAATATCTTCACCGCAGCTCTAGAGGTGCTCGCTTACATTTGCTTTAATAGTCTACGCAGGCGAGACGGGGGGGTGTGTGTGTATATTATTTAACTCACCCTGTTTAGGTTATTCTGGGGGAGCTATGTTTTCGTGTGCACGTGCGTGCGTGTGTGTGCACTTAAATCCATGTACATGTGTGTCTGTGTGCGTATGGGTTGAGCAGCGTGTGTATTGTGTGTATGTGTACATTGTGTGTGGGGAGCGGTGGTGTCGCGGTTAGCGCGCTGCGCTACGAACCCGGCGACCCGCGTTCGATTCCCGCTCACGGCATCTGAACCGGTCCTGGGCCTCCCCTCGGTCGACTCAGCCTCAGAGTACCTGGTATGGTGTGTAGACAACGCCACTGGGGAGACAAAGGCGGCCGGGCATGGTGCTGGCCACCCACCCCCTCGTGTACCGTTCCGGTCTTCATAGGTGCTCGCTAACAGCACTTGTCCAAGTCTGTCAAGCCTATGCGGGGGGCCTTTGTCTTTGTGTATATGTATGTTTGTCTTTGCCTCTGTATGTTTGAAGGTATTTAGTTTACAACTAGTGTGGCCCACCTTCATACAAATCGAGACCATCAGGGCATCCCCAATTCCTACCTTAACCGCTCATACCTGCACTCCTAACTGTCACCATAACTACACCGCCACTTTTAAAAATAACCCCACTCTTTATTTTAACCACTATCATCTTACGTACAATTTTATAATCGTCGCCAAAGCGCCTCGGGATTAGGGCGCTGCTATATAAACCTTGAGAAGATTAAACGAGATCCCTTCCAAGTCCTGTGGGACCGCTCCCTTTCGTCGAGGCAGTTTGTGAAGGTGTCAAGCCAGCCGGCACCCCACCACCACTACCACCATCCCTCGGAACGCGCCTGCGTTGAGACTTCACGTCTCTGACTTATTCCGCGTCAGTGATGCGACGAAAGTCACCGGACATCCCCCCCTTCCCCCCCCCCAAAAAAATCGCTTCGCCTGTTAGTTATTCGATCTTGATTTGAAGCTTTCGGTAACATCACGTCGGTATAGTCAGTTATTCCCTTTGCTCTTCTGACAGGCAGCGTCGTTGTTTCGTTGTTGTTTTTTTTTGTGTCGCTTGGGAAGTCACCTCCGCGCAGAGGTCGCAACCGGGTACCCGATACCCGTACCCTACCCGATACCCGGCTACCCGTACCCGGCCGGGTACGGGTAGCCGTACCCGGCCGGGTACGGGTACGGGTAGACCGTGAGTCACTGGTGAGTCACCGTTTGTCACTCATTTCCCAACGTCTTGTCTCTTCTCACAATTCAAGTTCCTAGAATCAACCTACCCGCGCCAAAACATGGCTTCATCCCAGAGGTCGCAATCAGGTACCCGATACACGTACCCTACCCGTACCCGGCCGGGTACGGGTAGGGTACGGGTACCCGGCCGGGTACGGGTACGGGTAGACCATGAGTGACTGGTGAGTAACTGTTTGTCACTCATTTCCCAACGTCTTGTCTCTTCTCACAATTCAAGTTCCTAGAATCAACCTACCCGCGCCAAAACATGGCTTCATCCCAGAGGTCGCAATCAGGTACCCGATACACGTACCCTACCCGTACCCGGCCGGGTACGGGTAGGGTACGGGTACCCGGCCGGGTACGGGTACGGCCGGGTACGGGTACCCGTTTGCGACGCTGGTGCGGCCGGGTACGGGTAAGGAATCAAAACCCGTTTGCGACCTCTGCTCTTCGCGTGATGCTCTACTCTGGTTTAAGGGTTCAAGGGTTCAAGTCTCGGCTCCAAAGCAGCACGCGGTGGCTCTTTAAGGCACCGACTCGCGACGTTGTTTATGAAGAGACCCAACGGCTTGTACTCACCACGCACTGCATTGCGGCTCTTGAAATATTGAGGGGGGTGGGGGTGGTTTGTTGTTACCGAATTCGAAATAAATGGCTCTTCTTGTTATTTTGGTTGCTGACACACCTGGGATAGAGCCACCCTCATCGCTGACGTTAATGCCACTAGCACTCGAACAGGAGAGAGAAACTTTCATCGGCCTACGTTCAACATTTTTGTAAAGTTTTACATTTTGCCCCGACATTTTTGGGTTACCCAACGTCGAAAATATGATACGGTTTTCAAATATTTCTGGTTATAAGAAGTGGACATTTATCTATTACATTTGTGCCAAATGTAATCTCTCCTACATAATTATCATTGACATCAGCCGCTCAGTTACCGAATTAACAAAAACGTCTCTTCTTGTTATGTTGGTGCCAACCCGCCCTGATCCAGCCACTCAAAGGGTCCTGGGTACTTAATTCTAGATTTGAAGCTTTCGTGACTGCAAGGATTCATACTCTTAGGTTTTCGGTAAAGTCACGTAGGTAAAAAAAATGCTCTTTACTTGATACAGCAATCGTGCTGTGACGGTTCCACCCGAAGACGGAAGCTTGTGTTGCCTCCGAAACGTCGTGATTTTTATTTTACTTTCATTAATTTTATTTTTTACCTACATGGTGACTTTACCGAAAAAACCTAAGGGCACTGGTTACTTCCTCAAATAGTTGAGGCACCACAGGCCCTGGGCAGGGCCCACCACTTGTCCTGCCCCATGGACGCAGGCAGATGGCGGAACTGGCAATCAGGTGGCATGAATTCGTTTATAACCAGATCCGGTGCCGATATTGTTGTTGAACTTTGTCGCAGTATAACTGCACATTTTTTTTTAAAGAACCTTAGTGCTGACTGAGGGTTCGCCCCAAGGGAAAACTTTGGCAACGCGTCAGTTTTGCTCGAGGTGTTCTCAATCCAGAGCTGTGCGTTGGGCAGCAGAGGGCAGTGCAGCAGAACCCATGGATGATGCACCCTCTATGCTTCCCACCTTTCACCAACCCGCACTGACCAGCGTGGTGAAGTATGGTTAAATACCCCCCCCCTCGCCCCTACCACCACAACCGGCACTGCCCGTACGGCGTGGGAAGGCCCTCATCCAGCAGTGGATTGGCAAAATGACTGTACAAGTAAATGCACAGCTACTTCATGTATTTGTTTTATTGAAGTTTGTTGTTGTTCCTAGAATGCTTAACAACGCATACGGAGTTTGTATCCAACATTGTTTCTTATTACAGTGAACTGAGTGGCCTATGAGAATAAGGTTTTACCTTTGCTGGCATCAAAACAGGATGTTAAGATGTTTGTACACCGAACAGAAACCTTTTGCAAGGATTCGTGTCTGCGTTAACGACACATTCTTGTGGTGAACATGCAAACAAAAAACACGCTCTGGTAATATATGTCATTGTCTTCGAAACTGATTGTTCCACACCAGAGACAGCCTTCTTCATAATGCATATTTTTCTTTGCACGTTCACCACAAGTATATGTTGTTAACGCAGACGTGATTCCTTGCAACATCTTAACACGACTGTTTTATTGCCAGAAAGGGTAAAACCTATTCTTATATATTCTTGGTTATTTCGGTAAAGTCACGTAGAAGGGAAATAATAAAACATAAAGTGATAATTTTATGAAAATTGATTTTTTACTCTTTTATCTGGCAAAAAAACTGACACCTTTTTTACAAGGAGTCATGTTTGCATAGACCACAATACCTGCAGTCATAATGCAAACAAAAAACAAACTCCTTAGAGCCTAGTCTCACATGGTGCACAACATGTGAGACTAGGCTCTAAGGAAAGCTGTCTCGGGTGTGGACCAATCAACTTCAAGGACAGTGCACACATTATCAGAGTTATGTTTTTATTTGCATTATGACTGCAGGTATTGTGGTCTATGCAAACATGACTCATTGTAAAAAATGTGTCAGTTTTGTTGCCAGATAAAAGGGTAAAAAAACAATTATTATATTTTTTACTGGCAAATGAGGTTCCAATGGTGAGAATTTTATCTTATTATGTTTTATTTTTATTATTATGTTATTATTTCTCTTCTACGTGACTTTACCGAAAGAACCAAGAATATGAATCCATGCAGTCACGAAAGCTTTAAATCGAAATCTATTCTTATATTTTGATACTGGCAAGGGGAGGGAGGCCCCGTAAGGGTCGCATAGTCGAGATATGGACTGCTCTTTCCAATAGCATCCGGTAACCCAGAATCATTTGTTGAATGGACCTGACTCTCGATTTAAAGCTTTCGTGACTGCAGGGATTCATCTTCTTGGTTCTTTCGGTAAAGTCACGTAGAAGGGAAATAATAAAATAATAAAAATAAAACATAACAAAATAATTCTCACGACGTTTCAGCCACAACGCAAGCAGCCGTCCTCAGGTGAAGAAAATCCTCAGGTGAATAAATTTCTTCACCTGAGGATTTGCTTCACCTGAGGATTTTCTTCACCTGAGGATTTTCTTCACCTGAGGACGGCTGCTTGCGTTGTGGCCGAAACGTAGTGAGAATTATTTTATTATGCTTATTATGTTTTATTGTTATTATTTTATTATTTCCCTTCTACGTGACTTTACCGAAAGAATCAAGAAGATGAACCCGACTCTGGTAGAAGGCAAGAAACCGCTCCGGAGTTTTGGTTTACCTTTTTTTTTAAACAATTGCTGCTGAGAAATACATGCCACACGGTGTATTTATTGTCAAACGCGGTCCACCGAATGGGGTTAATAATGATTGTTGTCTTAAGTAAGTTGTGCGGCCGTGGCAGGCAATGGGGAACTGAGCAAAATCCTAACGCAATCATTTTGACACAAACCTAAAGCCATCGGCTTAGAGGATGGCATTCCCGAACGCGCGCGGATCACTTTCAGACCGCCCGATGTTCGTAATGCGTTCGACGGCGGATTACCCTCCAGCGATTCCGATAAAGACTATGACCAACTTCGCCCGGGCAGTGGAGAGATGCATTCACAAGAGACATAGCATTAGGGTGAGATCAGTGACGGGATGGAGATGTAATTTGTGAGAGATAGCGGGCGAGTGACGTCCACTGGTTAGTTTCTCAATCCGCTTGTGCTGGTGAGGGTCGTGGGGGCAGCGTGGTCCACACCTCCCTCTTTCCCTGGCGACACACTCCAGCACTACACTACTATACACTACACTATACACTACACTATACACTACACTATACACTACACTATACACTACTATACACTACACTATACACTACTATACACTATACACTACTACACTATACACTACTTCACTACTATACACTACACTATACACTACACTATACACTACACTATACACTACACTATACACTACTACACTATACACTACTACACTATACACCACTACACTATACACTACAACACTGCTATACACTACTACACTATACACTACACTATACACTACACTATACACTACAACATTACTATACACTACACACATAGACTACCACACTACACTGTACACTACAATATACACTACACTACTACACTATACACTACACTATACACTACACCACTACACTATACACTACACTATACAATACACTATACACTACACTATACACTACTACACTATACAGTACACTATACACTACACTACTATACACTACACTATACACTACACTACTACACTATACACTACTACACTATACACTACTATACACTACTACACTATACACTACTACACTATACACTACAATATACACTACACTATACACTACTACACTATACACTACACTATACACTACACTTTACACTACACTACTATACACTATACACCACACTCCACACTACTCTACACAGACTGTAGCTCTTCCTGGGTAATCTCCCAGGCGGCGTTCCCAGGCGAGCCGAGCGACGTCGTCCCACCGCCAGCTGCAGCAGCAGCCGCGTGCTCCTGGGCCGGCCCCGGGGTCCTGGCCCAGCGGGAAGTTGCTGCTGCTGCCGCTGCCCGGGAGAGTCCCAGGGGGGTCTGCCGGGGGGGGGGTCCTTGCCGGGTGCCCCAACCACCTCGACCGGGCACCTCTCGGGCCGTAGGAGCAGCGGCGCGACTCTGATGCTCTGCCGGATTACCTTGCTCCTCGCTCCACTACCACAACCACAGCGCCACCGCTCCACTGCCACAACCACAGCGCCACCGCTCCACTGCTACAACCACAGCGCCACCGCTCCACTGCCACAACCACAGCGCCACCGTTCTACTGCCACAACCACAGCGCCACCGCTCCCCTGCCACAACCACAGCGCCACCGCTCCTCTACCACAACCACAGCGCCACCGTTCTACTGCCACAACCACAGCGCCACCGCTCCTCTACCACAACCACAGCGCCACCGCTCCCCTGCCACAACCACAGCGCCACCGCTCCCCTGCCACAACCACAGCGCCACCGCTCCCCTGCCACAACCACAGCGCCACCGCTCCTCTACCACAACCACAGCACCACCGCTCCCCTGCCACAACCACAGCGCCACCGCTCCCCTGCCACAACCACAGCGCCACCGCTCCCCTGCCACAACCACAGCGCCACCGCTCCTCTACCACAACCACAGCACCACCGTTCTACTGCCACAACCACAGCGCCACCGCTCCTCTACCACAACCACAGCGCCACCGCTCCCCTTCCACAACCACATAACCACATACCCGGTATGGTGTAGTGTGTGTATATCTAACCGTACTGGGATACATATTCTTTGGATCTTTCGGTAAAGTCACGTAGATATAAATTATTAAAGAAAATTAAATACATTTTAATTACGGCGTTTCGATCATGTCATCGTTTTTTCCTCCTGATGACGATCGCTTGCGTTGTGATCGAAACGTCGTAATTTTTGTTTCATTTACTTTAATTTTTTCTATCTGCTTGACTTTACCGAAAGATCCAAATAATATAAATTTCGGCAGTCACGAAAGTTTTAAGTCAAAATTCACACTGGGAGTCAAATACCGTCCGGTAACGTGTTTGGTCGCAGTTATAAGCGTCGAAACGATCACGTTCAATCGGCAGCCGAAATAGCTCAGTTGGGAGAGCGTTAGACTGAAGATCTAAAGGTCCCTGGTTCAATCCCGGGTTTCGGCAAAGGTTTATTTTTGTCATCGCCTCAAAGCAACTCTCGTCTCTTTAACGTCTTCCATCAAGCGACGATTTAACTTCAAACGAACTAATTATTTAATGTATTTAAATAGCGTAAGGAATATACATATGTAGCAGTTCTTCATGGACATCCCATCCCACGGCAATGGCGTGAGAGTCAATGCTAAGTCTGCCATCTGCTGTCTAAAACTGGACTTGCAGATGCAAGCGCTCAATATTTTTTTTATCTAGATTTGAAGCTTTTGTGACTGCAAGGATCCATACTCTTTGTTTTTTTCGTTAAAGTCACGTAGGTTAGAAAATAAAACAAATAAATTAAATCACGACGTTTCGGAGGCAACACAAGCCTCCGTCTTCAGGTGATTTTGCTGTGACAGAGGCTTGTGTTGCCTCCGAAACATCGTGATTTAATTTATTAGTTTTCTTTATCTCGCCTCTGTTCTCGGGTTGTCACTGAACGCCGCGGTGGCTATGTTAACTACCTCGCCTGGTGTACAAGAGGTTGTGGGTTACACCCTGAAGCCTATATAGTTGGAGTCTGAATGTTCTCCCCGAAGTTGCGTGGATTTTTCTCCGGGTCCTCCAGTTTTCCCCTCCACGTTTAAAATCAACATCAGGCGTTTTAGAGTATTCGGCTTCGATAAATGTCCACATGAGCAGACATTTCATTAGGCTATCATTTGTGGCCAGATCGCTTCTGCAAAACATCTATATCGCTCAGTGGGCTTTACCTGCTAGAAAAAAAAACTGTGTGTTTGTGTCCCTTGTACCTGACAATTGCATGGATCATAAACATGGGCCTTGATAAGGGAGATGGGGAGAAGATTTATCATACAAATGTTTTTGTAGATGTGAAATTCCCGTAATTGCACCGAGAGACGGAGTGTACGAGGAGGACAAGGTTCAAACAGCGTGACCAGGGCAAGTCACAAGTGGCGAATTGGGGTGCAGATTCCGAGTGGGTGAGAGAGCTGACGCGTTAGGCATCTAACCATGGTCCACAGTGCACGATAACGATCGGCGTTTTCATACACGGCATAAATCATTCAAACTGCATCTCACAACGCCGCACAATCCACACGCTGCGTAGAAGCAAAAATAGTCGGTCTATTAAAATGTCATCAGCTTAACAAGTCCATTTTATTACACGCGTGTGAGGATAACTGGAGCACATGGAGAAAACACGCACGTGCTAGGAGGCAAGGCAGACGGAACAGATGGAGATTCGTCCACATTTTTCTTTATTACAAAAGCAACGAGAATGCATGTCCGTGTGTATGTGGAACTTCTTTCGCACCGCACGTAGCCAACCGTGCTAGTCGGAGGTCTTACGACCCGGCGATAGGGACGCGTTTAGAAGACGTTCATGAGACCAGTAGCGAACACGAGGGTCTCATTTATGGACTCGAATTAAAAGCCAAAGAGCCAACTTTGGTCCAAAGGTTTCAACCACATTCCAAAGTCGGTTCATTTTCTAAGGGGGTGGGGGGTGCGGGAGGAGGATCAGATATTGTGCACCACATAGACGAGGTGAACCCCAGGGGTCACAAAGACTGTGTCGAGTCAGAAACGAGAAGATGGGGAAGGTGGCAACAAGGAGTGGATGTTGGAACCGAATCTCGGACACACTGGAATAAACCATAATAGATGTGTTCTTGGTTCTTTCGGTAAAGTCACGTAGAAGGGAAATAATAAAAATACAACATAATAAAATACAATTCTCACGACGTTTCGGCCACAACGCAAGTAGCCGTCCTCAGGTGAAGAATAGGTCTGTCGGAAAGACAGCGTTCATTCAAACGCTTCATTCAAACGCTGTTTTTCCGACAGACCTGTTCTTCACCTGAGGACAGCTGCTTGCGTTGTGGCCGAAACGTCGTGAGAATTGTGGCCGAACCGTCGTGAGAATTGTATTTTATGATGTTTTATTTTTATTATTTTATCATTTCCCTTCTACGTGACTTTACCGAAAGAACCAAGAAGATGAATCCCTACAGTCACGAAAGCTTTCAATCGAAACATAATAGAGGTGTTCTTGGGTTAGATTGCGTACAAATAAATGCGACATTAAACCTGCCACCACTCGGCACGGACAATTAGTAAAGTTTGTCACGTAAACAACAACAAATGCCAATTTGTTCCTGTGTCGGGTGGTGGCGGGTTTAACGACGCGTTTATATTTACGCGATCTAATTCCAAAAAAACCCTCTAATATGGATATTGGTCGCGAAAGCCTACGCGTTAAACTGACATTAAAATAAGGTCTACTGAGATGGCTTAAGTAGGACATGTTAGAGCAAAACCACATCATAAAAAACACACTTGATGAACGTATGGAAGCACCAGGGTGCAGAGGCAGGCCTAAATATGTAACGTTTTTTATGTATTTAATCAGGTAAGACTCAGTGGGCTATATAGCTATTTTTCCAGAAGCGACCTGGCCACAAATGATAGCCCAACGAAGCGGCGTATCGTGTGGAAATGTATCGCAGCCAAATGCTCTAAACACGTTTTGTTTCTCAACGTAGAGGGGAAAACCGGAGGACCCAAAGAAAATTAACACGACCACGTGGAGAACACACAAAATCCAAATATACAGCAGGCTTCAGGGTCGGGATCCAAACCCACGACCTCCTGTGTACCAGGCGAGGTGGTTAACATCTCATAGCCACCGTGATGATGATGAGAGAGAGAGAGAGACACGTAAACTCCACATACACAGCAGGCGTCAGGGTCGGAATCGAACCCACGACCTCCTGTACACCAGGCGAGGTGGTTAACATATCCTAGCCACCATGATGATGATGAGAGAGAGATACGCAAACTTCAAATCTACAGCAACAGGTGTCAGGGTCGGGAATCGAACCCACGCCCGCTCCTGTGTACCAGGCGAGGTAGTTAACATCTCCTAGCCACCGTGATGATGAGAGAGAGAGACACACACACAAACTCCAAATATACAGCAGGCGTGAGGGTCGGGATCAAACCCACGACCACCTGTACACCAAGCGAGGTGGTTAACATCTCCGAGCCACCGTGATGATGATGTGAGGGAGACACGCAAACTCCAAATATACAGCAGCAGGCATCAGGGTCGGGATCGAACCCACGACCTCCTGTGTGCCAGGCGAGGTAGTTAACATCGCATAGCCACCGTGATGATGATGAGAGAGAGAGACACGCAAACTCCAAATATACAGCAGCAGGCATCAGGGTCGGGATCGAACCCACGAACTCCTGTACACCAGGCGAGGTAGTTAACATCTCCTAGCCACCGTGATGATGATGATGATGATGACAGAAAGACACGCAAACTCCAAATATACAGCAGCAGGCGTCAGGGTCGGGATCGAACCTACGACCTCCTGTACACCAGGCGAGGTAGTTAACATCTCATAGCCACCGTGATGATGATGAGAGAGACACGCAAACTCCACATACACAGCAGGATTCAGGGTCGGGATCCAAACCCACGACCACCTGTACACCAGGCGAGGTAGTTAACATCTCCTAGCCACCGTGATGATGATGAGAGAGACACGCAAACTCCACCTACACATCAGGCGTCAGAGTCGGGATCGAACCCATGCGCTCCTGTGTACCAGGCGAGGTAGTCAACATCTCCTAGCCACCGTGATGATGATGAGAGAGAGAGACACGCAAACTCTAAATATACAGCAGCAGGCATCAGGGTCGGGATCCAAACCCACAACCTCCTGTACACCAGGCGAGGTAGTTAACATCTCATAGCCACCGTGATGATGATGAGAGAGACACGCAAACTCCACATACACAGCAGGATTCAGGGTCGGGATCCAAACCCACGACCACCTGTACACCAGGCGAGGTAGTTAACATCTCCTAGCCACCGTGATGATGATGAGAGAGAGAGACACGCAAACTCTAAATATACAGCAGCAGACATCAGGGTCGGGATCCAAACCCACAACCTCCTGTACACCAGGCGAGGTAGTTAACATCTCATAGCCACCGTGATGATGATGAGAGAGACACGCAAACTCCACATACACAGCAGGATTCAGGGTCGGGATCCAAACCCACGACCACCTGTACACCAGGCGAGGTAGTTAACATCTCCTAGCCACCGTGATGATGATGAGAGAGACACGCAAACTCCACCTACACATCAGGCGTCAGAGTCGGGATCGAACCCATGCGCTCCTGTGTACCAGGCGAGGTAGTCAACATCTCCTAGCCACCGTGATGATGATGAGAGAGAGAGACACGCAAACCCCAAATCTACAGCAGCAGGCGTCAGGATCGGGATCAAACCCACGACCTCCTGTACACCAGGCGAGGTAGTTAACATCTCCTAGCCACCGTGATGATGATGATGAGAGACGCAAATTTCAAATACACAGCAGGCATCAGGGTCGGGATCGAACCCACGACCTCCTGTACACCAGGCGAGGTAGTTAACATCTCCTAGCCAACGTGATGATGATGAGAGAGACACGCAAACTCCACCTACACATCAGGCGTCAGAGTCGGGATCGAACCCATGCGCTCCTGTGTACCAGGCGAGGTAGTTAACATCTCCTAGCCACCGTGATGATGATGAGAGAGAGAGACACGCAAACCCCAAATCTACAGCAGCAGGCGTCAGGATCGGGATCAAACCCACGACCTCCTGTACACCAGGCGAGGTAGTTAACATCTCCTAGCCACCGTGATGATGATGATGAGAGACGCAAATTTCAAATACACAGCAGGCATCAGGGTCGGGATCGAACCCACGACCTCCTGTACACCAGGCGAGGTAGTTAACATCTCCTAGCCACCGTGATGATGATGAGAGAGACACGCAAACTCCACCTACACATCAGGCGTCAGAGTCGGGATCGAACCCATGCGCTCCTGTGTACCAGGCGAGGTAGTCAACATCTCCTAGCCACCGTGATGATGATGAGAGAGAGACACGCAAACCCCAAATCTACAGCAGCAGGCGTCAGGATCGGGATCAAACCCACGACCTCCTGTACACCAGGCGAGGTAGTTAACATCTCCTAGCCACCGTGATGATGATGATGAGAGACGCAAATTTCAAATACACAGCAGGCATCAGGGTCGGGATCGAACCCACGACCTCCTGTACACCAGGCGAGGTAGTTAACATCTCCTAGCCACCGTGGCGCCAAGACGGAGAGGAGGTTGCAAGTGTTGAGGCCAGGATGTGAGAGACTGTGGAATGGACGTGGAAGATTATGGATGACCCAGGACAGGAGTGCGTGGTGGAAGAGGCACAGGAAGGCAGGAGGGCCCACAGATTCATGGGTGGGGGGGAAGTGCTCTGGAAAAGAAGAAGTGTCCATTACTCAACGGGGCTCGTATGATGTAATGTTGACACTCGGACCTTACACCAACTCTGTTGGTTAACATTCGTCTAAAAAGGGCAGTAGAGGGAAAGATATTTAGACCTGTTTTGGAGATACAGTATTCGTAAGTAGTTTTATTGGTTTTGCTCATTTTATCACAATATTATTAAACTCAATAAAGTGCGTTTGACATTAATTCGGAATGCAGAGCACTAAATAATAATGGGATTGGCCCAAACGTTTTAAATCTGGAGCGTCCTGAAAGTCTCAATTAAGGACAAAATAGTTCCCTTAGCAAATAACGCGGATGTGGTGCGATGTGCGGTGATGTCGCGAACTGTGCTCCGGTCACGGTGGAGGGAGCCGGGCGCGCATCGGTACACGATGACGTAAACATCCGGGCACTACTTGCGGTCGAGGCCCCAACTTTTGGCTTCACCTCGGCTTCTACTGCCGCCACCCTCGGCCCTTCCTTGCCGGTCTCTCTCGGCCCGCACGGCCCCGCAACGTTTGGTCGAGCCCTCGCTGCCTTCCCGCTTCACCCGCGCGTCCACCACCATTTCCGGCGGCTTCCCACAAGCGAGGCCTAGTCACGCTCGGGCCCCCCCCTCCTTGCCTGGGCCCTCCCGCCGCCCCGACCCCCACCCCCCCCGGGCTCGGCTGGTGTCGCGAACCGCCCTCCCAACGGGTGTCTTCCTCGTTCTCGATACTGGGCGATAATTGCGGCCGCCGAGTGCCGGATGTTTGTCAATGATTACGCAGCGTTAGGGCAGCAGCAGCAGCGAGAGCGTTGCGGGACGCGGCGAGCAGAGTCGGGAGCGTACGTGGCGGCATTGTTATAACATTAGCCGTGGCTCGGCGCGGGCGGTGAAGTGAAGAGGCCACAAAGGAGGAGACGAGACGAGAGGTCTGAAGGCGGAGAGCAGTAGCGGCTCTAACGAAGCGGAGACTGAACAGCAGAAGCAGCAGCAGCAGCATTCGACTGCAGCAGCAGCAGCAACATCGCCGGCAAACAACACAACACAGAGTTCACAACAACGGGTCCACGCCGACACCGCCGCCAAACATAAAGAACCACCCTCCCCATACGGGCGGCCTCGCAACAAGGGCAGCCGGGAACGACGGCTTCGGTGACAGCAGCAGCAGTGGTGGACAACAACAACATCAACAACAACAGCAGCTTCGAGAAACACCATCCGCACACTCTCCACCACCACGAGCAGCAGTCGGGACGACATCAACATCATCAGCGGTGGTCTCAAGGCGGCCGTAAACCGAGGCGGTGAATCCGCCCTCTGGTCCCCCCACACTTCTCTCCAGGTTGGTGTTGTTCAGGGTGGGTGAGGTGTGTGGGTGAGGTGTGTGGGTGAGGTGATCCTTGGAACTGCTGATGATGCTGCGTTGATGTTCGCAAGGAGAACGGTCACGGTTACTGCAGTCGGCCAGACGCCGTGCGGATGAATGAGGCCTTGATTTGGGGGGGGGCTCCTCTGTTGGCGCTCAAGTGACATTCCGTGACCAAGTGAGAATTTGTAGCCACAGGGGATTTGTGCGTGTTGAGGTTTAGCAACGCAAAGATGCGATTAATATTGATCGGCAAGCTCGCCCCGCCTTCACGAATCCGCACTGACCAGCGTGGTGAAGTATGGTGAAATGAGCTCCATGAACCCGCAAAGGTTAAACCCACACACACACATCCAAACAATGCTGCAGTCCTGTAGATGTACATGCACAAGCTCACGACACACACAGCACTCAAATCGCGTGTCGGATTCCACTTTTTTTTTAAAGGATTGTATGCAAATTGGAGCCACTAGTGACCGCTACATTCACCACGCGGTCAAAGAAAAAACACATTTAAAGCACCAGGGAGAAGTGGCTATTTATACCTAGTTTTTCAAATCATATATGAAACGATCAGGTGAGAGAGTGGGGAGATCTTACCGCGCATACAAATTCCACAAACAAAATGTTGATAATGATTTTGACAGATTCAATTGAATGGTTGAATCTTGACTTGAAGCTTTTGTGACTGCAAGAGTTGATATTCTTTGGGTCTATCGGTAAAGTCACGTTTAATTTATTTGTTTGGTTCTATGTGACTTTACCGAAAGACCCAACGAATATGAATGGTTGAACATTAGTGGGCACGCTGTAACGTGTTACCACCACCCCCACACTGAATTTTGATTTAAAGCTTTCGTGACTGCAGGGATTCATATTCTTGGTTCTTTCGGTAAAGTCATCACGTAGAAGGGAAATGATAAAATAATATGAATATAAAACAATACAAATTCTCACGACGTTTCGACTGCAACACAAGCAAATCATCATCAGGTGTGAAATCCACAGCATTTGACGATTGCTTGTGTTGCAGTCGAAACGTCGTGAGAATTTTTATTGTTTTATATTTGTATTATTATTTCCCTTCTACGTGACTTTACCGAAAGAACCAATAATATCACCACCCCCAAACTGCTTTAAGCAGTTGCGCAACACTGCCGAGCGTACACTTTTTTGTAAGACGGGCCCCGTTCCCTTCCAGACGTGACGGTCAAATGGTGCAACTTTGCAACGCGTCGAATGTTGTTCGCTGTTTGTAATTTCTCTTTCAATCGTTGCGCAAACGTCGTAGTTACATCGCTGCAGAACCAGCCAGCGTTGCCGATTCTGCAACGCAGTTCTTCCAACGTCGCTAGATTTGAACCTTTCCTGCAGCAAGTCGTGACCAAAACCTTCACCCCAGTACTGAGAGCGGAGCAAAATGATGTTTCACACCCACGTTTGTTTCATTCGACCGAATCGTGGCTTCGTTGGCACCTGTGCCAAGCTGTTGTGGATCAACACCGATTGTCTTTTTCCACTGCTCGTGTGACCACGCCGTCAACACTTGTATCGTGGGACCTTTTTTGTTTGTTCTTGTTGACAGTATCAAAGAATGATGAATAGGTGTTATTATTTCGATTTAAAGCTTTCATGACTGCAGGGATTCATCTTCTTGGTTCTTTCGGTAAAGTCACGTAGTCACGAAGTCACATTCTTCAGCTGAGGACGGCTGCTTGCGTTGTGGCCGAAACGTCGTGAGAATTACTTTATTATGTTTTATTTTTATTATTTTATTATCTCCCTTCTACGTGACTTTACCGAAAGAACCAAGAAGAGGTGTTATTATCCTTTCTGGTAATAAAACAGCAGGTGTTGAGATGTTCAAACACCAAATAGATACATTTTGCGAGGAGCCAAGTCTGTGTTAACCGCATTCGGTACTTGTGGTGAACATGGAAACACAAAAATTCACTTGATCCGCCTACTCCCAACAAAAACCCTCTCTGGACAATAGGCCTTTTGCAGTTTAATCAAGCGTTCTTTTCTCTCTCTCTCTCTCCAGGACACTTCCATTATTGCAGTATCCTCTTCTGGATTATAAAAAGGACTTTCCCGACTCTGTTCGTTGTGCTTTGAAGGAGGTCCAGTGCCCGAAACGCCACCTATTTTGATTTAAAGCTTTCGTGACTGCAGGGATTCATATTCTTGGTTCTTTCGGTAAAGTCACCTGATGATGATTGCTTGTGTTGCAGTCGTAACGTCGTGAGAATTTTAATGTTTGATATTTTTATTATTTAATTGTTTCCCTTCTACGTGACTTTACCGAAAGAACCAAGAATATGAATGTGACTTCTTTTGCTCTTGTATTCTTAAGAGCAATGGTTACGTTTGCTGCTCATAATCCAGAAGGTGTGTGTGAGACCAGATTCGTATAGCTCTAGTGACATTGGGCACGCGTTTTTAGGTACGTCTTACTTTCTGGAGAATCCTATACTCTGGGGGATATGGAAAACACATTCTTGCGGAGGGAGCTGGTAGGAACGTTGGGTTGCTCGGTCAGTGGCCAGGGTCAACGGCGGCGTGATGTATTCCGCAAATATGCCCGACTGTGAGGGCGGGCACAAGCCGGCGTGAGTAGGTTAAACGTTGAGTTTTATAAGGGCACCACGGGGTGACCATCTCCTCCCCACCCAGCCCGTCCCCACCCAGCCCCTCCCCACCCTCACCCAGCCACACCCCTCCCATTTTTGGATGCACGACGGATGGACACAATAATCCCCTGTGGGCTGGTGTAACCAGGAGGTTCCTACCAGTATAACAGCAGGAGCTGTCAAGAGCTCTCTCAAAGTAGGTCGGGGTTTGTTGGGACTGCTCCGGCTATGAACACAATCATGATTAATGGTTTGGGGTTTAGGGAAATGTATTATAAATGTGTGTATAAAAACGAAAGTTGAGTTTCTTAAGTGCCTTCGCTAAAGCGGATGTATCCAGTTGGCTTATTAAAAACAGTGTCACATGCTTATGAACGAATTCTTCCCTTTTTAAATTTAGCGTTCACATTTCAATGACACCCAACGCACGAAATCACACCCAGTCAATAGCATCGCCCCTCGCATGTGAAATTGGACTACAGTAAAACAGATTTATTTTTTGCACGTTGGTTTTCAATGCAACAATCCATGTAGCACCTACACGGGGAGCTGATTCAACAGCTCCATCTCCATGGTAGACGTCCTCTTGGGGGTGCGTTGCCTTCTGTGGCTGCAGCTGTCATTTAGTCATCCGTTCGAGAAATGTGGGCTGCATTAATCTTTTTTTCAAATTATGTCTGTAACTTATACTTGTTCCTTTTTGTCGCTCGGTGTAATTCCAAGTATGCACCTCTCCATACTTTTTTGGCGACTTTTCAGAATGGGTTCCATTTGCTTTGTCAACATCGATATTTCTTATCCAGATACCATCGGAGTCATTTAATCTGATCGTAGACGGTATTCGTTGGATACAGTGATGTGTATATGCTATATGGAATGGCTTTACTTAACTCCTTGGGAGAATAGAGGCTCTGTCGTTTACCACAGGAAGAAAAAACATCCGTACGCATGGATTCAGTAACGCTTTCCAACATTGCATGAATGATGATACGCGCCGAGCCGAACAATGCGATGACATGATTTTGCAAGGCTACTTCACACGTAATGACCTCATCGGGAGGTGAGGTGCATGCATGACTTGTGACGTAGGCAGATGGCAGCACACGGAATGGCATCGCCTTGGATTGCAAGGATAATTCTTTTGGAACTTGATTTTTTTTTTCGCCAAAAAAAATGGGCAACCCAAAATTAATTTTCAATTTCTTCTCGAATAAGTAGGTAATATCAACTTATTTTATAGGACGGTATTTTTCTTTCGAATTAACTTTTGAGCGTAGTCCTGCCTCCCTTACAAGGCCGGCAGATGGACCAAACCAGCGCATCAACGCTTCAACCTTATTTGGAAAAGCGATAAAAAGGAATCGTTTATTGCGCTGAGTCAAGGACCCCTCTTACAGTCTCATCGGTTGAATCGTGACCCTGAACCGTGCCAATTCATCCCATCCCCAGGGGGAGGTGAATCATCCCAGCCCTAATGAAAACCAATAAAGAACACGATATCCAATAATAAAAGCCTACGTGTTAAACCCAGTAAAGAACACGCCTCCATCGTTAGACAGTGAGCAATACAACTGTTCCTCTCACATTAGGCATCTACGAACTTTAGAATGTAAGTGCATGTTTGCGTCAGTGTTGGGTGGAGGTTGGTTGTTTTTTTTTGTTACTGCCTTTTGTCAATCCACCCCAATGACTGACCAGCTGTGTCAGTCATGGGGTGGTTTGATCATGCTTGACACTGGTCATTCCTGGTTGGTTTAAGTGGGAAGCCCATAGCCGGTTCAGATATTGTTCGCCACTGATATTAACTGTGGTTGACAATGTAACTCAAGTCATCGGGGGAAATAGCGCAGGGTTACAACGCAAATTAATCCTATTTGGTAGACATTAATCCCATCGGTTGATAGTTAAGGGCACTCCTGTGCCAGGCCGAACACCCAAATGAGGTGAATATTCTAATCACAACACTCATTGGCATCGGTCATAACATGAAACTCAGTGCTTAACAGAACACTTTAAAGGTAATGGTGAAAATTATTATTCGTCTTTGCCTGCTGCTGCTGCTGCTGCCACAATCCTTCATGACTGACATGGCATGGAGAGGCCTTCATCCAGCTCGTTCATTCGTTTGTTTCTCAGTCCACTTGTCCTGGTGAGGGTCGCAGCAGCAGCATGTTGCGTAGTGGCGTTCCAGACCTCCCTCTGGCAACAGACTCTAGCTCTTCCTTGGGAATTCCCAGGCGTTCCCAGGCCAGCCGAGCGACATCGTCCCAACGCCAGCGTGTCCTGGGCCGGCCCCGGGGTCTTCGCCCAGTGGGACGTGCTGCTGCCCGGTAGAGTTCAAGGGGGAATCTGTCGGGAGGCATCCTTACTAGGTGCCAGAACCACCTTAACTGGCTCCAGCTGTGTATTGAAAAAATACTTTAAGTTATGGATAATTTTATTCTATATTTTCAATGTTATCGGTTCGTGTAAACCTGTGTACCACTGGAGGCGTTGATGGGAAAACACTATTTTTTTAAATGTGACCCCGAATCAAGAAAATTAATTGAATTGCGATGGGGAAACTTAGCGAAGCGTCACTTGGCAACTGCCAATGCCATCGTTGCCAGTACCACCACACGAGACCATCGCTTCCCCCACCCCTCCTGCCGGATCTCGCAGCAATTGCAAAGTCAGCACCCCACCTCGTAATCTCATCATCGCCACAGTCTGCCTTGAGGTCTTCCCATTGGCCGCCGACCTCCGAGTGCCTCGCCCAATGCCTGTGTAGAGGAGTAAAATGGGGACGTGACGTCAGGTGTGCCGTTCAGGGCGATGACGTCACGTCTCCTAGGGTACTTAAGGGATACCCCGTGACGTAAGCGGGGTCACTGTGGGAACGGGTAGAGTACGAAGGGTGAAGAGGGAACCAGGGTTAGAGAGAGGGATCGCATAGGGAGTCTGGGGAGAAGCCGGTGGTAGCCGTAGAGGTGCTTCTCTCTCCGCTCGATGGAGTCGACAGAGTCCACGATCCGACACGAGAGAGAGAGACCGGAGCTAGCCGGCAGGGACCCGGACTCAGAGTAGGACCCCTAGCCCCTGGGAGGTGTGTACCCTGCTGTGTAGTATTGTAACAGCTTTAATAAACCCTGGCGATAGCCGTCTCCGAGTACATCCGTCGGAACCTCTCTACACCTGTTTTGGTGACCGGCCCTCCTCCATGCATCACTGCCTCTTCTTCCCCATTGTCTATATTTGTTTACCTCGGCATTTGTACTTCAAGTTGTTTACCCGATTCTGCCAAGACACGCGCTTGGCATTCTTTGCATGCACCTCCTCCACTATACCGGTAAACTCTGACAAGGCGAGGCAATTCATCTCGGTGATCTTTCACCCAGTTCAATCAAGACGAACCGAGTTGGGAAGACAACTGGATGATGAATCGAATGGGAACTAAACCCCATGGGTTGTTGCATTTGAGCACATTCAGCATGTTCCTAAGTATTTAAATGTGTGGTTATTTAATTAGTTTCTTACCTGCCTTTCAGTAAGTTGTTGAGTACTGACTGTCATAAACTCAGTCCAATAAATCCTTCGTGTGGGTTTTGATGTTTATTTTTTATTAACCTTTTTTCTGTCACAGATTTTGTCTGCTTTCCTGTCTCTGTCACATGGTTTTGAGACAAAGACATTTCTATTCAAGAGTTCTCACAGCGAGCAGTGAAGAGAGACCACATTGTGTCAGAGACTGGCCGCTAGAAGATGACGACACGAAACTTGCTGCCATGATTCTGCAATCGTTTCAATATCCGCTTATCTACGCGTGGGCTTCACACCCTTCAATGGCAATCAAAACTGACATGTTTAGCTCTCACAGCTGGAATCGGCTGAATTCGGTGACCAAACAAACTTAAAGTAGAGTAATGAGGTCTTTTGTTGCAGGCGTTGGAGGCAGGGCTGCCACCATAAATTTGCTACGTTTGAGAAACTTTTAAATCCGTGGGCGGCTGAAAATAGGTTTTGAAATCAGGAACTTGCGGCCACCGGTTTTGACTGACACCGCCGGGGTGAGCCTCCTGAGTACGTTTTTCCAAAACCAACTTCGGCACGTCGACATTTACAATGATTTAATAATAAAATAGTTCCCGGCCCATTTTGTCAGTGCAGTGCACTGCTGGATGACGGCCGCCTCTTTGCCATGTTATTCATGGGGGCGAGTGTGGTTGTTTGACCACACTTCACCATGCTGGTCTCAAATTTTCACTGCATTTTTCATACTTCCCATTTTTCAGTGAAAATGCCAGATGGGTAAACACTTGTAAATAGATTTCAGATGTGATCATTTGCCAATTAATCCGTTTAAAAAAGACAATTATAAAAATAATAGTTCGTAAGCATTTTTCGATTTAAAGCTTTCGTGACTGCAGGGATTCATCTTCTTGGTTCTTTCGGTAAAGTCACGTAGAAGGGAAGTAATAAGAGATGCCGCGACTCTAAGCTTAAATATACGCTCCAAGCTTGGTGGTGTTTCATTCTTCACCTGAGGACGGCTGCTTGCGTTGTGGCCGAAACGTCGTGAGAATTATTTTATTATGTTTTATTTTTATTATTTTATTACTTCCCTTCTACGTGACTTTACCGAAAGAACCAAGAAGAGTTCATAAGCATTTTACAATATACTGCTATGTGAAGGCCTCGTCATGCTATGGTTATGGGTTGGTAACATTGGTGGGTGGTGGTCCAGGCGCCGTGGTGGTGAGATGTTAACTACCTCGCCTGGTATGCAGGAGGTCTTGGGTTCAATCCCAACCCTGACATCTGTATATTTGAAGTTTGCATGTTCTCCCCATATGTCGCGTGAATTTTTCTCCGGGTCCTCCGGTTTTTCCTTCCACATTTTAGAAACGCGCGTTTAGATTATTCGGCTGCTATGAATTTCCACGTGAGAAACCACTTTGTTGAGCTAGCATTTATGGCCGGCTCGCTTCTGAAAAAGAGCTACTGTATATAGGTCAGTGGGCCTAACCTGATAAAATAAAATGTAAATAGATGTCACTCGCCATGAATGTTAGTCTTCGTCAGCAATCGAACACGGGTCGTCTGGTTCGCAGCACAGCATGCCAACCACGGAGCCACGCACAGATGTACCTCCCGTGGGTGTTTTATCGTGTCTTACTCATGACCACGTCCTATGTAAACATTGACAAATTGTTATGGTTGCACGCTTGCAAATTTCTATTTGGTGACGCACTAGGGTCACTCAATGTCACACTTTAGGTTTCAGTTTATGTTACAGCTGATATTTGTTTTTTACTTCACATTGGCGATAATTTAATAAACTAAATTGAACAGTGTACTATCTACAAGCGGACTCGCAAAGGACTTGTATGCGTATGTAACCACTGCTACCTTGGTTAACTTGAAAATTACGTTTTCAATTTGACCTGGCTGTCCTGCATTTATATAGAAAGGATTTTATTACAACGATAGACAATCTAATCTTGATTGTTACTCTTTCTGTCACCTCTGCATGCTTCTTTGCGTATTTGTTTTAGCTTTTCCATGTTATTTTTGGTCAGTGTCCTAGCAGGTAATATATATACTGATATAAAACGTTCTCCATTAGGCACTCTGGTGGAGCTTTTTATTCCAAAAAGCGCCCCTATCCCTTCGTCAGCCCCTTCATTTCATAGATTTAATCTCGATTTAAAGCTTTCGTGACTGCAGGGATTCATCTTCTTGGTTCTTTCGGTAAAGTTACGTAGAATGGAAATAATAAAATAATAAAACTAAAACACTATAAAATAATTCTCACGACGTTTCTACTCAACAGACCTGCTCTCCACCTGAGGACGGCTGCTTGCGTTGTGGCCGAAACGTCGTGAGAATTATTTTATTATGTTTTATTATTTTATTATTTCCATTCTACGTGACTTTACCGAAAGAACCAATAAGATTTAATCTCGGTCCACCTTCAATAATCTCGCTAACGAGCATCAACCATTGCAAACTCCGGTCATCAGTGCGGTGGCTTTTGGCTAACCATTGAACAAGGACGGTCACCGCATTGCTCGCTTTCAGATGTGCTTTTGTGACCATGTAGAATGCTAGGAAGCCACGGAAGCTATGCACTTTTAAATTGTGTAGATTGAAAACGAATTTCTTTGGAACTGCTTTTTGTGTTTAGTTTGTTGTCCCCCCCCCCCCGCACGGTCGGCTACATACCGTGCGAAAGAAGTTCAACGTCCATTCAATAACTGGCCATGGTGGCACACGAACTCTGTCGCGTGCCTTTACAACAGAGCGTCTCTCGAATCGCTTCCTGAACCCCGTGTGGGCGACGTTTTCATCTTCTATTATTTATCTTGAGCACGTCATTAAGTCCGGTTCCCCCACCAGCGCAACAGCCAGCCCCACTGCCCTGCACCATCCCCTGAAGTTGCATTCGTTCGCTCGTTTTTCCCTTGCCCCGAGGTCGGTGTTCGTTGATTGCAGTGGATGGCTCGGCGTACGTGACCCCCGCGCCACCACCGAGCACAGACGGCGCCCTCGAGAGAGTTTTTTCCCCCCGAGTTGCCGCAGGGTGGATGTCGTGACGTAACGCCCGGTGGCGTGTCAGGTGCCTCTGTGGCCTTCTGGTGAGACAGGAAGAGTTGAATCCCTGTTGTTTACTCAGGATGTAACTGAATCATCTCCTGTGCGGGCTCCATCATCGTCATCTGGGGTCACGATTCGGTTCACAAATGCACAATTTTTTGTGTTGCCTCTGCGTGTGGTGTGAAACTGAATCTCCACTACTGCGCTCTGTTAGAATCTTCCTTCATATGTGACTGTTGAATCTACATTTATATGAATGAGAATCTACTGCAGTGACGAAGAGTGAATGTGTATTGAAGAGTGAATGTGTGCAAGCTACAGCGATGTGTACGTGTCGAACCTCTTCAGTGTGCAATCCCTATTGGGTAATGTGATGTTTGGCCAATGCTAGTCACAATGTATTTTTTTAAGCACTGTTAATCTAATATAATCCACGGTGATATGAATAATAGAGAATTAATAGTAGAATATATCTTTAGAAACAACAGCTGAGTGAATTTATACTGGTAGGAACCTCCTGGTTACACCAGCCCACAGGGGATTATTGTATCCGTCCGTCGTGCATCCAAAAATGGGAGGGGTGGGGCTGGGTGGGGAGGGGCTGGGTGGGGAGGGGCTGGGTGGGGAGGGGCTGGGTGGGTGGGGAGGGTGGGGCTGGGTGGGGGGTGGGAAGGGTGGGGCTGGGTGGGGAGGGGAGGGGCTGGTCACCCCGTGGTGCCCTTATAAAACTCAACGTTTCACCTACTCACGCCGGCTTGTGCCCGCCCTCACAGTCGGGCATATTTGCGGAATACACCACGCCGCCGTTGACCCTGGCCATTGACCGAGCAACCCAACGTTCCTACCAGCTCCCTCCGCAGGAATGTGTTATTATAATCTACATTCGTTTGTAAATCATGTAGAATATATAGTTCTGAGTCATGCAGTTTTACAAATTTGTAGCATCTCTATCAGAATTAATTCCTAGAATCTGGTGGTTTGCTGCACTAATCGAAAACTTACAGCAAAACATCACTTGTATATGATGGTTACGCTCACCCTTCAATGGGTGCATCGTGATTGCCAACATTTTTTTTGTTAAATTCGTCACGGTTCCTGTGTGTTTACTGTTTGGCAGCATGATGTTCATGCAGAAAGCCCCGTGAGCTTGTGACCACATATTCCCGACTTCCTCCCGTACACCAGGAACTGCTTATTTTTATTTATTTTTTGTTCATCCAAAATTAGCGGCAGAGTTGGACGTGGCATTGTCAGAGTTTTCATGGCACTTTCTAACAGCCTTCCATGTTCGCTGGTCATGTGACGATTCAATCAATCAATCCGTCCACATCATCATCATCATCGGAGCCATGATTGCTTGGCGATCATTAACAGTTGCACCACTTTGTGGACAGTCAACATTGGCCTATCTATCATGGAGAGGCCGGTGTGTCATATGCAGCATGGGAATGTGGAATTGCCACCACGGGCCCAGAGGCACCAGTGTGAATGAGTGCCTCCCAACGCTTGTTTAAGTAAGGCGCCAACTTGACTTGGACGATCACATTCAGTCTTTCAAGGGGCACCTAAAGGTTGATACGCTCCATTCTTATACGATAAGAGAGACATTGGTTTTTGCCAGTAGGAATGGCATAGGAAAAGAGCATCTTGGTTTCTTTTGAATGTGTTCAATCAATGGAACATCTCATATTATATTTTTTGGGGATCTTTCGAGGTTGACCTGCACTTACTCTGTAGATAAAGTAAAACTCTGGCTAGACGGATCAATAGGAGGGAGAACCCTGGGTCCAGCTAGCTAAAACGTTTGGCTAGCTGCGATTTGAAATAAAAATTCATGTTTAAAAAATATATTCATCAACCATGTCTACTCTAAAGTGTATGTCATGCAAACATCAATTGATCAATCATGTCTACTATGTAGCATGTGTCATTAATATACTAGTCCGTGGAGTGCATGTGCGTGTTATTGTGAAGACCAATCATTAAGAGTACTCGCGGTATTCCACGTGTTGTCCTGTACAATCCCATAGTTGCGTCAGTCCCTCTATGGCCCACCAGAATAACGCATCAACTGCTGAATGTATGTGAAGTGGTATTCGTAATATCTGGAAAAGCCTCCGGAATTTTCTCCCAACTGCGCCAAGTCGTCTTGGTACGTCTCCCCTGCCCTCCCCCGTGCTGCATGAACCAGCTGTTGAACGTGCATGGCGTTGCGAGCCTTTCGTCCAGCAGTGGATTGACAAAAGGGTATGACTGTACAACCACCCTTTGCTTTAGCGCTCCTTGTGTGTGCCAGGCCATGCACCTTTCCATCGGCCGTCGTAAAAACGTCGCTCGTGCCCAGAGGTCGCAAACGGGTTTTGATTCCTTACCCGTACCCGGCCGCACCAGGGTTGCAAACGGGTACCCGTACCCAGCCGTACCCGTACCCTACCCGTACCCGGCCGGTACTGGTAGGGTACGGGTATCGGGTACCTGATTGCGATTCTCTGGGATGAAGCCATGTTGCAGTCGTTGGTGGGTTGATTCTAGGAACTTGAATTGTGAGAAGAGACAAGACGTAGGAAAATGAGTGACAAACGGTTACTCACCAGTGACTCACGGTCTACCCGTACCCGGCCGCACCAGGGTCGCAAACAGGTACCCGTACCCGGCCGGGTACGGGTAGCCGGGTATCGGGTAGGGTACGGGTATCGGGTACCCTGTTACGACCTCTGCTCGTGCCTCTCTCAAGGAATTGCCGGACTTTACTACGGGGCCTCCGAACTCAAACATTCATATGTTCATGTCGCAGCTTCAAGTGGATTGCTGGGGCTATTGGTATTCTATTGCTGAAACTCGCCCTTCTGGATCTCCAGCATCGTTCATTTGCATTCGCAGACCCCTGCTTTGTATCCGCATGCCTCGAGTGTTTGCGAGCTTTGCATGCCTGTCACACTTGCCCAAGTATGGATAGCAGAGAATTCCTAACAACTGTCGCCATTGACTTTCAAACGCTGCTACTGACTTTCGTCGTCGTCATCGTTAGCACCAGCCATGTACAATCCGCTGATGGATGAAGGCACCATCTCCCTTGGTCCTGCTATGTACATATATACCTGCGGTCCTCGCTTCGACGACGTCACAGTGCTTTCCTGGAAAACCCGTCATCGCAAAATCGGGCCACTGTTTTCCCATGGACAGTAGAAACAGTGGAAGCATCACTTGGCAATGGATGTTTCCTTTTATCTTCCGTATTTAACGGAGTTTAATAGGTGAACATCCACAAAAAAACACATTTGAGAATAACAAAAGCTCCGTGCCAAGTCACATCGGAAACCGGACTGACTTTGTTCAAATGTGTTCCAAGTCCTGTTGGAAGATTCGCCGTAAATCAAAGTTTCTGCGTCATAAATCAATCCATTATATGCAACTCCGATTTGCACGGTTAGCTACGTACGGTGCGAAAGAAGTTCGTCACAAATACATTCATAATTTTAGATCGTCGTCAACTAGAGACCGCCTGTATATGTAAAATAATCAACACTACTTCAACAATAAATTTCGATTTAAAGCTTTCGTGACTGCAGGGATTCATATTCTTGGTTCTTTCGGTAAAGTCACGTAGAACCAAGAATACTTTAACAGTGTTAACCTGTTGAACAAGTAGGCACCTAGCAATTTCGAGTGACATTATATACATCCTCCCGGCGATTCAGTGAATCGTCAGGATCACTATATGAGACGAGATAATTTTTTGGAAGCATTGCAGGCAGTGATGGGTGCCGCCCTTTCGGTGGACTATAGGGGTTACGTGAATCCCATTGAGCGTAACTCAAGACGATTAGAAAGCGTTGCTTCTTGGCCACACGACTAGATGAACGCAGCTTGCACTCAAGAAAATCTTATCAATTGGTGAACGCACCGTCTCGCACGCAATTCCAAATCATCGATTAACATCGACTCTTATATTCCCGATGCTTGCATTGAACTGTACACGTGAGTAATGATTATATTAGTCACCATTGTTGTTAATTTATATGCCAATGCACATTGAGGCCAATGCAATGAACAAGACAAAACTAATTATATATTCTGTTACAGTTCAAAGGTTACGATTTAATTTTGAAAATTGGTCACTTTCCCGATTGTACTGTGACTCGCCTATTGCTCATGTCGTACTGTGCTGTCCCTCCAGTCTGTATAGTTAGAGGCTCAACTCTGTCCATCCCCAGTGTGTATTGTCAGAGTTCCTGTGACGTACAAAATGGGACGGGCGTTAAGCCACAGCCAACGCGAGCGAGACGGTACAAGAACCGACTCTTGCGTTGAATCGTGACGGCACTTAACTCGTGAACTTGCCGGGAAGTTGTGGTGGGGGATGTGAATCATGTCAGCAATTAGTTAAGGAAACTTCCTTATCGGTGCTGCTTGAGCATGTAATGGTCATTATGTAGCATGCGATTGGCTCCTAGAATGAACCGCAACTACTACTGAAGCCTGACATCACCCTCCAGTCAATCTCAGCCCCGATCGCTGCCGTGCTTCTTGAGGCTCTCGCTCAGTGAGTCTCAACATTTCCTGAAGAAGGGTGGTTGGCCGAAACGGTAAAAAAGCGATGCTCTTTTTAATTGATCTGTAAGCTCAAGATGCATTAAATATCATCACCCTCACGAGTTATTAGTTTGAGTATTCAGATTAACAAAAATGCTACTTGATGGCAAGTTTGTTCGTATATATGAAATCGTTTTTCAGGTACAGTATGTGTAAGTGTAAGATTGTTTTTTATGAACACTTTTCTTGTTCTAGATTTGAAGTTTTCGTGACTGCAATGATCCATACTCTTTGGTTCTTTCGGTAAAGTCACGTAGGTGAAATAAAAAATTAAAATGAAAAAAAGAATACAAAATAGAAATGACTAAATAAAATCACGACGTTTCGGAAGCAACACAAGCTTCCGTCATCAGATGGGACAATCACAGCAAGAAACAAAAATTACTGTAGTGTGCGAGATCATCCATAATGAGTCCACCACTGGACAAAGGCCTCCCCAAGTTGTCATGGTCCTACAGTGGGTAACAATCCATCGATTGCCTGGACACAAAGCGAGTTTCATCCCTCCATATCCATGGTGGACTTCTTCTCGGGCACGCTCCCTCCCTTGACCGCCACTCTGTATTGTTAGGTTTTTTCCGGTAAAGTCACGTAGGTAAAAAAGTTAAATTAATAAAAGTAAAATAAAATAAAAATCACGACGTTTCGGAGGCAATACAAGCTTCCGTCTTCAGGTGGAACCGTCACAGCACGATAGCTGTATCAAGTAAGATAAGTAAGCACGATAGCTGTATCAAGTAACTTACTTATCTTACTTGATACAGCTATCGTGCTGTGGCGGTTTCACCTGAAGACGGAAGCTTGTGTTGCCTCCGAAACGTCGTGATTTTTATTTTATTTTACTTTTATTTTTATAAATTTAAATTTTTTGGCTACGTGACTTTACCGAAAAAACCTAAGAATATGAATCCTTGCAATCACGAAAGCTTCAAATCTACGCCACTCTGTAGTTCGTCTGAACCATTGGCTCTCATCCCCAGTACAAACTACACTGTTCAAATCAAATTTTGGAGACATCGCCCCTTGTGGATTGTTTTTTAGTTCCTGTGCAAGCGGTGGAAATTCCACTTTTTTTCTTGTCAGGGACCAGTTTCTTCACGTGAAAGATGACTTGATTTCTCACAGAGTGTTATATTATCCACCTCGGACGACTGATGATGATGATGATTCCGCATAATGAGAATGATGACCTCAATAATTGCGTGTCCAGCAATAGCCAGCAGCTGGCCAGGAAAGTAACGGATGCGTCGCTGCAAACATCTGAGCCAACGGTGTCATGAGTTTATTGTCCAAGCGTGCGAGCTAATCTTTGTCGTCGCACGAACCGATAGGATTTCGCCTACACGGAGTAAACCTTGATGAAAACCTTGGATGTTGTGAGTTTCAGTCCTTTTATGGGCACATGATGGCCATCACGAGGTTGGGTGCGGTCTTTACATCATCTCCTTCATCAGCCACGCTTGATCCACTGCTGGCTGAAAGCCTCCCAAGCCATCGCCATCCCGCATGGTTCTGTAATATAACAATCCACCCAGCACCTGCACACGAGATAATTTTATCGCTCCATCTCCGCGTTGAATGTCCTCTAGGGGGGGTTTATCCGCTTCTTTGGCTGCCACTCTGTCGTCATTCTCCGACCACCATCTGTTCTATTGAAGCATCAATCCCAGGCCCAGGCATGTGGTCAGTCTCACATGTGTTGCCGGAGATAAAAAAAAAGTTAATTATCAATAACTCGCATCCAAAAGTGGATTTGTTGTTTATTGTGATCAGCTGCAGCAACTTGTAGGTAAAGACCTGCCCGTCACTATCATAGTGGGGAGCGGTAGTGTAGCGGTTAGCACGCTGCGCTATGAACCTGGCGACCCGGGTTCGATTCCCGCTCACGGCTAACACCAGTGACGATTATCTGAACCGGTCCTGGGCCTCCCCTAGGTCGACTCAGCCTTAAATGAGTACCTGGTGCGGTGTGTAAACATCGCCACTGGGGAGACAAAGACGGTCGGGCGTGGTGCTGGCCACCCACCCCCTCGTGTACCGTTCCGGCCTTCATAGGTACTCGCTAACAGCACTTGCCTCTACAGTCTGTTAAGGCTATACGGGGGATCTTTGTCACCATCATCACCACCGTTATTGTCAACCATGTTTGAAGCCTTCCCCTACACAGTACCATCATGGTGGTTGCTTGACCATACTTCACCACGCTGGTCAATGCGGAATTGCGAAGGGCTGACATGATCTGCTCAGATGTGCAGGCGTGAGACGGACTCTGGGGATGGCAAAAGCATGGGGTGGGCTTATTCAGCAGTGGATAGAACATGGCTGATGATAGTGATAATGATGAGGTAAGAGAACGGACAGCTGTTACTGATGACGATGACCGACGCTGACGATTGCCCGAGTAGGCCTTAATCTACCGATGGATAGATCAAGGCTCATGATGGAGATGACGAATCTACATCACATTGCCTTGTGCAAGGTGCATTCTTTTTCCCTTAGAAAGGCCCTATCGAGGACAACCAACGATGGCTTTCACTGCCCGTCAAATGGTCACTGTGCAAGGCTTAAATAAATTTGGCAGTTGCAGCTGTGCGCTTATCGCAACTTGCAGTGAGTATGCGGTCGCAATAGGATCGCTATTAAGCCGAGGTTGATATGTGTCCGTGTCATTATTGACTGTGCAGCAAAAGCTTTTGAGGCGCACTTTGATTTCGGACAGAGCTTCAGTTTGCGTTTTATTTTCACAGAGCGGCGAGCGAATTGATGATGCAGAGTGAGATTAAACTATATCCCTAATAGGCGACGAATAGCCTTTGATAGTGGCTCGGCAATGTGTGTACATTTTTATGATATTTTTACGGGCATTTAACAATTCACCTTCCTCCGTTCGCGACAATTTTTGAATTGTCTCCATTATATGTCTCGACATGATTCGAGAATCCGTTCGATTTTTTCGCTCATATTTTATGTCCCATTTGTATCGCCTGTTTCATATATTGCGTCTTGCCCGCTCCATTGTTCTCGTGTAACATCTGCACGCAATGTGCACAGGTTTGTAAATTGTGAACAATACGCGGGTTAATAGCCCGACGTTACGTGTGGTCAACAGAGGGCGGTGCAGCACCTCCGTTTAGCACGGTTGGCTCCGTACAGTGCGAAAGAAGTTCTACGTACATACAGCAGAATCCATTACTGCACTATATTTTTTTTGCTCCCCGCGTCTATGCTCCACTCCTGCGCCTTACAGGCCTGAGCAGCATGGGGATGTGTGGGCAAGCAATCGGCACAACCTCACGTGTTGTGGTAGGCCCTCATCCAGCGGAGGAATGACAAAACGCGCTGTACGCGCACGATAGGGCTGCAAGCGGCGTCGGCGAGCCCCAGCACACGCGCTCAAACTCACACGCGTCGCTTTGGCTGCGGCTCTCGGGAGCGTGGTTCTGTGTGCAGAGCTGCGGCACAGAATTCACCATCTCGAGCCCGGAGATAAGGGCCTGCGCTGGGGAGGCGGAAGCCACAATCTGGCGCGGGGGGACGCCCGTGTGTGGGCGTGTGCAAGTGTGTGTATGGCGTGCGGGCCAGTGCTTGTGTGTGTGTGAGTCCGCCTGCGAGTGTGCGTGCGTGCGTGTTTGAGTGCGTATGGGCATGTACAGTCGTGCACCATAAGTGTGCGTGCGCGCGCGTGCGGAGGGGCCTTCGAAGTTTTAACCGGGGCCATTCCCCTTGACATCTTTTGGGTGCGACGGGAATGTGGTCTGGGCCCCAACGCTCTTTAATTGAGCCCGGCGATCCCGGCCCCGCTCGGACCGCCGGGCAGTGAGCTCGCTCTCAACCACGGTTGACGATCTTCAAGAGTCCCCGGGCCGTCGGCAGTAGGCGGACGCGGGTCTCCCGAGCCTCGCTTAAAATCCGCACGTCGCCTTCATTATGGGTGATCTTCAAGGAGCAGGTAAGGTGCCCTCCATTTGCCTGCTGCACCTACTGCACGTTTGGGGTGTTATGGGGTGTTTAGTTGGTTACTTGGGTTAGGGGGGAGACATGAGAGGGATGAATCGTGACGTCTTTCACGGGCACCGCTGGCAGGTGACACGATCCCCCGCCCCCGCACCCACCGCCTCCTTCCCCTACTCCCCGTCGGGCTCGTTAAAAAGATGACGGTCCACGATCCGAGGTGGAATTGGTCGACGGTCTTCGGCTCGCGTTAAACCTCGAATCGTGACCGCGATTCTACTACTTCTTTCGTATGGCTGTGATGTAGATGATTGGACTACCGCTTAACATTATCGCCAAGCTTTCTATCACTGTGTAAGTGGAATTTACATCCGGTAGAGATGCAAAGCAAGGCTGATCTCGCAGCTTTAGCTTTTTTTACATTTGTATGTATTTTGTGGGTGCAATTGTGAACAATAGCCATATCAAACATTAGTACATCTATCTTATTGGTTCTTTCGGTAAAGTCACGTAGAAGGGAAATATTAAAATAATAAAACTGTTCTTCACCTGAGGACGGCTGCTTGCGTTGTGGCCGAAACGTCGTGAGAATTGTATTTTATTATGTTTTATTTTTATTATTTTATTATTTCCCTTCTACGTGACTTTACCGAAAGAACCAAGAAGATGAATCCCTGCAGTCGTGAAAGCTTTAAATCGAAATATTAGTACATCTAATCGGTCTAATCATTGGTTCACTGCAGCTCGATGATTGCCAGGTCATCGGCGAACATAACGTGGCTCAACCACGTGGTTTGCCGAGGACCTGGCAATTGCCACTCTGAGAAAGTATTAGAATCACTCTACTGCTGCATCTGGGGCTTGTCACGAGATGAGTGTGGTCTTACCCAAACTTTAAACAAAGCACCCGCCTGGATACTTGGCATCATCATTGAATGCCCTCCCCCCTCAACTCTCCCATGAGTAATGGGGTGGTTGTGGACAGGGCGGAGTAGTTCACATACCTGGCCAGCGTGCTCATGACCAGCTCTGGTATGGTGACATAGGTCTCACTACTAATAATTAGTCAAACAACAATTATTTTTGATCAGTTGCAGGACAATGCATGCTTCGGGTCTCCTTGGCAACATTTGATGCCCTTTCTTCATATTAGTTGTGAAACCCTGGGCCTCTTTACAGGAATACCTGCGTCAGTTAGAAACGTTGAGGTTGTCGTGTTTGCGGTCCATCCCTGAAGAGCTGGACACAGTCCCAGCAGTGAGCTTCTCCAACAGGCGAAGTTACTTACATCGGCTCGTTTATTTTAGCCGCATGCCCAGCCGCTGCATGTCCGGATATGAAAAACAGCTTCTGTTTGGCCAGATATAAGACACTAAATGGACAAGGTACATCTACAGAAGTGATGGGGCTGATGTGCTTCAGGAGGACTTAGGCCTGATCCAACTTCTACAGCGACTGTTACCAGCGATGTCAAGATCGGCCTCTGTGATGGAGTCTCTTGAAGGACACTCCCGGGCAGTTTTTAGGCAGTCGCCTACTGGCAAAAATAGAGTGCAGAGGAGGGACGCTCACAACAATGAGTAGAGAGCTGGGTGGTAAAACACGGCCAAGTGGCACAAGGTGCGGAGAGGAGCACAGAGCACAACTGCTGCCCTCTGCAAGTCATCTTAGGCAGTCACCCCATAAGACTTGGGTCTGTCCCTTGACCTCCTGCCAGCGAGCCTTCTACGCTTCATGTGGCCTCAAAGTGCACCTCGTGTTGCACAAATACCGTGTTGTCATCACCGTCACTTAATGGCAAATTGCATTTTGATTTTATGGTGTAGTGGTTAAATTCTCATCTCTGGATAACATGTAAATAACAACTGGTGTCTGCCTGTTTTGGTTCTTCCTGAGGTCACCACAGCATTAATTTAATGTTCTTGTCAATAAACAGAGTCCATCATTACGTCCCAAACAATACACCTCAACATGAAAAATAACAATGAAAGTCTACTGTGAGATAATATATTGACCCCAGCAAATGTAAAAAATCAACTATTTATCCAATACTCAGATTACCTGTTTAATTATTAGTATTTAACGTAGTATTTATGGTGGTGGTCATTTTTGTGGCTGTTTTGGAGGTGGGGCAGTCACTGGCGGAGCCAGAGGGGGGGATGGGGTGGCACGTGGACCCCCAATGATCCGATCGAAATCCCTAATTTCGATCAGATCATTGGGGTTTATTAGTAATAAATCGGCATTTTGCGACCCCCACTGCCACTGTGTAGCATATTATTACGTGCCAGGGACTCAGTGAAGATGATAGGACGACAGTCTGAGTCCATAATTGGCAATAAGTAACGGCAAAGCAGTTATAAGTGACTCACAGAATTGTACAGAGTTGCGTATACAGTACACGACTTCCCTGAAGGCATTCACCTTCAGCGAGCGCTGATGCCGATCACACAACGCGGTTTGAATTCGACCCTCGATCGATGGCTGCGCTATCGCCACACTCATCGAATAAAAGCAAGGGACAAGTCCTTACTTACTAACAACTCCTCTATCATGTTTCATTGCTGGAGGGGTTGCCCCCCCTACCTGAAAATCCTGGTTCCGCCATTGAGCAGAGTCTGCTTGTGCGATTGTGCTGATGGGGGGTAATCCCTGCCTGCCTACCACCAGGTGGAAAAATGAGGCTCTCCTCTGCATTCACCACCCAAACTCCCTGCCGTCATCATCCTCACTCCCTTCTGCCCCCATCGTCCTCACTCCCTTCTGCCCCCATGGCCCCCACTCCCTGCTGCCCCCATCGCCCCCACTCCCTGTTGCCCCCATCGTCCCCACTACCTTCCAAACTCCCACACTTCTTGCCAACCTGACCACACATCCTTGGCAACCTTGGTCGATTTTCTGAAATAAGACCAACATATTTAGTTTGCTAAACTGATGAAAGTGATATGCCCAGACCACATGTGCAGCTAAGTTTGATACATTTTTTACTCATGCAGCAATATTTAAAAAAAAAAAATCTCCATGTTTTAAATTTTGTGATGTGAGTATAAAAACCTGTTTCGTCAACCACTTCTGGATGATTGCCATCCGGCCATCAACAATTGCTCTCATGTTATCTACATATTAAGATGTTTTCAGCCAACTAGTGAGTGTGTATTATTCATGTGGGAAGTAAACCGGACCACCAGGAGAAAACCTACGTACCCTACCTCTCGTTTCTCATGTCCCTCTACCAAATATATTCATCATTATTATAACACCAAATTTACAATTGTTGTTATTATCACTATTTGGGTCAAAGGCTTAGATCAGTGTTGGGCAATCTGTGGCCCGCGGGCCTCATGCGTCCCGTGGAGCCCCTCGTCATGATGTCTTGGTCCCAGTGTGTCGAGGGCGATGCGTGGGCTCGTGATGATGAGTGCACAATCACAACGTCGAACTTCCAGCCCCATTGGGGTGAAGGACGACCGCTCATGTGGCCCACGCATCTGGGCTGCCCATTACTGCCCTACACTATACACTACATTATACACTACATTATACACTACACACTACATACTACACTTACTAAACGCTACACGATACACTACGCTATACACTACACACGCTTTACACTACACTATGCACTACATTATACACTCCACACTACATACTACACTTACTAAACGCTACACGATACACTACGCTATACACTACGCTATACACTACACACGCTTTACACTACGCTATACACTACACACGCTTTACACTACACTATACACTACACCAATGGTGGGCACCCTGCGTCCCGTGGTGCCCCTCCGCGTGGTGGTCTCGGTGTCTCTTGGGCGATGCGCGGCGCCATGATGAAGAGTGCACAAGCGCCGTGTCGAGCTTGCGGCCTGTCGAGGTGAAGGAGGGCCCCTCAAGTTGCCCCCTAACGTGTCTGGGTTGCCCATTCACCGGCTTGGATGCGATTGTGAATCCACATAGGAGCGTGGCGATATTCGCCGGTGGTTTTGTCTCGAGGCCCAGTAAAGACGACGACGCGGGACCCTGCGTGGTGTGTTCCCTCCCCTGCAGAGCCTTGCCCCCGTGCTTTCGCCACCGTGGCTGACGAGATGGCAGAGGAGGTGTCCCTCGTGGCAAAGTATGACTACATTGCTCAGCAGGAGCAGGAGCTCAACATCAAGAAGAATGAGCGTCTCTGGCTCCTGGACGACTCCAAGTCCTGGTGGCAGGTACGCGGTGTCAACGGTTACTCCTTAGTCTGTGGGTCAGCGCAGAAAATCAGCATCCCCGCCTGAAGTGGCAAAAATGTATTGGCGTTAATTTAATTATAATACGGTTGATGATAATGAATCGCTCGGTAACCCCGCTCGTTTCGCACCGTTATCACATCGTTCGCTGTTAGTGGCCCGCATAGAGACATTTGGAACCGCTAAAACGATGCTACCTCAGGTGGTGACTGGCAAATTAAATATCTGGTCTGGGTTCGCGGACTAATTAGCATTCAGTTTGTCGTGGTCCATGTTACGTGATTGACGATTGAATTTTGCGTGAGGCCACGTGAAGATTCAGATTTGTGTCGTCAGGACCTCTACCACCCTACACAGTCCAATAAATTTAATTGTCACTCATGTATGCGTTCAATGTGCTAATTGTTATTTCAGCTCCTCTCACCGGTTAGTTGAAAAACAATTCTCACTACTGTTGTGGACAAAAATCCGAGTTCCAGTCCTAATTGGTTGATATATTATACACAAGTACAAAGCTTGCTTCGTGGTCACAGCAATTAATGCTCACATCTTGAAAGCATCTGAAATGTACGCCTGAAATCGTGGGATTGTCTCAATACCTGTGTCGTGGCTTCTTTCCCAGGTCCGCAATGCGCAAAACCAGACCGGGTTTGTCCCATCAAACTACGTGGAGCGCAAGAACAGCCTCAAGAAAGGCAGCTTTGTCAAGAACATGCTGGGTAAGCACACGCACATCACAACTGTGGCCACGTGTCCACAAGCAATGCAGAGGTACATCATCAGACACGACGGTGAAATGGGCTCCCTTGCGTATCACCCCTACCTGCTGTGGAAAAGAGATTTAGAAGCTATGAAAGCGCAAATAGTTAGGGCTGGGCTGTTCGGTAACCTATGTAATCTCAATCATTCTCCCAATTATCAGTTCGATTACTAGAATAGTCGGATGGCATTAACATAGTTGTGGCGGTGGTGGTGGAGGAGTTGGGAGATCTCTCCTTTCTTCCCACGTGTGCTGCTGGACGGGAGCTGATGTACGAGGGTTTAGCATCAGAATCGTTATTTAGACTTTCGGAATCCGACGGGGGCTTGATGTCTTCGGCATCGCGATCAGCCTCGTCATGATGGGCGTGGCTAGGTAGTGGGGGGCGGGGGGGTTTCCTGCCTTCGGGGAGGGCAGGACACGGCAGATGCCTGCGCAGCGCGACTCACGACCTCCTCTTGATACCAAGATCCAGGATGGTCACGTCTATGCGCCGCTTCTCGGTGGCAGCCCCAACAGTCTGGAACGATATCCCTCTGCACATTCGCAGCATCACCTCAATCGCCTCCTTGAAGAGACACTTAAAAACTCACCTCTACAATCACGCTTTTGAGCGACTCTGAGCTTGGCACCGCGCCTCTGAGTTGCGGCCACTACGTCTGCAAATTTGCGCGCGTTGCAAATTTGATCTATTATTATTATTATTACGGGGGGCAGCTGGCAGTCATATTTTAAGGGGGGGCGGGGGGTGCCTTCGTCATGAACCACTGATGTCCCCGACTCCCATCCCTTCTGCTCCCTTCCGCCGCTTGCATGTGCGCCAGGCATCGGCAAGGTGAAACGCAAGCCCAGCAACTGCGAGGGAGGCGCGGCGGCAAGCCCCAGTTCCACGTTGGACTCCGGGCCCGACGGAAGCCCCACGGAAACCACCCGAGCCCTCAGCCTCCCCGCCATCGTCAAGTTCAACTACGCGGCCGAACGCGATGACGAGCTTTCGCTCATTAAGGTGGGGGCTGGACGGAGGATGGGATGATGTGGGGCAGGGATTTTAGCGGTTAAATTAAACGCCCCCCCCGCCCCCGGTCTTCGCACCTGATAGGCTCACAGTGATGACATCACCTTTACTCTTTTTGAGACAAAAGCTGGAAGATGTCTTCACAATTCTGGCAAATCGTCTGATGGAGCTGATTGTTGCAATCGCCAGCGAAACGTCATGCTCAAATTGTAAATGTTGTGGGTTTACGCTCCTACACACCGGCGTTTTGTTTACATGACAAACCTTACTAATTGGCCGTGTCTGGTGGTGGTGGTAGGTTAACGACACATTCATATTTATGTGATTTAACCCAAAAAAACGAACCATTACCGTGTTTAGAAAAGCACGTAACGCCCTGCCCGCTACTCTGCCTTCAAAGGGCACCACCGCTATCGCGGAGAGATTTTTGCCTTTGGTACATGGCAACCCAGGCGCTGGTGGTGGCTGAGCGCGCCCGTAACGCAGCATTTTGGAGTCGTTGTGAAACTCCCTTCCCGTGGGCGTGGAGGTGGCCGTACCCTGGCTCACCAGGAGAAAAGGCGGCAACGGTAAAAATGTGGACAACACCGGTTCCGTCTGCATGAAATAGTGTTGCGCTCTCGCACGGGTTGGATTTCTCCAGGTGCACTCTTTTCGGCCCACATGTAAACAATCATTAGTTGGCCGGTAACACCCTCGTATATAGAGGACAGCAGAACTTGGGCAATTGTTGGCGCCGGCTTGCCGTGTGGCTGCCTTCCCGCCTGTCTGTGGTCCATCAAGCTCCCTGAGTTTTGTTTTGTATATCGCACAGTATGGTGTTGTATCAGAGGTCGCAAACGGGTTTTGATTCCTTGCCCCTACCCGGCCGCACCAGGGTCGCAAATGGGTACCCGAACCCGTACCCGGCCGGGTACGGGTAGGGTACGGGTATCGGGTACCCGATTGCGACCTCTGGGATGAAGCCATGTTGCAGGCGCGGGTGGGTTGATTCTAGGAATTTGAATTGTGAGAAGAGACAAGACGTTGGGAAATGAGTGACAAACGGTTACTCACCAGTCACTCACGGCCTACCCGTACCCGGCTCCACCAGGGTCGCAAACGGGTACCCGGCTACCCGTATCCGGCTGGGTACGGGTAGCCGGGTATCGGGTAGGGTACGGGTATCGGGTACCCGGTTGCGACCTCTGCGTTGTATTTTGCACCGCGGGGCGTTTGCGTTACCGCGTTTGTTTTGCCGTCGGCGCCCCACGCAGGGTGCTCGCGTCACCGTGCAGGAGAAGTGCAACGACGGCTGGTGGCGGGGGGCGTGCGACGGCCGCGAAGGCTGGTTCCCTTCCAACTACGTGGTGGAGGAGGTCGTGGAAGGAGGGGGAGGAGGAGGAGGAGGGGGTGGGATGGGGCGTCTCGACGCCGGCGCTGCGTCTCCTCGCCTGGGCACGGCGCTCGCCGCGGCGCTGTCGGCCACCAATGGTGAGATACGAGACGGTGCGCGTGCGTGCCCACCCATCCCAGCGGGGTTTTCCGTCTCCCTGGGTTTTATTCCTAGCTTCCTGAAGATGCTTTGACAACGCAGTTTCGAACGTCGGTGGTGAGATGTTAACTACATCGCCTGGTATACAGGAGAGGTCGTGAGCTCATTCCCGACCCTGACATCTGCTGAATATTTAGAGTTTGTTCGCCGCGTTGTCGCGTGGATTTTTCTCAGATTTTTCCCCTCCACATTTAGAATCGAGATCAAGCGTTTCAAGTATTTGGCTGCTATAAATTTCCACGTGATGAGCCACTTTGTTCAACTATCATTTGTGGCCAGGTCACTTCTGAAAAAGAACTGCATAGCTCAGTGGGCCTTACATGGTAAAATAAAAAAAAAATTTGTTTAGTATCTGCTTAAACAATGTTGGTTGGCTCGAATTGCAAGTCGACTTTGACAAGCAACGTCAAGCCGAAACAACAACAACAAAAATAAAAATTTGGCGCGTCATTAAACGTTTGCGGCGGGCGTGCCAATTACAATTTTATTCGCCCGTGTCGGCCAAGGGCCTCGGGATAGATATTTTGCCCGCATCATTGCGCGGCCGCGCCCGCAAAATCGGTTAAACGCGCGGGGGTCGCCACAGTTAGAAGTGAGAGCGTGACCGGCCACAAAACACGCTCCCACCGTGCCTGACAGCAGGGGGGGGGGGGGGCGGTTACCGCGTGCCTCTTGCGAAGATCCGGCGAGCGCGGAAGCTGCATAGACTCTCTTTGCGAACGCTGCCCCCCAACTTTCTCATGTTTATTATTTACGCTTCTTTTACTGAGGAAAGCCTCGAAACACTTCGTTTTTTTTGTTGCGAGCTTTTCTGCCATATTGTTAGGTTTTTTCGGTAAAGTCACGTAGGTAAAAAATTAAAATTAATAAAAGTTAAATAAAAATAAATATCACGACGTTTCGGAGGCAACACAAGGGTCCGTCTTCAGGTGGAACCATCACAGCCCGACAGCTGTATCAAGTAGAGCTGTATCAAGTACAGCTGTCGGGCTGTGACGGTTCCACCTAAAGACGGAAGCTTGTGTTGTCTCCGAAACGTCGTGATTTTTATTTTTATTTTACTTTTATAAATTTAAATTTTTTACCTACGTGACTTTACCGAACAAACCTAAGAATATGAATCCTTGCAGTCACGAAAGCTTCAAATCTAGAACTTTTTTGCCATGTTTATCCGTTGCAGGGGCGGGGGAACGTGTTGCTACGTGCGTCGTCCCACGTGGGTAATTCGTAGGCAGTATTTCAGCATTGGGGATATATTTGGCCAACGCCGGTTACGTTGTGTGCTGTCGTTAGCTTTGGGAAGAGGCCTGGCGAACACGGAAGAAACCCGTGAGAAACAGTGGGGTGGGTTTAGGGGGCGGTGGGGGTGGGTGGAGGTGGGATGTGTTGGGGTAGACATACAAACTCCACAAGAAGAAAAACAAGAGTCTGGAATTGAACCCGGGGGCTTCTTCCCGTGAGACGCAATTGTGACCGCTTCACCACCGTGCCACCCCCAGAGAGACGACGCGGCTTTTTCGTGGGGACGTGCGGTGGGTGTTCGCCTGCCGCCTGAAGGTTTCTCGTCTGAAATGAAAGCTGCGCTACGAACCTGGCGACCCGAGTTTGATTTCCGGCTTCGGCTAACGAGCGGTGTAGTGAACGATATCTGAACCAACCGATCGTGGGCCCTCCTCTAGGTACACTCAGCCTCGTGTGTACCTAGTGCAGTGTGACAGCATTTAGCACTGGGGAGACAAAGACGGCTAGGCATAGTTCAGGGCACACTACCCTCTTTGTAAGCCTGCGAGCAACACTTACAGCATGTGAAATGTTATTGAGGGAAGCGTTGTCTTTGTGTACATGCGTGCGTGTGTGTGATATTTGTGTGTTATATATATATATATGCGATGTATATATGTACGTGTGTGTGTGCTATGTGTGTGCGTGGGTGTGTAGGAAACCGCGGTGGAGCGTGCGTCTCCCCAGCGTGCCCACAGGTGCTGCACGTGGTGCACGCCATGTACCCCTTCAGCTCCGGCAGCGACGAGGAACTCGGCTTCAACAAGGTGGAGATCAGTGTGGAACGCACGCGAGGGAGGAGGAACTCCCATGGGGATGCAACAGGGGTGGCGAATTCCCATGGGAAAGCACGAGGGTGATGAATTCCCATGGAAACGCGTACGAAGGGCGGAATTCCCATGGGGATGTACGGGAGGGGCAGAGTACTAGTGGAAATACTTGAGCGGGAAATCCCATTGGGGAATATTGAGCCTGGAAAAAATTGGTTGGTGCGGAAGTGGGAATATTTTCTGTGGTTGGGATTCCAGTGGGAACGTCGCGATTACTTGTTTTTTTACTCTCGTCGTACGCGCCATGTATGACCCCCTTCCTTCTCCCTCTTACACTAACTTACACCCCCTCTCACTCCCCCCTCGTCCCCTTGTTCGTGTGCACCACACTTGCACCACCCCGCTCGCCGGCCCCTGTGTGTGCGTGTCGCGGTGCCACGCAGGGGGAGGTCATGGACGTGCTGGAGAAACCCGAGGACGATCCCGAGTGGTGGCGCTGCCGCAAGTCGGACGGGCGCGTCGGGCTGGTGCCACGCAACTACGTGCAGGTGGTGCCCGACTCACCCAGCCAGCGAGCTCACAGGTAACGCGGGCACAAGCGGGCAAACGCGGGCAAACGCGGACACACGCGGACACACGCGGACACACGCGGACACACGCGGACACAAGCGGGCACACGCGGGCACACGACAGAGTTGTGTGCACCTTGGGCAGTGGAATGTATGTTAAACTTCTTTCGCACTGTACACAGCCAGCTGTGTTAATCGGAAATGCGGAGAAAGAACTACAAACTAAACACAAAAATAGTTATAAAGAAACGAGTTTTCAATTTTGATTTAATAATAGTAATGAAAATGTATAAAGCACCCTCTAACAATCGTTCTCAGTGCATAGCTCCAGTGGCTTCCTAACATCGGAACGAAGAGCGTTCCAGACGGCCGCAGAAGCGCATCTGAAAGCGCCGTGCGATGCGGTGACGGTCTTTGTTCGATGGCCCAGCCGAAAGCTGCCGCTGCTGCTGCAAGGGTGCCGACCGGAGTTTGCGTGGTGCTTTTTTACGCTCCTTGTCCCCAACAGTCTGTCGGGGCTACACGGCAGGGGGTAGGGTTGGATCTCTTGTCCTTAGTCCGTGTGCGTGTGCCGATGCATGCAGCGCGGCGGTGCTGGCCGGCTGCCTGGGCCCAGCGTCGTCGGGCCAGTTTGCCGGGCGGCCCTGGTACTATGGCCACGTGACGCGACAGCAGGCGGAAGACGCCCTCAATGAGCGCGGAGTCGACGGGGACTTCCTGGTGCGCAACAGCGAGTCGTCGGTGAGCACAAATAGCAAATAACACGCACGCGCACACGGCCAGCGGGGCTGTTTCAATAAATAACAATGGCACGTTTGCTAAGAACCCTTTCCCGTTGTGATCGATAAAATGAGTAGCACTTTGCGAGGTCAGTAGTGGGTTTATAGGCGTGTGGAATTCCCACCACTTGCCAAGGGCTGTAAATGGGGCCTGAACACAGTCTCAACGCTCATTTGAGCCAGAATTCACTTCGCCTGTGGATTTACGTCATTGGCAGCAGAGGGCAGTGCAGCAAAATGCAGTGCCGTGCATACGGAAATACTGAAATAAGAGCACAGGCAAAAGTGTTACAAACCATCCCTCCCATACTCCCTCGCTCCCTCCCTCCCACTCTCCCTCCCTCCCACTCTCTCTCCCACTCTCCCTCCCACTCTCCCTCCCACTCTCCCTCCCTCCCACTCTCTCTCCCGCTCTCTCTCCCACTCTCCCTCCAACTCTCCCTCCTACGCTCCCTCCCACTCTCCCTCCCACTCTCCCTCCCATACTCCCACTCTCCCTCCCACTCTCTCTCCCACTCTCCCCACTCTCCCTCCCACGCTCCCTTCCACTCTCCCTCCTATACTTCAACTCTTCCCTCTCACATTTCCTCTCCCCCCCTCCCCCCTTAGCCCACGGACTTCTCCGTCTCCCTGAAGGCGACGGGCAAGAACAAGCACTTCAAGGTGCAGCAGAACGGCAACGATTTCTGCATCGGCCAGCGGCGCTTCAGCAGCATGGCCGACCTCATCGAGCACTACAAGCGGGCGCCCATTTTCACCTCGAGCCAGGGCGACAAGCTTTACCTCATCCGGCCGCTGCCCTGAGCCACGGGCGCCGAGAAAGGCGACCGATCGTCGCCGCTCACGCTGACTCTGTGACGCCGGGTCCCCCCGTCCCCCGCTCGCGATTGGCGCCGCCGCCGTCGTCGCCCATCGCCACCCCCCCACCCCTCACCCCGACCCCGACCCCAGCTCATCTTGCCGTGTTCTCCCCGCGACGCCGCCGACCGAACCGTTTTGACGCGAGGGCCCGGCTTTGTTTTACTCGGCCGTCAGGGGGGGTGGTGGGGGGCCCGCTCACTTCCTGCGTGGCTCCCAGCGGCCCTCCCGGCTGGACCACCTGCCCGTCGAACTCCACTCGACTACCGCCCCCCCCCCCACAGCCCCCCAAAGCCCCCCAGGGCCCCACCTCGTGCTCGCTGCTTCTCTGGGCGCACATGTCCGTTCCCCTCTGCTCTGCGGGTTTGGCGTTTTACGAGCAGAAGAGAACTGTCTTAAACAACAAAAGTGTTATTGTTGATATTGTTAACATTGTTCGAATAGTGTTTGTGAAACGTTCTGCTTATTATTATTATTTTAATTATGATGGGCTTTGTTTTGGTTGGGGGGGGGAGGGGCCTGGGGGGGGGGCGGTGGTGGTGGGCGGGTGGGGGGGGGTGTTTCTGTTCGCCAATTCGCCGTGGCGCCAATTTCCGCCGACGCTCATTCACTTCGCGTGCGTGCCGTGAGATTGAAGGAATGCACGCGGGGGGGGGGGGGGGGAAGACGTAAACAAGAAACGAAGCAACGCGTCTGGGAGATTGTAAGTAAAACAAAAAATCCACAATCCAGACGGGGGAAGAAAAGGAACAATATACAGGGCCAGAACCGGCCGCGGAAATGACGGTGGCAAGCGACGAACGGCAGGGGACCATCGGCAGCGGAGGGGAGAACAGCGCCCCCCAATCGACTACGTCCCCCCGCCCCCCCGGACACCACTCGGCCCTTGCGACGTCGGTCACGGTGCGGTGCTTTTGTAGGCCTCGACGGTATCTCCCTCGCCCCCCCCCCCCCCCCCGCCGCGGATTGTAGCAGAAGATTTGGAACTTTGACGACGATGAGCGGCCGCGAGGGCAGCGTGGTTGTGATGTTTTCGGAAGGGGGGGGGGGGTTCACAAAGAGGTGCGCTGCTACGCGTGCCAATTTGCCGAGCCGCGCGCCCGGCTGCGTGATGCCGTGCCAGGCCGCTCCGAGCCACGTAATGATGCCGCATTGTGCCGCGCCGCGTCTTGCCGAAGAACGCCGTCGTGCTGCTTGCCCACAGTACCACACCTCGGCATGCGACAGCCACACCACCTCGTCATGATACCACACTCCCACAGCTCCTCTTCCATTACCACACAGCCACGCCACACCAGATCCTCATTAAATGACCACACTACATTTACACCACATTTAGACGAGCATACAACATCACACCACAATAACCACCACCACCGCACAAAAATCGCGTCGCGATACGGAGAAACCGAACCCACAACACTCCCATTTACCACATCGCCGGATCGCACGGCGCCTCTCGGCTCGGCGTGACGCACGCGGCACTCCGGTGGAGTCTTGTCGCCCACAGCTGCCGTGGGGGAAGTTTTGCTTCGAGTGTCATTGGTGGCGTTGCCGGGGATGTTGGCGACAACGACGATGGTGGCGGCACAAGCCCTCGGCGTCGGTTCTTCCGAAGCGATGGAGCGGCCTTCGATGCGGCCGTCGTTCCTCCGATGCGGCGAGCTTCCCCGGCAAACGCTCGTCACTTGCGGACGCCCGTCTCATCCTGGCTTCCTCCATGCATTGCCAGTGATGGGGAGGGTGGCTTAAGAAGAGTACTTTGCCTCTCTCTGTCTCTCTCTCTGTCTCTCTGCGCTTGCCGGCTACTCGGCATTTTAGAAGTAACTTAACATAGTCTGGTATTAGCTGTGTTCTGAGATTGCAGAGTGATGTGATCTCCTCGCTCGATTACTTTTACGATTTACTCTCTCTCTACTGACTTCTTGCGCGAGGTTGGTTTAATTTTCGGGGAGCGTGGCGGCGGCGTGCTTTCAATGCAACGCCACCCGCTCCCCATGGAGGTTGACCTATGTGAACGCTGTTGTGTGGTGGCAGCAACTCGGGCTGCCGATGTCGCCGTAAATTTCGCCCCCCCCCCCCTTTTTTTAAAGTTGTTTTACGAGTAATTATAACAATAAAAGTAATAATAGGTAGTCGTGAATCAGCCCGTGCATGCCAAGGTAACGGCAATTTGATTACAAACAAGCAACCGTTATAATGCATAGCTTCCACGCTTTAGTTCTTTCGGTAAAGTCACGTAGGTAGGAAAAATAATAGATCCCGACGTTTCGATCGCCACACACGCAACCATCTTCAGGAGAGAGAAGACGGTTGCTTTTGTGGCGATCGAAACGTCGTGATCTATTATTTTTTCTACCCAAGTGACTTTACCGAAAGAACTTGAGTGAATTCCTGCAGTCACGAAAGCTTTAAATCAAGATTGAATGCATAGCTTTTTTGCTACAATACAGTGATATCGTTGTGGTGATTCATCATAATATCATGACGTTCATTCATTACTGCCCAGCACTGATCACTGATGCTCCTTGGACGCTGCTACATTTGCCTAAAAAAGTCAACGATTTCCTGCTTAAAATGAGCATTGAGGCAGTGGTACTTTCTTATTTGCAGCCCAATTCCACGTTCCTACGGCAGGGACAAGTATACCCACGCGACAACAACAACAACAGTTGAGACTTCCCCACGAAGTGGTATCTATTTTATCGACCCTGGAGTGACGAAATGGGCCTAGTCACCCCCCCCTCCCAAACCAGAATTTTAACTCCCAAACCTCGACTTGGGATTCGCTCCCTCCAGCGGAAGCGACGACAATTCCCGTCACCCCCATGACGACCTCGTGCTCGGCCCGCTACGCTCTCACGCCGTGTCCTCGAAAGCCGCGCGCCAGTCTGTAACACTAATGCCCCTTTGAAAACTAACCTTGGACAACGAGAGAAACGCCGGGGATCTGTGAGGGAGAGGGGGGGGGGGGGTCATGTAGTTGCTAATCGAGGTCGAATTCACAATGGGGGGGGCGAGGGGGGTTAAAGAGCGAGCAGCAGTGGTGATGGAACTGCATCTCGCTGTGAAACATCGCACTGATTCAAGGGATCCAGGGGGATTGCTGCGCTGTCGACTTGCGCGACTCCGTTATCGCCGCGGGCAGCCGATCCGTCGACACTGTTGTGGATCTGTGGCTGGTGAATGAAATGTCCCCCGAGATGCGGGTCCGGTGTCGGGCTACCGGGGCCGTTACTCGTAAGAAGTGTTCGCTCTTCTTCGTCATTGGTGTTGGCATTTTTATCACCCCGTTGTATATTGTTTTCTCCAGATTATGATGCACTCCCCGCACACCACCACCTCACCCCTCCCCCCCCCCTCTTATTTTAAATTAAAAAAAGTTAAAGGCAAGCCTTATAGTCTGGTTAAAATTGCATCTTCCGAAAGATGGTTCTCCACCATCGCAAGACATTGACCACCCAGAGAACAGAAGACAGTGCAAAGCCCCTCGAAAATTATCTTTCCCAAAAGACATTTTTATTCTCTCCGTTGCAAAACAAGTTGTGTTCGTACCCCCCATCTTCTGGAAGACATTTAGCCCCATACCAATACCGTATACACCCAATTATAAAACACCGAGTAAATTTTTTATCATTTTAAAATAAACACGTAAACTTTTTTCTGGAGGGGGTGGTGCGTCTTAAAATCCTGAGTGCAGTAACTACTTCTCTCTCTCATGGGGATGTTACACTCCCGCAGCAGACGAGGAGGGGAGGGTGTTAGGCCGTGTTTGTAGTTGGGGTCGGACAGCAGCTGGTGCGAATTTTTATTCCATGACCTCCGTGTGGCAAACGAATTGCGAAAGACCTCAAAGTGAGTGTTTGCCTGCTACGTGCACAGCAACACGTGTGGAGAACCCCCTTTCGATTTCGTTCGGAAGCGAAGTCCCATGCTGGAGCAGTTAACCGACCCCCCCCCCCCCGGCCCTTAGCGTTAGTTGTAATCGTAGTCCTGATAAATTGCCATCCCCCTTTTGGAAACCCGCCCCGAAACTTGTATCCTCAAACTGGCCGACTGTCATCGTGGCCCGAGGTCGGCTCATCATCCCACTGGGGAGGGGGGCGATAAAATAGGTACTACGCAGGAAGTCCCCTGCGCTTATCCTCTGGAGATACCCACCCCTCGCCATGTGAATGTGGAATTTATTCACAGCTCGGGGGGGGGGGGGGGGAGGTGCATCTATGGAGAGGAGCCAACGTTCCCCCCCCCCCCTTTCCTGGTGTGAGCTTGGAGACTTCGGACTACGAACATTACACACCAAACAACGACGAGAGACAATGCGTCACACTAGTGATCGTCATGCTGGGTGCACACTTGAGTGCATCAGTTGCACAACAACATTTGCTTTCGACTAAGAGTCTCGTCTACCTGTGAGCAACCCAATTGCGCAACTGGTTGCAGAGACGTCCGCGTGTGAGCGATTCGGTTTGCGTGCAGCCGGTTTGTGCAACTCGTCATCTCGCTGTGGGTCGCGTATTAGGACCAACCCCCCCCCCCCCACCACCACCACCTCCAACCCACCTCGCCTTTGTTTCACAATCGTAAGCCTCAACACTAACCCGTGAATGCCATTGACTCGAACCACGCGGCGCGTTATTTGGACGTGGTTCAGGCTACGACGACGATTTCGCGAAAGTGTCGAATTAGTGCGCGAGCAGGGTGGGGGGGGGGGGGTCACGTTGTTGTTGTTGTCAAGTTTGTCGCGCCACGGCGTAAGAACAAACAAACAAAACGCGCGCGCGCGCGTCATATCCACAATTCTTTGGCACTGCTACGCGACCTTCTGCGATTATTGACGGTTTATAAACTACTCTATCTTTATTTTTTGTTGCCTTATAGCGTCCCCAAGTGGTAACCCGCAGCGGAGGGGAGCGCGGGGTACGCGTCGCCTAAAGGAAGGGAAGTCGCAATCCAAAACAACAAAAAACCCAGAATATAAATCTCTAATCTTGCCCGACACGCGCCTACGCTGCGTGATGCACGCTGTGTCAATGCGAGATTGAATCATTGGTAATGAGAAGGGGGGTGGAGTGGGGCGTGGGGGAGGAGGGGATTGACAACTTGAAGCGACATTCAAAAAAAATGTTCATCCCGTCGCCGAAATCCGCAGTGCCGTCAAACTCGCGTCGAACAGCGCGTGGCAAGATCCCAGCTGTCTGGTTTGGTGGTGGTGGTGGGTGGGTGGTTAGTCTTTAACGTCAGTGGCTGCCGTGAGCTCTTGGGTGTTGACACTTTGGTTGCAAGCCAGAGGGGAGAGGGGGGTGAATCTGTGAGGGCGAGAGATGAAACTACGGTCCGCGTTTCTTTAGATTCACACTGCCCATCCAGCAGTATAATGTGGGTACACCGCAGTTGATGGGCAGGTTGCGTTGTAGTGAGGTGAAATGTGGGTATCCCCACGTGTTCAAAGACATGACCTGCGTAGGAAGAGAAGACCAAATACCCTGCAGAGAGAGAGTCTCCAGAGGGAGGCCCTTCTGCCAGCAGTGGCGTGATAGAAGCAATTGCAGGGCTGCGCCTTTATCTTTTTAAAAATATATTTTACATAAACCACGCCAGCTCCTTTGGAATACTTTACAATCCACCCTCGGTTGTTTATTTTATGGCGTCATCCCACAGAAGGGCCTCGTTTGGTTAATGTAATCTGCCTCCTCTCTCTACAGAAGCCCACGGACAGTGCTTTGTGAGCGGTGAGGTATTGCCGCTCATGGAGGTAAAGCAGGAAAATAAGTCTTCAGCTGCGACTCGATGTTGTTGGCAAATGGCCTCGGCCCCCCGGAGTTTCCTTACACCCATCAGACGCCACGAAACTCCTCTCCATGCGATTCCGTTTCGCGCACAAGTCGCACATTGCTGAGCAAACAACACCGATAGTCAATCACGGCGCATGCTAAAAAAATATATATGTATAAATCCATTCGTTAGAATCAGAATCTTTAGTTAGACCGGATGAATCCGATGAGCTATGAAGCTCTTTTCCACCGGTGTCTTGTGGGGGCCACGGGGTCGGCAAGTTGTAGGGGTGGCGGTGGGTGATGGATTGGGATCCGTTCCAGAAACTTCTCGCCACTGATGTTAGCTGCGGCCGGAAATTAAGCAGCGGTCACCAGGTTCGTAGCGCAGCGCGCCATCCACTGACCAGCTGCAAGAGCCCGATTAATGATCCTGAAACTTAACGATGCATTATTATTTTTTTATCAGGGAAAGCCCCACTGAGCTGTATAGCTATTTTTTCAGAAGCGAACTCGCCACAAATTATAGCTCAACGAAGTGGCTTATCGCGTGTAAATGTATCGCAGCCAAATACTTTAAAAACGCGTGTTTCTAAATGTGGAGGGGAAAAACCGGAGAAAAATCCACGCGACCGTGAGGGAAGAGAGACGCAAACTCCAAATATACAGCAGGCGTCAGGGTTGGGATTAACAACCATGGCATCCTGTATACTAGGCGAGGTAGTTAACATCTTGCCACCGCAGGGCCCCTATTGAGAGTCTAGAATAGGCCTGAGACCCGGCCCCTTGCCCTACCCTTTGCCTGGATAGCCCTCCCAAAGTCACCCACACTACGCAGGCAGGGATATTGGCCTCTCACGACTGAAGTGGGGTTCTCTGCCGTTGGTGCTTCCGTCTCGGATACCGTTGAAATGTGGCTCGTTTTCAAGTTCACATTGGCGTGGCCGACTCGGTAAATAAAAACACAATATCCAAGTAATGTAGAAAATACTTAATGTATATAATAACTAACGTGACTTTATTATTTCACTTGGAAAACAATGATCAGCCCATTGTTACTATTAACTGTATACTTTCATGAAAAAAAACTATCTTTATGGCTGGTACATTGATTGCCATGGCAAACCTGTCAACCACAAATGTGACCTCTTCTGGCCTAATCACAGCGGTGTCGCATGACCAGCAAAAAACAATTTAAGAAAAAAATATATATCGAGAGAGAGAGTCAACGTGTCTGTGCATTGCAGGCCCACATTTGCGCTCTGCTTCCCATTCCACCGCATGAGCTACCCCCCCCCACCACTTCCAGACACACCACCCTGCCGATGTCGAATTTCTGGACCAATCCAGTCAACGTGGAGATCATTGGCTCAACGTCCGTCCACCCGGTTCCCCAACCACACGCCAACGACGTTGACCCAACGTTGCGCACTTCCTGGGAGAAATTATCGAGCCGCCACTTGTTGTTTGAGCGAGCAAACTCGGAATCGCCAGTCTTTGCTAAAACAAATGCTGCTCGATTACCAGGTGCTGTTTGGAAGAGAGAGAACCCCCTTTGCGAGTTTTGGTGTTTGGATTGCAATTTGCCTTCAAGGACGATCGGAGTGCCATTTTATTCTTTGCTCTTTTTTTTCCTACTTTACGCCAACTGCGGCCCGCGTTTACTTTCGGCGTTTGGTGCACGATGGCCTGCTGCAGTCCTTCCCTCCTCCTCCTCTGTGTGCGCGCGTCGAGAAGTCCCGCGGTGCGAGGGTTTGAGCGAAGAAAGCCTCGTGCGTTCGTGCGCGCGTCTTCTCGCGAGCCCGTAGCGGCAGAGGCGTTTCGCGTGGCGCGGCGCGTCCTGTTCGTGCACCACGCGGCCCCCTTACATTGCCGGGGCTGTCGCCAGCGGCGTGTGTCCGCTGACGTTGATGATTCTAAAGATATCGTAAATATCAAGTCAATTCGTCGGGTCTTAGGAAAGAGCGTGAAAGTGTCTCATCACTGTTCAGCAAGTGGTGGAAATTCCACATTATGTTTGGGGGGTGGGGGGGGGTCTTACAACCGCGTTGAATTTTACGTCTTATTTGTCGGTTTTTTTTTACGCGAAATGCGCCGTTCCATGCAGTAGTTTCATTCTATGCAACGACAAGGGTAGAAAAAAAACAAAGGGAATTGCGGTGAGTTGAGCGAGACCGGGTGTTCAACCTGTAGGGTCCGGCCAGAACACAGGAACCCCGACCACAGGAACCCCGACTTGAACTCATCCGGTCTTAGAGGTCTTTTTTTTAATTATTCATTCACTCGCGCGTGTTCATGCCAGGGTCGATTGAGCATTCTGTGACCTGACATGGGAAGGAGGAGGAGGATGAATTCGCAGTTGAATGTGCGTGACGTTGCTCACGATTACCACGTTTCATGGCAATAGATTTACCCTGTGCACAGGCTTTTTAAAATGTATCTTTTGTGTCTCAACTGAAAAACGGGGATTTTTTTAACAAACGCAGGCGACAAACGCGAGTAAAGTCGTAAAATCTGGAGAAAGCTGAACAAAACTCACTGGGCCCAGCTCCCAGTGCCACCCCACGTGTCTCCCCATCTGTAGAATCACTCACGGGGGGGGGGGGGGGCAGCGGCTGTCTGTGTGGTGAGCAAGCGACCTGAGCTGTGAGCTGTGAGTGGAGTGAGGAGCCAGACGGAGATTTCTTCCAGACTGGGATGACAGCCTCGGGACATCGATGGTGATGATGACGGTGATGATGATGGTGGTGGTGATGATGATGGTGGTAATGATGGTGGTAATGATGATGGTGGTGGTAGTAATCATAATAGTGATGATGACGGTGGTGATGATGATGATGGTGGTAATGATAATAGTGATGATGGCGGTGGTGGTGGTGATGGTGATGGTGGTAATGACGATGGTGGTGATGATGGTGATGATGATGACGATGGTGGTGGTGACGATAGATCACGTGTACTTCACTTCAAGGTGACCACATAGAGAAATAACGCCGCTTCATTAAAGCACCCACCCCATCCCACTGCTTTCTGTGTCAGGACAAAGACCTTTCAATCGCAACTCCTATGTGACTACCATGCAGGTTAAACGTGTGATGGTTCTGTTGGCATGAACAACGAGTGCGAGGAAGGCAGAGGTCGCAACCGGGTACCCGATACCCATACCCTACCCGATACCCGGCTACCCGTACCCGGCCGGGTACGGGTACCCGTTTGCGACCCTGGTGCGGCCGGGTACGGGTACAGGTAGGCCGTGAATCACTGGTGAGTAACCGTTTGTCACTCATTTCCCAACGTCTTGTCTCTTCTCACAATTCAAGTTTCTAAAATCAACCCACCCGCGCCTGCAACATGGCTTCATCCCAGAGGTCGCAATCAGGTACCCGATACCCGTACCCTACCCGTACCCGGCCGGGTAGGGTATGGATACGGCCGGATACGGGTACGGGTACCCGTTTGCGACCCTGGTGCAGCCGGGTACGGGTAAAGAATCAAAACCCGTTTGCGACCTCTGTAGGAAGGTGGCGCTGTATTTAAAAGCGACGTGGGTTTCCGGCGCGTGCGGACACGATCAACGTGATCGCTATTCTGCGGCGTAGAGCTGCGCTCATTCTGTCTCGCGCGCTTCCGAATCATCGGGCGACTTTTTAATCGACGGATAGTTGATTTATATCGGTCACTTTCAGGTCGAGACGGCCCTTATACATATATATAATATGAAATCTAACTCATTGATTTAACACGTCTTGCCTTTATTACGAGCTAAAACAATTGTCATGCCAATCATTGTACGCCGTTTATAGATGCCTTGCGTTTCCATTGTGATATGCGTGTAGTATTATAATTTTTTGCGTCATTCCTTCACGCAAAATGAACGTGTAATTTTGAACTGATGCGCTGTCTGTCAATTGGGCGTTTGGGTTATCTCGTGTGTGTGTGCCTGGTTTTTAAAATAGCCCTGTATATATATTTGTGTTCATTTGACGAGTTTGCCGGTGTGTCGTCTCAAGCCACACTGGCTCTGTGAACTGTCTTAACTACTGTCCACGTGTCTTGCAAGGTTAAGCCCACCATTTTTGTCACGGTGGCATTGTGTGACGTCACATTGTGTGACGTCACATTGTGTGACGTCACATTGTGTGACGTCACATTGTGTGACGTCACATTGTGTGACGTCACATTGTGTGACGTCACATTGTGTGACGTCACATTGTGTGACGTCACCGACACAGTCCCTTCCGCAGCGTGCAAGTTGCCCTCATCGCTCTCTTGGACGTCGAAACGCGATCTGTGCTCTGCCGTGTCGAATCAAGTTCTGCTCCCTGCAACATCGCAGCTTTCTCTGCACTCTGTTCAATGCTGCACTAACTCTCGGCACAAGCTCTAGGCACTAACTCTAGGAACAAACTCTAGGCACTAACTCGAGGGTAGGACCCACGCGCCGTGCGTGAATCCAACTCGATGGAACTGGAACTCGGCCACGTGCGACAATTAAGGTTTTGTGTTTATCGGGTGCCGAATTTAACGCAACTCAAAACGCCTTACCATTACATCTCGTCCAGAGGTCGCAAACGGGTTTTGATTCCGTACCCGGCCGCACCAGGGTCGCAAACGGGTACCCGTACCCGGCCGGGTACGGGTAGCCGTTCCCTACCCATACCCATACCCTACCCGAAATGAGTGACAAACGGCTACTCACCAGTGACTCACGGCCTACCCATACCCGTACCCGGCCGCACCAGGGTCGCAAATGGCTACCCGTACCCGGCCGGGTACGGGTAGCCGGGTATCGGGTAGGGTACGGGTATCGGGTACCCGGTTGCGACCTCTGAGCTCGTCCTAATGCTCTGCTGCAGTCTTGCCAAAGGGAACCCCCCCCCCATCTCACCCCCCCAGCGGCAGCTGTCCCTCGCCACGAACTAGACTAGCGGTGACCCACAGAGTCACGAAATCGATGAACAGACAGTGGAGATGATGGCCGTCGTCCAGTCCAATGCCAGGAGTCGGTGGTGGGATTTCCACATTCGTACCGGACGGGCGATTCCATCCAAAGCACAATTGCAAGACAGCTTTCCATCGAAGTGATGGCGCTTTTATTGACCCCAGGAGGAGCCATGAGGTACTGAGTCGGCCCCCTGCATTTTCAACCTTTAAATGACAAGGCTCATCACAAGGCCGGCCTGGGCTGATTGGGTTAATTTCCACATTGCAGTGATTTGTTTGTAGAAAGCATACACTCATAGGCGTCACGTCCCACGAGTCGGACAAGTTATTGTATTGCTTGGCCCGCACCTCCGATGAGCATGGTCGGCTACGTGCGGTGAAAAAGAAGGTGAACGTATCTTCATGAGGCCTCCTTTGCCAGTAGCAAAATATAATAATAGGTGGTTTTTACCATTTTTCTAGCAACAAAACTGACACCTTTTTTTCAAGGAATCATGTTTTCAATGGAGGCCTCGTGATGTTAATGCTTATCCCGAGCTCTCAATACTCTTATGGTGCGTTGTTTTTGAGTTGTGCGCCTTTTGGCGTCATCTGGTCCAACACCATGTGAGACTGGGCTCTAAGAAAAGCTGTCTCTGGTGTAGACCAATCAACTTCAAGGACAATGCATACATTATCAGTGTATTTTTTGTTTGCATTCTGACCGCAGGTATTGTGGTTAATGCAAACATGATTCCTTGAAAAAAAAGGTGTCAGTTTTGTTGCCAGAAAAAAGGGTTAAAAACCTATTATTATAAGGTGAACGTACATGCATAGAAGGTTGCTGACGACGTATCAACACATTGTAAACATTGGGCGAACAGTGCAGAGCCAACGGTGAACGGCAAATTGTATTCGGGTGGGAAGACGCAGGAGGAATTCTACGTTCTCGAGTTAGAGCACCACAGCGTGTGGAGGAGGATGGTGGTGGTGGTGGGGTGATGACGGTCCAGTGTGTAAGTTGTATACGCTGCAAAGGGAGCAGAGTTCGTGAGCTCCAAGAGTTTGGCAATGTCGTGTGAAAGTAGGTGGGTGGTCAGTTCCTGAGTTAAGCAGCAGCGCGTGGTGGTGGTGGTGGAGGAGGTTGATGATTTCCAGAGGTTATGAGAATGTTGGGGGGGGGGGGGTTGGGGGGGGTAGGTGAAGCCTTCTTGATGCTGTGGCGTCAGCAAGCGAATGCACTTCGCGTACCTGTCAACCCCTTATCAGTGCCCGCTACCTTATTACAGACCAACTCAGACCTTATTGGCCACCCCGTGCCCCTTATCAATCTCAACGTTTATCTTACAAAGTCACATCGCAAGGGAGAAACACAAATATATATTTTTCTGCCCGTACCGAAACGGCTGTAAGCCGTGTGGGCTCGCTCATAGGTTTTTTCGGTAAAGTCACGTGGGAAAAAAATAAAATTAATAGAAACTAAATAAAATAATAAATCACAACGTTTCGGAGGCAACACAAGTCTCCGTCATCAGGTGGGACCGTCACAGCTAAATTTACTGTATCAAGTGAGGCAAAGATTCCAAGATACAAGTTCTTAAATACAACTTCTTGGTTCTTTCGGTAAAGTCATGTATGTGACTTTACCGAAAGAACCAAGAATATGAATCCCTGTAGTCACGAACGCTTTCAATCGAAATTTCTTAAATACAAGTTAAGGGGGGAGGGGGGGGAGGAGATTATCTGAGTGTGGTAGCCAATGAATGGAACGTATTGGGGGGGGGGGGGCGGGGGCTAAAAGAGAACAACATGTGCACATGTTAAAGATGCACATGGTGCTAGAAGAGAGCGAGCGACACTGCACATGTTGTTTAACCCGGTGTTGGTGACAACCCAAATACAACAACGGAGAGTACTGTTAAACGCTGGGGATGTTAACACTCGGTGAAGTAGAATAGTACCTTTCGTTTTAGTATATTTATGGGAAATGCAGGTATGTGATTAGAACTACTTGTGAATCCCTTTGATGCTGCTAATCCTGCATAATGCACAGGCATAATTCGACTTTGAAACTCCCCGCCCACCTCCTACGCATTTCACAAGTAGTACTAATCACATACCTGCATTTCCCATAAATATGCTAAATTCCTCTTGATATGCAAATTATTTTGTCAAGGCGCCCTTCCCCCCTTCCAACCCAGCTTAAATATACGCTCCAAGCGTGGTGGTGTTTCATTCAGACGCTGCCTCCCCGACAGACCTGGTCTTCACCTGAGGACGGCTGCTTGCGTTGTGGCCGAAACGTCGTGAGAATTATTTTATTATGTTTTATTTTTATTCTTTTATTATTTCCCTTCTACGTGACTTTACCGGAAGAACCAAGAAGATAGAATAGTACCTGTCAAATAAGATGGTGGGCCTGAAAACTCAATGTCCCTGTCCAAAAATCCTGGGTCAGACCGTATGGGTTGACAGGTAGGCGGTTGGCGCAGATACACGGAGGGGGGGTGGGGGGGGCGAGTGACGCGCGGCTGACGCCGGTGGCGTCGTTGTGAGCGACTGAGGGCAGAAACGCAAAGTAGCGAGACCAGGGGGAGATGCAGATGGCGTGTAAAGAAGAGCAGACTGGACCAGACCACACAGACTGAATTAGACCGCACACTTATCACACAGACTGATCACACAGACGGATCGCACAGACTGATCGAACTGATCACACAGACTGATCGCACAGACTGATCAAACTGATCACACAGACTGATCGCACAGACTGATCACAGACTGATTCGACTGATCAGATTGATCACACAGACTGATCAGACTGATCACACGGGCTGAATTAGACCGCACATTGATCACACAGATTGATCACACAGACTGATCAGACTGATCGCACAGACCGGACTCTACCGCACAATAATCGAGACCATGCAATGATCGAACTCGACCACACCGACTGCACACTGATCGCCGACTATACGGCGAAGTGCCACGGTTATAAACTAGGTACTAGTTATAGAGATGCCCATATTTAACAATGCTTTGAACAGTTATTGGTTACGAAACGATGCGTCTTCCACACCTAACCGGAAAATAAAGACTGCTGCTGCTGGCTGACACGAGTCACTAACGAGAGATGAAAGCTACACACCAATGTGTCTACGAGTCTGTAAGAAATATAGGGGCGTGACAATTGGAGGGTGTTCTGGAAACAAAAAAAAACTAAACTTTATAACGCAGACGTATTTTGTAGTGTAGCGGTTAGCGCGCTGCGCTATGAACCTGGCGACCCGGGTTCGATTCCCGCTCACGGCCAACACCAGTGACGATTATCTGAACCGGTCCTGGGCCTCCCCTAGGTCGACTCAGCCTGAAATGAGTACCTAGTTCGGTGTATAAACATCGCCACTAGGGAGACAAAGGCGGTCGGGCGTGGTGCTGGCCACCCACCCCCTCGTGTACCGTTCCGGCCTTCATAGGTGCTCGCTAACAGCACTTGCCCCTACAGTCTGTTAAGGCTATACGGGGGATCTTTATCTTTGTATATATGGCCAAGCGGCCGTGCGTTTGCCGTTTGTGGAGGTTTGCGGTTCAAACCTCCTGGCCGCCCCAGGTGAATACTTTTGACCGTAAATACGCGCCGTCCGCTTTTCAGTGGATAATTGTTAACAAACAAACAAAGTAGGCCATCTGTGCCGGCGTCACGGTCCAATTTTTTTTTCTGCAAGTTACTCTGTTGAGATTAGAGGGGAATGATTTCCCCCCACCTACTGGTAGACGAATGCCCCCTTGCAGGCTGGTGCCGTGTTCAATGTGTGCCGAACAGGGCCAGCTGCCATTAGTAGAGGGGGTGGGAGGTCCCCTTGATAAAATAAAGATAAACCCTCCCTCTGAGATAGGTTATGGACGCAATATAAGCACACGCGTTGTTAATGTATACTTTCTTATTTTTAATATAACCCCATTGGAACACTTTACAATACACCGTTGTTTTGATTGTTACCTCCCCCACCGATGGCCGAACAATTGAATTAATCATTAACTCTTTTCATCCACTTGATCCGCTTAATCTGAACAAAAGCCTCCTTTCTGGGCCGCGATAATTCGTGGATTTCCAAGCGTTTTTGTCCAGGACGCTCCAATTGCCACCTTCCCCGAATTCCCACGATTTGTCACGATTTGGTTCGCAAATAGGTCTGGGTGCTTTTTGTTGTTGTTGTTGTCCTTGTGGTGCATGTAGAATCGCTAGTGGCAGCCGAGTGTTCAATGAACCGCACGCAAATCAGTGCAAAGATAACGCAGAATACTCGATGTATAAATCATGCATTCTTAACAATACGCGATTTGATGAATGTACAGTGAGCATAAGAATCAAGTGTGTTTGATGAATCACGAGTGTACGTCTGGGTTTACCGAACTCCAGTCCTTGCGACCCACCACGACTCCACGTCTTTCCTCGCTATCCCAATTTATGATCAATTCAAATTATGCTCGTTCCACGCGATGATGGTTAAACGCGTACCACGTGCCGCACAAAACAATTGACGCCGTCTGCGTTCATAGAGCCGATTCAAAGTGAAAGATCGAGACGTCAGCGTGCGTGTCCGCGTGTACCACGTGGCGCGGGACAGCGTCAATCGCTTCGCGCGCCACGTGGGACGTGTTTAACCATCATCGGGCGCGGGCAGCGTGGGACGAGTATCATTTGAATGGGGGGAGAAGTCATTCGGGAAAGAGACGGAGCGTGGTTGGTGATGGTGGGTGACGAGGAGCGCCGTTTGGGAAACTTTCCTTTACGTCGCTTCACGATACCGCAGATCTCGATCGCAAACCTCACGTGAAGTAGACACGACAATTCTAGATTTGAAGCTTTCGTGACTGCAAGGATTCATACTCTTTAGTTCTTTCGGTAAAGTCACGTAGGTTAAAAATGAAATTAAAATTAATATGATGACGGTGACTTGTGTTGCCTGCCGAAACGTCGTGATTTTTTATTTTATTTTTATTAATTTTAATTTCATTTTTTTACCTACGTGACTTTATCTTCTTGGTTCTTTCGGTAAAGTCACGTAGAAGGGAAGTAATAAAATAATAAAAATAAAACATAATAAAATAATTTTATTATAAAATATTTTAAATGAAATTAAAATTAATAAAAAATAAAATAAAAATCACGACATTTCGGAGGCAACACAAGTCTCCGTCATCAGGTGGTGATGCAGCAAATCGTGCTGTGACGGTCCCACCTGATTGACGGAGACTTGTGTTGCCTCCGAAACGTCGTGATTTTTATTTTATTTTTTATTAATTTTAATTTCATTTTTTACCTACGTGACTTTACCGAAAAAACTAAGAATATGAATCCTTGCAGTCACGAAAGCTTCAAATCTAGAAAGAATATATCCTCTCGCCCTCCTCCTCCTCCTCCTCCATCATCCCCTGAGACGGCAATTGATCAAGGCGGCGTTGCGCATTGTTCGCAGTTAGAACGGCAATAAGGGTAACAGCCCGACTTGGTGGCAGCAGCTGCTCTTAGCCACTTAGCCACTGCCTACCCCCCCCCCCAACTCCGTGCCCAGGATTCTCCCCCTCTCTGATTTCAAATCTCTCCTCCCACCGCCTGTCGCCTTCGGGGACCCCCCCCCCGCCCGCTCCCCCCTCCTCAACTTCTGTTTTTCTCGCATTCTTCTGGCTCGGCCCCCTCAATTCCTTCCATGTTTTTTCTCCTCCTCCCTGCCTTGTAAAGCTGTGCCCTTGAAGACGCTTCTCGCGTCGTGAGTGCATTCTACTTTTTAAGATTTTTTAAATTTTTTTGTGTTTCATGGACCCCCCCCCCCCCTCTGAAAAATGTTGGGCTCTGAACAAAAGTCCAAATCGACCTCTTCCCCCCACCGCCGTCACCTCAATCCGCCCCTGCTGCCCAGTCGTGCTCGTCTCAGCTGCTGCCTACGCAGCGAGCGGTGGAAATTCCGCATTTCTATGACGAGCCCCATAGGACGCCCACCGCTGACTTCCCACCAAGTGGTACTTGAGAGTCGGTCGCTTGCAGTAGCGGGACACGTCTGATGGGGGCCGTGGGCCACTCGCTGACGCTTGCCGGGTGACCGGACGTTGTTGATGATGTTTGGGCCGCATGTTCCCACGTCCCAAAGCGGTGAAGGCGCGCTCCGGTGTCTGGTTTTGGGGAGGGAGGCCGCCTCCGGTCTTGGGCACAGACGCTGTGTTTATAACAACACGCACGCACACACACACGCACACACACACCTTGCCCTGTAAGATGTAGCAATTGTGGAATAAACTTTCACGACTCAACCGCTGCACGGTGGCTGTGTGTGTGTGTGCAGCACGGTGGCTGTGTGTGTGTGTAGCACTGTGGCTGTGTGTGTGTGTGTAGCACTGTGGCTGTGTGTGTGTGTAGCACTGTGGCTGTGTGTGTGTGTGTAGCACTGTGGCTGTGTGTGTGTGTAGCACTGTGGCTGTGCGTGTGTGTGTAGCACTGTGGCTGTGTGTGTGTGTAGCACGGTGGCTGTGTGTATGTGCAGCACGGTGGCTGTGTGTGTGTGTGCAGCACTGTGACTGTGTGTGTAGCACTGTGGCTGTGTGTGTGTGTAGCACTGTGTGTGTGCAGCACGGTGGCTGTGTGTGTGTGTGTAGCACTGTGGCTGTGTGTGTGTGTGTAGCACTGTGTGTGTGCAGCACGGTGGCTGTGTGTGTGTGTGCAGCACGGTGGCTGTGTGTGTGTGTGTAGCACTGTGGCTGTGTGTGTGTGTAGCACTGTGTGTGTGCAGCACGGTGGCTGTGTGTGTGTGCAGCACGGTGGCTGTGTGTGTGTGTAGCACTGTGGCTGTGTGTGTGTGTGTAGCACGGTGGCTGTGTGTGTGTGCAGCACGGTGGCTGTGTGTGTGTGTAGCACTGTGACTGTGTGTGTGTAGCACTGTGTGTGTGCAGCAGTCTGGCTGTGTGTGTGTGTGTAGCACTGTGGCTGTGTGTGTGTAGCACTGTGTGTGTGCAGCAGTGTGGCTGTGTGTGTGTGTAGCACTGTGGCTGTGTGTGTGTGTAGCACTGTGTGTGTGCAGCAGTGTGGCTGTGTGTGTGTGTGTAGCACTGTGGCTGTGTGTGTGTAGCACTGTGTGTGTGCAGCAGTGTGGCTGTGTGTGTGTGTGTAGCACTGTGGCTGTGTGTGTGTGTGTAGCACTGTGTGTGTGCAGCAGTGTGGCTGTGTGTGTGTGTAGCACTGTGTGTGTGCAGCAGTGTGGCTGTGTGTGTGTGTGTGTAGCACTGTGGCTGTGTGTGTGTAGCACTGTGTGTGTGCAGCAGTGTGGCTGTGTGTGTGTGTGTAGCACTGTGGCTGTGTGTGTGTGTAGCACTGTGTGTGTGCAGCAGTGTGGCTGTGTGTGTGTGTAGCACTGTGTGTGTGCAGCAGTGTGGCTGTGTGTGTGTGTGTGTGTAGCACTGTGACTGTGTGTGTGTAGCACGGTGGCTGTGTGTGTGTGTGTAGCACTGTGACTGTGTGTGTGTAGCACTGTGTGTGTGCAGCAGTGTGGCTGTGTGTGTGTGTGTAGCACTGTGGCTGTGTGTGTGTGTAGCACTGTGTGTGTGCAGCAGTGTGGCTGTGTGTGTGTGTAGCACTGTGGCTGTGTGTAGCACTGTGACTGTGTGTGTGTAGCACTGTGGCTGTGTGTGTGTAGCACTGTGGCTGTGTGTGTGTGTAGCACTGTGTGTGTGGGTGTAACACTGTGGCTGTGTGTGTGTGTAGCACTGTGTGTGTGCAGCAGTGTGGCTGTGTGTGTGTGTAGCACTGTGGCTGTGTGTGTGTAGCACGGTGACTGTGTGTGTAGCACTGTGTGTGTGGGTGTACCACTGTGGCTGTGTGTGTGTGTAGCACTGTGTGTGTGGGTGTAGCACTGTGTATGTGTGTGTAGCACTGTGGCTGCGTGTGTGTGTGTGCGGCACGATGTGGTGTGTATGTAGCACGGTGGCTGTCTGGGTGCAGCATGAGAGTTCCATACGCACGAATTGTACAAAGACCAAACGATCGCCCATCTGAAGGCCGACACGGCACACGAGGCGATGTGTGTGTTGTAGATGGATTATATGGTCCAGATGGTAATACAAAGACAAAGCTCATCCCGTGTAGCCTCCAACGGACTGTCGGGGCAAGTGCTGTTTGCGAGCACCTATGAAGGCCGGCACGGCACACGAGGGGGTCGGTGTCCAGCAACCACGCCCGGCCGCCTTTGTCTCCCCAGTGGCGATCTTTACACAACACACCAGGTACTCATTTGAGGCTAAGTCGAGCTAGGGGAGTCCCAGGACCGGTTCAGATAATCTTCACTGGTTGTGTTGGCCGTTCCAAACGGTCGGACCGAGCTTCCGCGAGCCACTTTCATCAGAAAGGACGCGAATGATTTGGTGACACCACATTGGCGGCGGCGGTGCAGAGATCAAACAACTTCAGCGCGTTCATCAATAACTACCTTGAAAAGGAATAATGTATCATCGGCGACGTTTCTGGGGGGAGAATCCCTTTATAGCACGTACAATTCAAAGACAAAGGTCCCCCTGTATGGCCGACATACATTGTTGGGGCAAGTGCTGTTAGTGGCCACCTATTATTAACCACGCCCGGCCGCCTTTGTCTCACCAGTGTTGATACTTAGCCTGCCGCACGAGGCTGAGTCGACCTACAGTTCAAATTCCACTCGCCACTGGCGTTAGCCATGGCTGGGAATCAAACTCGGATCTGGGGATCGAACTGCGATTTCCATGGCTAAGAATCAAATGCTGGGTTCGTTGTGCCGTGCGCTAAGCTGCTAACCAGAGCGCATTGCCCCCTGTAAGACATCGATCCCTCGTGTCGCCTTAACAGACTGTAGGGGCAAGTGCTGTTCGCGAGCACATATGAAAGCCGGCACGACACACGAGGGGGTGGGTGGACAGCACCACGCCCGGCCGCCTTTGTCTCCCCAGTCGCGATGTTTACACACCGCACATGGTACTAATTTGAGGGGAGGCCCAAGACCGGTTCAAATAATCTCCACCGGTGTTGGCCGTGAGTGGAAATCGAACTCGGGTCACCGGGTTCGTAGCGCAGCGTAGCGCTCACCGCTGCACTCCACACAGACACACGCACTCACCGCGGTCACACTCACTCCCAATCCTTGAGGTTCACTTCCTCACGGCGTGTTTTGTGGTCATGTGAGCCGTGGCTCTCTTGGTAAGTTGAATTGTTCCACTGCTTTTGCCAAACCCTAAACATTTCCCACCCCCCCCCCATCCTTTTTTGCCTTCACCCTCGACGTCTGCATCGCCTCGCGTTTATTGATCCACGGCGAACAACGAACACCGCTCAATCACGAAGCCTCTTTCATTTCTGCTGCGACTCTCAACCAGTAGACCGGACGAGGCATAGCGAACGACGAAATGTCCCGATCCACGAACACGAGGGAGACATCACACGCGACACACTCCGCTGCTACTGGCACGGTTGTCTGGCCTTGACCACCTGAACGTGGAATTGTCGTACGAGAGAGACTACCCCCATCACTACCCCAACCCCTGTCACTACCCCAACCCCTATCACTATCACTACCCCAACCCCCATCACTACTCCCATCACTACCCCAACGCCCATCACTACCCGTCTACCCCCATCACTACCCCAACCCCCATCACTACCCCCATCACTATCCCAACCCCAACCACTACCCCCATCACTACCCCCATCACTACCCCCATCACTACCACTACCCCAATCACTACCCCTACCACTACCCCAACCCCGACCACTACCACTACCCCCATCACTACCCCAACCCCTACCACTACCCCCATCACTACCCCAACCCCTACCACTACCCCCATCACTACCCCAACCCCGACCACTACCCCCATCACTACCCCGACCACTACCCCCATCACTACCCCCATCACTACCCCAACCCCTACCACTACCCCCATCACTACCCCAACCCCTACCACTACCCCGACCACTACCCCAGAACAGCCCCGATCCACAGATACGAAGGAGGAGAGACATCACAGCGACGCTGCTGCTGCTGTTGCTGCTGCTGTTGCTGCTATTGGCGCGGCTGTCTGGCCTTGGCCACCTGAACGTGGAATTGTCGCTTGTTGCTCTGCGTCAACATCAGCGGCCGTACGAGAGCAGGAGACTGCGACTCGCTCTTTGGGAGACTCGCACATGTTGCATGGGAATGTGGAATTTGCACCACTGCCTCGGAGCTGCAAGCAAGCGAGCCACAGGACTCATTCGCACAGGAAACCGCTCAATTATTTTTAACTGCGTCTGCGCTACTCGTGCGGGAATTTATTTGTTTTTAAACACTGTTTTAACTGCAGGGAGCGGTGGTGCTGTGGTTAGCGCACTGTGCTAGGAATCCAGTCGATCCGAGTGATTCCTGGCTAACGTCAGTGGCGAGTGGCATCTAAACCAACACCCCCCCCCCCCTAAACGATTGAATGAATACCTGACATGGTGTACAGGGACTCCTCTATACTTATAGTAGTAGGTTTTTACCCTTTCAACTGGTACAAAAACTGACACCTTTATACAAGGCATCATGTTTGCAATAACCACAACACAAGCAGTCAAAATGCAAATAAAAAGAAACAACTCTGATGATACACAATGAGACCTTCTTTACCAGTGGCAAAATATAGTGGTAGGTTTTTACCCTTTCAACTGGTACAAAAACTGACACCTTTATACAAGGCATCATGTTTGCAATAACCACAACACAAGCAGTCAAAATGCAAACAAAAAGAAACAACTCTGATGATGATAATGATATGCAACTGTCCTTGAAGTTGATTGGTCCACACCCGAGACAGCTTTTCTTAGAGCCTAGTCTCCATTAGTGTTGGACCAGATGACGCCAAGAGGCGTACAACTCAAAAACAGCGCAATATCAGAGTATTGAGAGCTCGGGGTAAGCATCCTCTACTTACGAAGGAGTTCGGTTCCAGAGGTCTGTTTTAAGTCGAATGTTCGTAAGTAGGGGAGTCCCCTGCTTACACACGTTCCGCTGTCTGTCCACGGTGCCTACCCGCCCATATGCTAGGAGGTACTGGCGGCATTTAATAACCACCACGGCGGGTCACGACCAATTCCATTGCCTGGTGGGACCAGGAAGGAGGGGGGTATTGGGCCATGCATGGCGGAGGGAGTGAAGGTGACGGTGAGGATGGTGATGATGATGGACCATCGCCCGTGTGCCACTCCGTGAACACGTGAAGCGGGAACGCGGACCTCACGAACCCGCGTATTCTCTAGCGGCACAACAGACAAACGTCCCCCGGTATGGCCTCCGATTGCACATTAACAAGTGAACTCATCGATGTCGCGCCGGGTGACCCTGGAGGGCGCAGGGTTAACGGGAGTCGAGCAGCGGCTTTTGGCCATCGGACAAAGACGGTGGTGGTCACCGCATCGCTTCCAGGTGCGCTTCTTCCGCGGCCGTCTGGAACGCTCTTCCTTCCGATATCAGGATTCCACTGGAGCTGTGCACTTTTAAATCATCATCATCATCATCCAGATTGAAAGCTCATTTCTTTAGAACTGCTCTTTGTGTTCAATTTGGTGACATCCCCCCCCCCTCCACGCACTTCCGATTTGCACGGTTGGCTACGTACGGCGCGAAAGAAGTTTGACGCACGTCACGGCGGACCAGATTTCGGAAGTCGTCGTGTGTAGCGGGCGACATTCCTCAGGTGGAAATAATAAAATAATAAAAATAAAACATAATAAAATAATTCTCACGACGTTGCGGCCACAACGCAAGCAGCCGTCCTCAGGTGGAGAATAGGTCTATCAGACTCTGTCTTCTCGACAGACCTGGTCTTCACCTGAGGACGGCTGCTTGCGTTGTGGCCGAAACTTCGTGAGAATTATTTTATTACTTCCCTTCTACGTGACTTTACCGAAAGAACCAAGAAGATGAATCCCTGCAGTCACGAAAGCTTTAAATCGAAAAATTCCTCAGGTGGGCGACATCTGCGGCGCTCAAGGCGGGGGCCGCGGTGTTGGTGGTCACCGACGACGGGATGGAGTCGTCAGCCCCTCGGTGACCTCTGTTCGCACCCGGACAGAGGTCACCAGCTGCCCGCTACCACCAACGCCAGCCGCTTGCCCAGCTGATGGCCCCCTCTGCCTGGCGATACAGGATCACACCAGAGGTCACAACCGGGTACCCGATACCCGTACCCTACCCGATACCCGGCTTCCCGTACCCGGCCGGGTACGGGTACGGGTAGGCCGTGAGTCACTGGTGAGTCACCGTTTGTCACTCATTTCCCAACGTCTTGTCTCTTCTCACAATTCAAGTTCCTAGAATCAACCCACCCGCGCCTGCAACATGGCTTCATCTCAGAGGTCGCAATCGGGTACCCGATACCCTTACCCTACCCGATACCCGGCCGGGTACGGGTAGCCGGGTATCGGGTAGGGTACGGGTACCCATTTGCGACCCTGGTGCGGCCGGGTACCGGTACGGGTAAGGAATCAAAACCCGTTTGCGACCTCTGGTTCACACCCCCCCACCCACCTCCCACGTCTTGCCCGGGTGAAGCTTCGGCAAATTGTCATTCGTCCAGCGTTGGGTCTCGGCGGTTGTTGGGAGTCGAGGGCAGTTGGGAATTCATCTGCCAGTCAACGACAGCCCCGTCCATGCGGCCACATAGCGTCTCCATGCGAAGTCGGAGGTGTCGAAAACTCTCTCTTAACATCTCTCTTTCTCACACGCGCACACACAAAGACAAAGGTTCCCCGGATATAGCCTTAACTGTTGGGGCAAGTGCTGTTAAGCGAGCACCTGTGAAGGGTGGCACGGCACACGAGGGGGTGGGTGGCCAGCACCACGCCCGACCGCCTTTGTCTCCCCAGTGGCGATATTTACACACCGCACCAGCTACTCATTTGAGGCCGAGTCGATCTAGGGGAGACCCAGGACCGGTTCAGATAATCGTCACCGGTGTTGGCCGTGAGCGGGAATCGAACCTGGGTCACCAGGTTCGTAGCGCAGATTAGCGCTAACCATTGCACCACCGCTCCCATTCACACACACAGCACACACCCCCTAACTCACACGGTTCACCAAAGAATGAAACCATCTGGGGGCATGTGGAACAGAAGCCAGCTGATGCAACAGCTGTCCCCCAATTCCTTCGCTATCGGGAGACTGTTGAGTACCCAAACTGTATTCTTTCTTTCTTCCTAGTTTGTTCAGTAATGTTGACGTGTGACGTCACTAATGTCTACCGTGTTACGTCACAAATGTCGCCGTGTGACGTCACTAATGTCTGCCGTGACACCGACGCACGTGGTGCCTATTTCACACTTTGTTCTTGCGAAACAATGTCACGGGGATGGATCGTAACGTCAGCTGGCGCAGCACGGCAGCGGATTATCTCCATAATTAATTAAGACTCTCAGTGTTTTATTTTACCGAGGTATTTGCCCACTGAGCTGTGTAGATCTTTATCAGAAGCGAGTTGCCCGTCACGAATGAGAGATCGGCGAAGTGGCTCGTCGCGTGGCTGTGTTTATCGGCCAGACACTCTAAAGGCGTGATGATGTGCATTCTAAATGTGGAGGGGAAAATCTGAGGAACCCGTAGAAAGATCCACGTGACCACGCAGAGAACACGCAGAGAACACACAAACTTCAAATATACAGCAGCAGCAGGCGTCAGGAATCGGGATCGAACATACGCCCTCTCCTGTATTCCAGGCGAGGTAGTTAACATCTCATAGCCACCGTGATGACGATGATGATAAGAGAGAGAGACACGCAAACTTCAAATATACAGCAGCGGGCGTCAGAGTCGGCATCGAACCCACGACGTCCTGTACACCAGGCGAGGTAGTTAACATCTTATAGCCACCGCGGCGCCCCCACAATAACCCAAACACACTGGCTAATGCTCTCCTCGCACGCACACGCAATATCTCCCTTCATCTCGAGCCCCCGCCTCGCTCGCGCATTACGACGAATGCCAGATGGGAGGCAGCCTTGGGCAGTTGGACGGGGATAGGTGGTTGGGTTGGGAGGGAGGGAGGGGGGCGAGATGGAAGATATGCGGCGTTATTGGGGTTGAGAGGAGCCGGGAGAGAGGGAGGAGAGAGAGAGTGGAGTCTGGGGGGGGAGTCGAGAGAGAGGAGGAGGTAGGGACAGACGGGGAGGAGGGAGAACGGAAAAAAAGTTGAGCGATGGGAAGAGGTGGGGAGAGGGGGGAGATGGTGGAGGAGAGCGAGGGTGGAGGAGAGGGAGGGGAGGGGAGAGAGAATGGGGGGGGGGGGGGTGTAAGGGGAGTTGCAGTAGGCAAGGACTCTCACCCACCAGGCTGAACGCTCTCACTTTCTGCCGCGTCTCTGCGCCTCTCTCACCTCGACCACGAACTCACCCACCAACTCACCCACGCGCTCACCCACCACTGACCCGGACACGAACTCGGACCTTGATCTGCGGGAGCTCGGAACGGACACGCGGGCCTCTGGTAAAGTGGTCGTCTCTTTCTTCACCTTCCGCGATCACTCCGCCTTCACGACTCACACAGCACCGTCACCATCATCATTACCACCATTACCATCATCATCATCATCACCACCATCATCATCATCACCACCACCATCACCATCATCACCACCACCACCATCATCATCACCTACCACCATCATCACCATCATCACCACCATCATCACCACTACCACCATCATCACCACCACCATCAACATGATCCCACACAAGTCGCTGACTCGAATCATGTCATGCGAGTTCCACGAGTTACTGTCGAATGTTCGTCTCAACTTGTGAAGTGCAAATTTCACCTGCGTCACCTTTCAGCCTTCTACGCACTTGTAAAATCATTGTCAAACTTTGTCCAGATTTGTTGCGTTTAAATGTTTATAAAACAAATCGTTGCGTGTTCTTGACGTGTCCTTCATGGTGTAATCCAGGTCGCCCACGATAGTTCGCCAGTCTCGTTTTGTATTAATTCATCGACTGGCTAAATAAAGATGACCGACTCTACTGATCATCATCGCCATCTTATATTCATGGCACATTCATCATCATTTCGAAGGTGTACTACACTCATCATTACCCATCGGAGTGCCACAATCATCATCACAATACAGAAGTTATATACAATCATCAACATCGTAATGATACGTCATTGTCATGATTTAATGGTTACGCGGTCACCGTCGTTATTTCTGATTCGTTTCCGGTCGAACCAAAAACCGATTGAAATAATTACGGTTCGGAACATGTTAAAATGGTTCGGTTCTGGTTAATTTGTTGCATACAACCGGTTCGAACCGGTTAATTTGAGGGTGAGTTGGGCCGACTCATCTAAATTCATACAGCAGCGTCACGGAGACACTGCAGTTAGTTAGACACGGAGACACTGCAGTTAGTTAGACACGGAGACACAGAGACACCCACAGAGAGACACAGAGACACCCACAGACACACCCACAGAGAGAGATGGAGACAGACACAGAGACACCCACAGAGAGACATGGAGACAACAGAGAGAGACACGGAGACAGACACAGAGACACCCACAGAGAGACACGGAGACACAGGCACAGACGGGGACACACACACAAAACTAAACTTAATATTGAAACTTTAACAAACTATCTGGTGGCAATTCTGCTGCTGCTGCTTTGCCAGTGGTACACAAATAACAATACACAAACAAAACTCAACAGATTCGTCAGCAACGCTGTGGCCTTACAAGTAACAGTATACAACAGGCGACGTTTCGGACAATGACCCCTATTCACAGCACCCCACGGCTGCATCTTGATGCCGTGTCAAAGCAAACGCGTGTCCAGCAATAGGCGACATTTAAATACAAGAGTCGAGGTGCTGTGAAGCACGTGCATGTTGAACTTCTTTCGCGCATGTTGTGCTACGAGGAAGGGCCATTGACCGAAACGTCGCCGGTGTCCTTTGTAGGGCACGGAGTTGTTTGATATATGTTGAGTTTTATATCGTGTGTGTATGTGTCCAGTGTGGATAAATATCGATTTAAAGCTTTCGTGACTGCAGGGATTCATCTTCTTGGTTCTTTCGGTAAAGTCACGTAGAAGGGAAATAATAAAATAATAAAAATAAAACATTATAAAATACTATTTTATTATGCTTTATTTTTATTATTTTATATAATCAAATACTATTTTATTATGTTTTATTTTTATTATTTTATTATTTCCCTTCTACGTGAATAAACATAATAAAATAGTATTTTATTTTGTTTAAATTTTATTATTTCCCTTCTACGTGAATAATGCAATAATAAAAATAAAACATAATAAAATACAATTCTCACGAAGTTTCGGCCACAACGTTTCGGCGTTGGATAAATAATAACATCGGCTTTGTGTATGGCAGTCGTGTGAGAGGTGGCTATACAGTCTATATGTATACTACACAGTATATGCTATACAGTCTATATATTGTATACTGTGCAGTCTACATAGACTGTTGGGACGGGTGGCTGTAGCCGGCAATGCCTTTGCCACCCGCCCTCACCTCCTCTCTGTCTGCTGCCCACATGACGGCAGTCAGAGCCGAGAATACCAAAAACCCTTTCAAGTGTCCCATCCCCCTCCTCCTCCTCGCCCCACGCCACCCAAAATACCCCCCCCCCCTACCCCCGATTCCCCCCCCCTACCCCCGATCTCCCCAGACTTCTCTGATCCCATTCTGATCCCATTCTGATCAAAGCCCCATCCATCCCCCCAGCGCTCTGCCCATCCTCCTCTTCGCTCGGTCACTCGCATTTTTCCAAATTTTCACGACGATTTCCATTGCGTACCGTGATGGGGGGGGAGGCTCTGGGTTGTGTCGGGGGGGGGGGTGAGCGCTGCGCTACGAACCCCGTAGACCCCAATTCGATTCCCGCTCGCGGCCAACACAACCAGTGACGATTATCTGAACCGGTTCTGGGCCTCCGCTAGGTCGACTCAGCCTCAAATGAGTACCTGGTACGGTGTGTAAAAACAAAAACATCGCCACTGGGGAGACAAAGGCGGCCGGGCGGGGTGTTGGCCACCCACCCCCTCGTGTGCCGTGAAGGCCTTCATAGGTCTCTCGCTAACAGCACTTGCCCCAGCAGTCTGTTGTGGTATTACGGGGGGGATCTTTGTCTTTGTTTTGTGTTTTATAATCGATGATTCTTGAGCACGAGAGGAACCCAACGACGCCGAACTGGTCAGCAGTAAACTTCGCCTTTGTATACTTTTTGTTTAAGTGGGTTGTGTTTGTTAAAAAAAAAAAAAGGAACCAGTAACGTTTCTTAAACCGAACAAAAGATTGTTGAGACGTTTTGGGGGGGAGGGGAGATTTTGATGACGGGAGGGAATTTTTACATTTTGAGCGGTGCGAGGGAAGGAGCAGAAAGCGACATTGGATTGTGGTCCACAGGGTGGTGAGTGGGCGGGTGAGTGGGTGGGTGAGTGTGTGAGTGTGTGGGCGGGTGAGTGGGTGGGTGAGTGGGGGTGAGTGTGTGAGTGTGTGGGCGGGTGAGTGGGCGGGTGAGTGAGCGGGTGAGTGGGCGGGTGAGTGTGTGAGTGAGTGGGCGGGTGATTGTGTGAGCGAGTGTGTGGGCGGGTGTGTGGCAGTGTGGGTGAGTGTGTGGGCGGCTGAGTGGGTGGGAGAGTGGGTGGGTGAGTGTGTGGGCGGGTGAGTGGGCGGGTGAGTGGGCGGGTGAGTGTGCGGGTGAGTGAGCGGGTGAGTGTGCGGGTGAGTGTGCGGGTGAGTGGGTGGGTGAGTGGGTGGGTGAGTAGGTGGGCGGGTGAGTGGGCAGGTGATTGTGTGAGTGAGTGTGTGGGTGAGTGTGTGGGCGAGGGAGTGAGTGGGCGGGTAAGTGTGCGGGTGAGTGTGTGGGTGAGTGTGTGGGCGAGGGAGTGAGTGGGCGGGTGAGTGTGCGGGTGAGTGAGCGGGTGAGTGTGCGGGTGAGTGGGTGGGTGAGTAGGTGGGCGGGTGAGTGGGCAGGTGATTGTGTGGGTGAGTGTGTGGGCGAGGGAGTGAGTGGGCGGGTAAGTGTGCGGGTGAGTGAGCGGGTGAGTGGGCGGGTAAGTGTGCGGGTGAGTGAGCGGGTGAGTGGGCGGGCGGGTGAGTGGGCGGGTGAGTGGGCGGGTGAGTGGGCGGGTGAGTGGGCGGGTGAGTGGGCGGGTGATTGTGTGAGTGTGCGGGCGGGTGAGCGGGCGAGGGAGCGGGCGAGGGAGCGGGCGAGGGAGCGGGCGAGGGAGCGGGCGAGGGAGCGGGCGAGGGAGCGGGCGAGGGAGCGGGCGAGGGAGCGGGCGAGGGAGCGGGCGAGGGAGCGGGCGAGGGAGCGGGCGAGGGAGCGGGCGAGGGAGCGGGCGAGGGAGCGGGCGAGGGAGCGGGCGAGGGAGCGGGCGAGGGAGCGGGCGAGGGAGCGGGCGAGGGAGCGGGCGAGGGAGCGGGCGAGGGAGCGGGCGAGGGAGCGGGCGAGGGAGCGGGCGAGGGAGCGGGCGAGGGAGCGGGCGAGGGAGCGGGCGAGGGAGCGGGCGAGGGAGCGGGCGAGGGAGCGGGCGAGGGAGCGGGCGAGGGAGCGGGCGAGGGAGCGGGCGAGGGAGCGGGCGAGGGAGCGGGCGAGGGAGCGGGCGAGGGAGCGGGCGAGGGAGCGGGCGAGGGAGCGGGCGAGGGAGCGGGCGAGGGAGCGGGCGAGGGAGCGGGCGAGGGAGCGGGCGAGGGAGCGGGCGATTGTGCGGGCGAGTGTGCGGGCGATGTGAGTGTGATGTGAGTTCGTGTGTGCGGCGTGGGTGAGTTGGAGGGTGGGCCAGTGAGTGTTGTAGTGGTGGTGGTGTGACTTGCAGTGTGGGACTGCTTGAACAGTGTGGTAGTGGTGGTGGTGTGACTTGAGTGTGGGACTGCATGAACAGCGTGGTAGTGGTGGTGGATAAGGAGAGGAAAACACAGTCCGCTCTCGCCCCAGATCACCTCGGCACGGATGGAGGCATCGATGCTGCTCGAGGAATGAGGTCGGAAGGGGGTCGGAGCGAAGCGCGGGTGGGGGGTTACGCAAAAATAGTTTTGGCATTTGGAACATTTTTAGTCAGAGTTGCCGAGCCTCCCCCAAAAGCTCGCGGCTCGCATCGCTTCGTGGCCACCAGATAATCGCCCTGCCTCCCTCCCTGTCTGTGCATACAACGTGGAGCATGCAGATCGGCTTGCTGCACGTAGTAGCGACATTTAAATTCATCAGCTCACGGGGTGAGGCCGTCGGTCAGGCGGGGGCCCCTCCAATATTTTATGTTGTCTCACATGGTCGTGCCGAGGTTCGTAAATCACGGCTCCTCTAGAGTCATCTTCTTGGTTCATCTTCTTGGTTCGTTCGGTAAAGTCACGTAGAAGGGAAATAATGAAATAATAAAAATAAAACATAATAAAATGATTCTCACGACGTTGCGGCCACAACGCAGACAGCCGTCCTCAGGTGAAGAACAGGTCTGTCGGGAAGACAGCGTCTGAATGAACACCACCAGGCTTGGAGCGTATATTTAAGCTGGGTTGGAGGGGGAAGAGCGCCTTGACAAAAATAATTGCATTTCAAGAGGAATTTTGCATATTTATGGAAAATGCAGATATGGGATTAGTACTACTTGTGAACTGCGTAGGAGGTGGGCGGGAGGTTTCAAAGTCATATTATGCCCGTGCATTATGCAGGATTAGCAGCATCAAATCTTCTTGGTTCTTTCGATAAAGTCACGTAGAAGGAAATAATAAAATAATAAAAATAAAACATAATAAAATAGTGAGAATTGTATTTTATTATGTTTTATTTTATATTATTTATTATTTCCCTTCTACGTGACTTTACCGAAAGAACCAAGAAGATGAATCCCTGCAGTCACGAAAGCTTTAAATCGAAAAATAAATCATCTAGAGTCGTCGCATCATTGAAAACAAGTGGCGGCGGTGTTGTTTTACGCTCGAGTCCTCGCGAAAAGGTTTCTATTTGGTGTTTGAACATCTTAACAACTGCTAGAAAGGGTAACATCTACAGTATTCTTATTTTTTTAATACCTGGAGATTTGATGAGATGTAAGCAAGGGCGCCAATTGACTTGCGCAGAGGCCTGTAGATGTTACACAGATTTGTAAAGAAACCCGCTGGCTTCTACACAGACCCATTGATATATAGTTGCAGACTTGACTTTGGCACAGTGTTATGTAGGTACATATAATGTAAGAGGCTATATAAAGACAATATTAGAAACACGTGTCTAGAGTGTCTGGGCGCTGTAAATTTCCACACGGATGATACACCGTTTCGTTTCGTGCTTTGATTCTGGCAAAAAAGGTCCCACGTTATAATCTCACGGTGGTCGTCAAGGCCCCCCCCCCACCCCCCCAACTCGTAGCGTTGGCCACCAGGGGGGGCGGCCAGGGCACCCCCCCCCCCCTGCTTGCAGGGCACCAGGAAGCCTCGTCTGACCGTTCACACGACGCCAACGACAAATCTGGTAGAAGCGTTAGAATATTTCAACCAACTCATGCCACGATTATAAGCGAAGCCAGAAACCGAATACCGAGCAGCATCACGTGCCGTGGCCCTCGTCTACATTGGTGGCCCCGAGCCAGTGGTGGACATTCCACATTCCTATGACGTGGACCAGTCCGGTTGCCATAAGACAACAGGATGCTAGAGCTGGTATTCATTTCATGTTGATGAGAGTGTATACTGATCAGGGTGAGCGGTTGTCGTGTGCAAAATTTGACTCCTGCATTGCGGGTGTATATTATTAATATAGTTTTCATCTTTATTATAAACGACTGGAAATAAATTAATAAATGTGTCCAGTTTGGGGGGAGGGGGGGCGGGGGGGGGGGGCCCTTGCGAGTGACGATGTAGCAGCAAGTCAACGTTGTTCACCGCAGGTGCGGTCACGAAGGTTCCAGCATCACCGGACGGCCGACGATGGAGGTGCCCTCGGTGATCCTCGTCGCCTTCCTGGTGCTCTTCTCCACGTTGATTCCTGGTCAGTGGCGCATCCAAAACGTTGGGGGGGTGGGGGGGGGCAGGGAGAGATGGGGGGGGGGACAGGGAGAGATGGGGGGGGGGGTTGTCTTCGGCCCGCAAGTTTCTGTTTTAAAGGGTGGACACGTCTTTTGATTTAAAACTTTCGTGACTGCAGGGATCCATATTCTTGGTTCTTTCGGTAAAGTCATCACGTAGAAGGGAAATAATAAAATAATAAAAATATTAAACAATAAAAATTCTCACGACTTTTTTTTTTGCTGTGGATTTCACACCTGATGATGATTGCTTGTGTTGCAGTCGAAACGTGAGAATTTTTATTTTTTACATTTATATTATTTTATTATTTCCCTTCTACATGACTTTACCGAAAGAACGTTCGAGTGCAAACTTTTACAGACAGCGAATAAAAAAAAAATAACGTCGATAATTACGTAATATTGTACACAAACACAGTTTCGTTCCGCATTTATATCAACATCGCCCGGCTGCAGGCCATATTAAAAGTGACACGTGACACACTGAACCCAAAGCGAGCCCCCCTATTTGAGTCTGAACACAGCGACTCATTTTTGCCACCGGGGACATTGAGCAGACAGGGCCCTTTTTCGCATAATCATATAAATCAACTCCCTCTGCTTACACTGGACAGGGTAATTTGTGCGGAGCATCGTGGGATAAGTGCTTCCACATGCGTGCGAGCCGCGTACGTGCGGTGACATACGAGTCTGTGCGCTGACACACACACAGAGTCGTGAGCGGGCTTTTGTCCTCCAAGCTGTGGTTATTTCTCTACGTGGCTTCCTTGAAGTGCACGTGGTACGTCGTCATCGTCATCTTCATCACCACCATCGTCATCATCACAACCACCAACATCAATACCACCACCACCATCGCCATCATCACCACCACCGTCATCGTCATCACAACCACCATCGTCATCACCACTACCGTCATCGTCATCACAACCACCAACGTCATCACCATCATCATCACAACCACCATCGTCATTGTCAATACCATCATCACCACCACCATCATCATCACAACCACCATCGTCATCATCATCACAACCACCAACGTCATCACCACCACCACCATCATCATCGCCACAACCACCATCGTCATCATCGCTGTCCCGAGGCTGTCATCCCAGTTTGGAAGAACTATCCGTCTGGCTCCTCACTCCACTCACGGCTCACAACCACGAGGACACCCCCCCCCCCTATCCCCGTGAGTGATTCTCCAGCTGTAGGGACACGTGGATGGTTCTGAGAGCCCAGCGCCCAGGTGTGTTGAGTGTGCGTCTTGTCCAACTCGCTTTTCCACGGTCTTCACTCGACGAATATTATTCCAAACACTCGCCATTCGACGCCGTTAGGTTGTTTATCACAACGACGGTAGGTTTATTCATTTTTTACAAAGTATGTTCACAGCGCTGGTATTCCTTTCCTGTAGCGGCGGCCCCCTCTTTGTCCGGTCATGGACTTTTCGAACGCACAGTGGGTCCCACTGTTAGACCGGCCAAGTTACGTAATAAGGCCTCGCCTCCCTCTCCACTCTACCCCAATGCCCAACCCCTTTCACATTCCCTCTCTCTATCCCCCCACCCGACTGTGTCCAACAATTGTAATAAATTCCATTCAGTGGCTCCATATAGCAGGCTCGGGTTAAAATAATAATAATGTTGTTGTTGTTGTGTGTGGGCGTGACTGGCTCTCTTCATAGGAATGTGGAGTTTCCAATACCTGCACTCACTCTCTATCCGTGGTTTTCTCTTACGAGGAATGTGGAATTGCCAGGGTCTGCACTCACTCTCTATCCGTGGTTCTTGACCTTGTTCATATCCTGTTTCTTGTCTTGCCATCCTTCCTTCTGGAACCCCCTCCAGTGGAGATCATCCCGCTAGCAGTGGCGTGAGCAAGCGTTGCCAGAGCCGCAACCACCTTCACACGAAGTGACGCGAATGACCGGGAATGCGTCCGATGAAATCTCCGCTCGTTAGTCCGGTGACTGTGATCCTGAATCGAACTGTTCCCTTCGCTTCTCTGTTGCAGCGGAGCTCGTGCAGGGGGCACCGCTGCCACGACGCCAGCACGGGGCGGCGCGCAAAGGCAGGTCCCCACATTCTCACTTCCCCTGCGGCCAACGGAGGGCAGCTGTTAGGGAGGGGTTCAGCCGTTCGTGACTTAGCCGTTCGGTTGGTTTGTCTCAGTTGGGTGAATTTGAGATCCAACTACGCACGCACCCACATACACACGCACCCACCTGCACACCAACCCACCCGCACACCCACCCACACGCACACGCACCCACCCGTGCACCCACCCGTGCACCCACGCACCCACCCGCACACCCCCCCGCACATCCACCCACGCACCCACCCACCCACACACCCACCCACACACCCACCCACCCACAGGCATCCACACACACACACCCACACACACACACCCACCCACCGCCACCCGCGCACCCACACTTACCCACGCACCAACCCACCCCACCCACCCCACACACCCCACGCACCCCACCCACCCCACACACCCCACGCACCCCACCCACCCCACCCACCCCACACACCCCACGCACCCCACCCACCCCACTCACCCCACGCACCCCACCCACCCCACGCACCCCACGCACCCCACACACCCCACGCACCCCACCCACCCCACGCACCCCACGCACCCCACACACCCCACGCACCCCACCCACCCCACGCACCCCACGCACCCCACCCACCCCACCCACCCCACACACCCCACACACCCCACACACCCCACGCACCCCACACACCCCACCCACCCCACGCACCCCACGCACCCCACCCACCCCACGCACCCCACGCACCCCACACACCCCACACACCCCACACACCCCACGCACCCCACGCACCCCACACACCCCACGCAACCCCACGCACCCCACACACCCCACCCACCCCACGCACCCCACCCACCCCACGCACCCCACGCACCCCACACACCCCACACACCCCACGCACCCCACGCACCCCCACGCACCCCACACACCCCACGCAACCCCACGCACCCCACACACCCCACCCACCCCACGCACCCCACGCACCCCACACACCCCACACCCCACCCACCCACCACCCCACGCACCCCACCACGCACCCCACGCACCCACACACCCCACGAACCCCACCCACCCCACGCACCCCACACACCCCACCCACCCCACCCACCCCACCCACCCCACCCACCCCACGCACCCCACGCACCCCACGCACCCCACGCACCCCACACACCCCACGCACCCCACGCACCCCACACACCCCACCCACCCCACGCACCCCACGCACCCCACGCACCCCACGCACCCCACGCACCCCACGCACCCCACGCACCCCACGCACCCCACACACCCCACGAACCCCACCCACCCCACACACCCCACGAACCCCACGCACCCCACGCACCCCACGCACCCCACACACCCCACACACCCCACGCACCCCACACACCCCACCCACCCCACGCACCCCACACACCCCACGCACCCCACCCACCCCACGCACCCCACCCACCCCACGCACCCCACGCACCCCACACACCCCACGCACCCCACCCACGCAGCCACGCGCCCAGAGAGTGAGCGACCCACTGTGTGACGTTACGAGCTGACACTGTTGTTGTTGTTGTCGTTGTTGTTGTTGTTGACGCGTGTTCTGATTGCAGCAGCTGCACGTCCGAAGAACGCGCTCCGTCAACTGCTGACCCCGCAGGGAAAAGAGGTGAGCCGACCTTTTCCGATTTCATCAACTTCACCGAAAGTTTTCTGCTAACTTCATAGAAGCGTGCGACATCGGCAAGTAAAACTAAACCTGAAAAGGTGCCAAAGAATCGTGGGGAGATACGTGAAGTTAATTATACTTGGCAGCTAACAATAATAACCAGGTAGTGCATCACATTATTCATTCTGAGTTTAAGAATTAAAGGCGATGCGCCGGGGCCTTGTTGTTGCTGCCCCTGGCTGGACACCTGCAAAAAACAGAGCTTCGTAGCTCATCTGATTCCTCCAATATAAATCAATATTCTGATGCCGATAGCGACGGGCCCGCCGCCACTCTCGTCTCGTCAGCTTGGCCTGCAGCGCATGAAGAGGCAGCCGGCGGAGGAGGAGGCCTCGGACACGGAGGGGGCCGGGGGAGACCCCCCGCAGGCCCCGCCGGAGATGGACGGGGTCCTGGCGCCAAAGTTCTACCCCGTGGGTCCCGCCGAGCCGGTGGAGCCAGGACTGCCCAGCAGGTTGGCACAAGGGGAGGGGGGGGGGGGCACAGGTGGTGGTGCATCGGCCGGTCATCTCGTTCCGCCTATTTTGTTTATTTTGTTTCATCAGGTAAGGTCCCACTGAGCTGTGTGCTGCTTTTTCAGAGGTGCCATCACAAGCGAGAGCTCAACGAAGTGGCTTATCACGTGGGAATTTATAGTAGCCAAATACTCTTCTAAATGTGGAGGGGAAAACCGGAGGGCCTGGATGATAACCCTCGTGACCATGGGGAGTGAGACACCGCAAACTCCAAATATACAGCAGGTGTCAGGGTCGGGATGAAACCCACGACCTCCTGTATACCAGGTGAGGTAGTTAACATCTCGCCAGTGTGGCGCTGCTGGGTCTGTCCCCGTGACCTCCTGCCAGCGGGTGTTTCGACACTTCATGTGGCCTCAAAGTGCATCGATACTTACCAGGGAAATTACATTGCGGAGTGTATTTTCCAATTAACGGAGGACCTTGTTAAAAAAACATAAAAAGGCTTGAAAATTCAAGACCGAGTTGACACCCCAACCCCGGTCCCTCTCGATCTCCTCCCCCGATGTTGCAGTGAGTCCGAGAGGCACGGGGGCAGGGAGGAGGAGGAGGAAGAGCGGGGCGGAGGTCATCGTGAAGACGACGATGACGGCCAAGACAGGGGCCAGGACTACGGCGAGCCCGACCATGACGACGAGTCGCGCAGGGGCGGCGGCGGCCACTACGGCCACGAAGATCGGGCGCGCGCGGAAGAGGAGGATCGGCGACAGGAGGAGGAGGAGGAGAGGCGGCGGCAGCAGGAGTCCTACGACCCCTACGGGGGTCAACGGGGATCCCACGAAGGTCACCAGGACGGCTATGGCGGTCACCAGGACTCGTACGGAGACCACCGCGACCCTTACAGCAACGAGTACAACCCGTACTCCAGCTCGCGCAGCTACAACCCCTACCACGAGTACCAGCAGCTAGTGAGTGAGACGGGAGCGTCGTGAATGGATGGGGCTCGCGGGGGACTTTTGCGTGCGAAGCCCGGGCCCCCTGCCGCGGAGGTTTTCACGGTTCGAATCCGGCAAGGCCGCCCCCGGTTAAGACTGCCGGCGGCGTTGACCCTAGAAATACTGATGCGGTTAACAGCTTCTGCGCGGGATCTCACACGCGCGTCCGGTTGGAGCCTCCCCGGGAAAAGTCGGTGACCTTCAGCGATCGTGGCGCAAGGGCGTGGCGGCGGGCGGCGCTCTCACCGCCGTCGATGATGCTGCTGCTGCCGTTGTCGTGATTCCGGCTGCTGTTAATTATTCCTGCTGCTGTTGCGTCTCTCCCTCCCTCCCTCCCTCTTCCAACCGCGCGACGCCGAGCAGCAGTACGAGCGCATGCGCGAATACCAGGACCGCTACATGCGCATGATGGAGGAGCTGGGGGTGCCGGGCGTGTGGGTGGACGGGCGATTCCGCCGGCAGGACAACGCCGACCAAGAGGGCGTGCACGACGCCTACTACGCCGCCCGCGGCCCACACAGTCGCCACCCCTACGACTACTGATGCCACCACCACCGCCACCACCAGCACCACCAGCAGCACCACCAACACCACCAGCACCACCAGCACCACCAGCACCACTAGCACCACCAGCACCGCTAACACGATCGCTACAGACACATCGTGATGAACACTATCGACACATCACCACCACCTCCACCATCACCGCTTTCACTGCCAAGCACCATCGCTACCACCAGCATCACCAACACGGCCACTGCCAACACCACCGCCACCCACCAGCAAAACCAACGCCACCAGCACCACCAACACGACCAGTACCAACGCATCATCGTGACCACTGCTGACGCATCATCACCACCACCGTCAACGCTCTCACTGCCACTGCCAACACCACCGCCACCAGCACCACCAACACGACCACCACCGACACATCATCCACCAACACGACCAACACGACTACTACCAACACATCATCCACCAGCACCGCTCTCACTGCCACTGCCAACACTGCCACCGTTATCCCAATTGCTATCGCCGCCACCACCAACACCAGTACCACCGCACCAGTACCATTGCCATCGCAACGCCACCATCACCACAACACCACCATCACCATCACCACTGCCATCAACAACGACATCAACGTCACCACGGCCATCACCACCGCCGCCACCATGATCACCATCACCGCCATCAACATCCTCACCGTAACCCACACTCCACACTCCACAACCGCTATAATCGGATTGCCAGCAGGCCGGTGCGTGCCGGCAACCCCTTACGATTACTCCACTCTCACCGTGCCGTCGGATTACTTCCGGTAAACTTGTTCCGATTGATTATTTGTGGTCGTTGTTCGTCGTTAAGAATGTTTCTAAAATGAGTCAAAAGAACAATTGACAATTGACGGGTGGTGAGGCGGGGCGGGGGAGGGGTGCTAATGATGGAGTCTAATCAAGTGGGTTAATGTGAGAACAACCATGAGATATTGATTACTTTTTAAAAGTAACCCTACCCAACGCTGCTCACACATTAGCCACCTCTGTCTTCCCAGTAACGTTAAGCCGGCCATTGGTGTGTGGTCAGAATCGTTGGGCCAAAGCTGGGCCCAGAGACGTTGATCCAACGTTTCCATGTGCTGTGCACCGCCAGGGGTTGAAAAAATGTGAACACTTCCGAGAATTTGCAACGACACCACGAGAAATGCGCCTCTGGACGCTGGAGACCACCTGGAGAAGATTCCAGGCACGTGTTGACAACGATGGCGAACAAGTGGAGACTCTTTGACTTGAAGCTACTAACATTACATTTGTTATGATGTTTCAGTGTAACACATTCCTGCGGAGGGAGCTGGTAGGAACGTTGGGTTGCTCGGTCAATGGCCAGGGTCAACGGCGGCGTGGTGTATTCCGCAAATATGGCCGACTGTGAGGGCGGGCACAAGCCGGCGTGAGTAGGTTAAACGTTGAGTTGTATAAGGGCACCACGGGGTGACCAGCCCCTCCCCACCCAGCCCCACCCCACCCTCCCCACCCAGCCCCTCCCCACCCTCCCCTCTCCACCCAGCCCCACCCCTCCCATTTTTGGATGCACGACGAACGGACGGACACAATAATCCCCTGTGGGCTGGTGGAACCAGATGGTTCCTACCAGTATTATCCGTTCTTTAATTAAAAACGATATTCCCATGTAAGTGTTCACATTTTTTTGAAGCACCCTGTATATGGCCCCGACACATTCACCGTCTCGTGGGCTCATTAACGTCGCTCGCAATCGCTCCCCTCTCCACCTCATCACCCGTCAGCCTTCCCGTCTCATAGCCACGGTGGCGAGATGTTAACTACCTCGCCTGGTATGCAGGAGGTCGCGGCGTTCGATTCCGACCCCCGACGCCTGCTGCTGTATATTTGGAGTTTGCGTGTTCTCCCCGTGGTCGCGTGGATCTTTTTTTCTCCGGGTCCTCCGGTTTTTCCCTCCACATTTAGAAACACGCGTTGAGACTATTTGGCTGCGATACATTTCCACGCGATAAGCCACTTCGTTGAGCTATCACGTGTGGCCAGGTCGCTTCTGAATAAGGAGCGATATAGCTCAGCTCAGTGGGCCTTACCTGGTGAAATAAAAAAAAATAGTTTATAGTTCATAGTTTATAGCCAACAATGTCGTTCATAACCGTCTGATCAACATGCTTCGTCGACCCACACTGCATGTGTACAAAAAGTTATCGGGCCGTAATCATTCTGCGATTTAAAAAAAACCACTAGTTCCTGAAGAACTGCATCGTTGTAACGTTGTCTTAAGTTACCAATGCATCTAACAAATGTGACTTGAGACAATGTATGACCTGGGCAATGCAGATCCTCAGGAGCTGGTGGGTTTTTTTTTGCATGACGCTTTTGGCCAAGAGCTTTGTTGTACCGTAAGAAGGTGCAGCGTGCTTTGTGCGTTGCAGAAAACGTCTGGTTTTTTTTGCCTGAAACCGATGGTTCTGTTGTGATGATTTTGGTGTTTCTCGTCACGCGGAGATTCTAATCCCAAGGGTCGTGGTTTGATGAGTTGCCACGATTCTGGGCTCGCCTCACCCTTCCAATCAATAGATTATCCTTTTGTCTCGTTTGTTCAGCCTCGTTTGCATTTTCTATTTTAGTCCGCGCCATTTGCACTTCGCAGCCCAAAGGAGCCGGCTCCGCTCTGGCTCAAGTGAGCCACGGCGCTCAGGATTCCCACAATAGCTGAGCCTGAGCCAGGAACACGGCTGAGCCGCCCCTGCGTCTTTATAAGCCACCGAGCGGCTCACAGTCTGAGCCTGGGTGTCGGAGGCTCACAGTCTGAGCCTGGGTGTCGGAGGCTCACAGTCTGAGCCTGGGTGTCGGATCGTGAAGCCGAGCCGTGAAGAGGCCCTGATAAAAAAAATCTAGACGTCAATGTTCAAGGCTCTAGGGAGTATGAGACGCACACACTCATCATCATCATTATTATGGTATTTGTTAAATTAAAAATTGGAGGGGAGGGGCGGAGGTGATGGGTGAAGATGGGGGGAATGGGGGGAGAGAGATGTGGGGAGGGTGAGAGGGGTGGGGAGATGGGGGATGGGGGGGGATGGAGAGGGGGGATGGGGGGGAGGCTCGAGGGAGGTGGAGGAGAGATGAGGGGGTGAGATGTGGGGGGGGGGGGTGAGACAGGTGGGGGAGATGGGGAATGTAGGGGATATGGAGGCTGGGGGGGAGGTGGGAGGTGAGGTGAGATGTGGGGGGGTGGAGGTTGGGGGGGAGTGGGAGGGGGGAGATGGAGGCTGGGGGGAGGTGGTGTGGGGGATGAGGGTGGGAGGAGGGAGATGGAGGCTGGGGGGAGGTGGGAGGTGAGGTGAGATGTGGGGGGGTGGAGGTTGGGGGGGAGTGGAAATGGGAGGGGGGAGATGGAGGCTGGGGGGAGGTGGTGTGGGGGATGAGGGTGGGAGGAGCTGGGGGGTAGCTGCGGGAGGGGGGGGAGCCGAGGGGGGGGAGGGGGGGAGGGGGGGGAGCCGAGGGGGGGAGGGGGGGGAGCCGAGGGGGGGAGGGGGGGGAGCCGAGGGGGGGGAGCCGAGGGGGGGGAGGGGGGGAGCCGAGGGGGGGGAGCCGAGGGGGGGGAGGGAGGGAGCCGGGGGGGGAGGGAGGGAGCCGAGGGGGGGAGGGAGGGAGCCGGGGGGGGGGAGGGAGGGAGCCGAGGGGGGAGGGAGTGCCCCGAGGGAGGCGCATGAACGCGGCTGCGATTCTCGGCGACAACCCGCGGCCGCTGTGAACGTCGACGAAGAACGACGAAGACAACGAGGACTGCAGCCTCGTTGCCTCGTGCAGTGGAGAGAGACAAAACCATCCAGCAGTGGACAACCGCCTGAGTTGCGTGTCGGTGTCGTGGAGGGAACTCCATCCGCATGGGGAGGAGAGGACGAGGCGATGCCAGGCCGAGGAGCCACTCGTCCAGGTGTGCGCAGTGTACCCCGTGTCGGCTGGCGGTGTGTGTGTGTCTCTCTGTGTGTGTGTCTCTCTGTGTGTGTGTGTCTCTGTGTGTGTGTTGTGGGGAGCACGCTCGCTAACAGCACTTGCCCCTACAGTCTGTTCAGGCTATCTTTGTCTTTGTGTTGTGGGGAGCGGTGGGGTAGCGGTTAGCGCGCTGCGACCCGGGTTCGATTCCCGCTCACGGCCAACACCTAGTGACGATTATCTGAACCGGTCCTGGGCCTCCCCTAGGTCGACTCAGCCTCAAATGAGTACCTGGTGCGATGTGTAAACATCGCCACTGGGGAGACAAAGGCGGTCGGGCGTGGTGCTGGCCACCCACCCCCTCGTATGCCGTGCTGGCCTTCATAGGTGCTCGCTAACAGCACTTGCCCCTACAGTCTGTTCAGGCTATACAGGGGATCTTTGTCTTTGTTGAGCTAAGCACAGCGCGACGTGCCCCCCGCATGAACAGCTGTGAACATGAGCTTCACTTGATACAGCAAATCTGGCTGTGACGGTCCCACCTGATGACGGAGACTTGTGTTGCCTCCGAAACGTCGTGATTTCTTATTATTTTATTTTTATAATTTTTTATTTAATTTTTTTACCTACGTGACTTTACCGAAAAAACTAAGAGTAAGAGATTCACAACCCGTTTTGATAGCCTTTGACATTGAAGTCTATGGGAGGATTTAACATTGAAGTCTATGGGAGGATTTGACATTGAAGTCTATGGGAGGATTTAACATTGAAGTCTATGGGAGGATTCAACATTGAAGTCTATGGGAGCCTTTAACATTGAAGTCTATGGGAGGATTTAACATTGAAGTATATGGCAGGATTTAACATTGAAGTCTATGGGAGGATTTGACATTGAAGTCTATGGGAGGATTTGACATTGCAGTCTATGGGAGGATTTGACATTGAAGTCTATGGGAGGATTTGACATTGAAGTCTATGGGAGACTTTAACATTGACGTCTATGGGAAAATTTAACATTGAAGTCTATGGGAGGATTTAACATTGAAGTCTATGAGAAGATTTTACATTGAAGTCTATGGGAGACTTTAACATTGAAGCCTATGGGAAGATTTTACATTGAAGTCTATGGGAGGATTTAACATTGAAGTCTATGGGAGGATTTAACATTGAAGTCTATGGGAGCCTTAAACACTGCCGTCTATTGGAGCCTTTAACACAGGTGTGTAGATAAGACTGCCTCAAACGGAAATAATATAAACTCTTGTTATATTCCATCATCTGTACGTGCAAATGCAGTGGCACCATCAACGCTGTCGTAGGTACGTGCAGTCAATGTACCGTCATCATCGGGCCAAAGGGGTTGTTAGCACGTGCTTGAAACCACTGAAGCCAACGTGCCATGTTTACTGGGTCTATAGGTTTCCAATTGTTTCGACTTCTTTCGAATTGTCTTCTGAGAGGCGCTCACAGGGCCCCCCGTATGTCGCTCAATCTCCCCAGTTTTAGATCACGACGATTTCGGCGGCCGACACAAAACCTGCAGAATCAACTTTTGAGCCAAACATCTGGTGGTGGTGGGGGGGGTCCACTTCCTGTAACTTGTTGCTTCAGGCCTTCTGAAAGGCTCTCTTATAATGTATTAGTTCACGGACAAACGGAATGCCGCGAGTTTATATTGCAGCGCGGCTTGTGGCATAAAAGGAGAAATGTGAGAGAATGATCGGGAACAACAAACACGACTTTGTTAATGTCTGCACAACTACCTGAGAGAGATTACTTTTTATTTCACGTTCAAAAAGTGTTCGTACAAAGTTCCCGCGCGTGCCGTTCGGATCTTAAAAAAGAGTGGTCGGCAATTATTGTTGTCAAACGCTACACAACAACAAAAAAACACGTGGGGTTTTTTTTTTACCTTGTGACGGCATTCTCAAACCCACGTGATCTCATTCCGACCAATCGCAAACACGTGACGTTGTTGCGTTGCCCGTACCGCGTATTCAAATAAACCGCGGGAAACGACCGCAACCCGAATAAAAAAAACCGCAAACGTAAACAAAACGTGGGAACAGCAGTAGAAATAGTAAAACAGTGCTACTGACAAACCCGTCCGTCAGACGTTACCGTCGACGTTTAAACGATCAATGTGCGCTCATTTTCATGGCCAATTCCGCTGTGATGGCACCCACGCATGGCTATCGCTTCCTTACGCCTTCTGCCAAGCTGTTGCAAACAGAGTTGACAGCCAAACCTCCCAAAGTCTGCCGCGGTCAATCGCAATAGCCATACTTCGCCGCGCTGGTACGTCGCGCGGTAGACGCGGCTCGTCTCAAGCCAAGGCCCGCATGGGAACGCCACTGGCCACTTCGATCTGCTCGCCGACGTCGTTCACACATTCACCGCTGCAACTCCTTAACCCTTTCCCGAGCCCGAGACGTCTACAAGTTGCAGGGTGAGTGAGGTGTTCCGTTCACCGCTGAAGCTCGGAACACGCCAGCGGCTCGGCGTTTTATTTTATTCCATTTAGAGGGGCCCAACACCGTTGTTTTTAAAGACATCGTTACCGCAGAGAACCGTAGCGGAACGACCGCCGCACTCTTATGATAGCTGGAGCCAAACTGTGCCACGCGCCCTCCCCGCATGGCCTTGTGTGGGAGCCTCGGTACCGATAAAGTTAGTTGACTTTTCCTACCGGTTGCGTTCCGATTACGTCATCGATGACGTCATCGACGACGTCGTCGGAACGTAACCAGAAGGTAAAAACTGATGACGTACACGTACGCCATCGGAACGGGAATTGGGTTAAAGCCGTCCAGTGGCTCGCCCACCAACCTCTACGTGAGCATTAGAGCTGCCGTCCTTTCCATTGCAGACCAAAACCCACAGACGTTTTCTCAGGCAGCCCAGGTCTACCGACACTGCGAAAGCGTCACCGTCATAACGTTTCCAACACAGTGCCACCAGATGTCTGGACAAATAAACTCAAGTTCGTCACCGGAACACGCATGCCGATTCCCAGAGTGTGCCGGGTCAAACCCGATTATTAATGTTGCTGATCAACTCCCCACCGCACGAAAGAAGACCACCACGACTTGGTCAGTTGGGGTTTGGGAAGGGGAAGCCGAGGACCGGTTTGGATATCGCTCGCCACTGATTTCACTTGAGTTCCATGAGTTTTTTAGGAGGGTCCTAACAAGTATTGACAGCAGTGAGCAACGGCCACTGTGCATATTCAAATTGAGCAATTTGCGGATCGTTTCTCTTGATAAAATTTGGGAAAATTTGGCAGCGTGACGGTCGGCGCACGATGTCCTGCTCCTGCGAATCACGTCATCGGATCTTTGACGTCCTATTCCACTGTGACGTAAGATGCCGCGTTTTGCGTTCGGTTTAAACCGCAGCGATAACCAGGGTGGCCGCCGATTCGAACCGTGAACAAGCGGCGAACAGCGCTACAAGCTACGCTGCGACGTCCTCAGCCTACGTTAAATATCAAGGAGTACATCCCAGTAGAGTAGAAAAGGTCGCTCCGTTCAAATGTTAAAGTCCCTTTTGGCCACGAAAGGAGGCCATAGGCGGAGTACGTATTATTCCACAGCACATAGTTGTATAGAACACACGGTTTCAAATACACACAGCGTACAACACGTTCAGTATAAAAACGACCCTGATTATACAATTTTAGGCAATAAAAAGCCGTCGTGGTATTGAAATATTGGTTTACAAGGCTGTGAAAGAACCCATCAACACTCGCGATCCGTTCCACACCGTACCGACGACCACATTTTCATTATGGAGGTGTTCGTTGCAGGGCTGGGAGACGGAGAGAGGCTGTTGGGAGGACGTATGTGTTGAATTTTTTCTGTAAGCATGAGTAAAAAAAGCATCGATTTTTATGGGAAATTTCAGTCACAATATTTTTGGGCCAGATCGCATGAGTATGAAAATGTGTCGTAACATTTTGCTCGCGTGCTCTGCCCCAGAAATAAAATTACGGGTCATAATATTCGTCGCGAAAGCTTACGTGGAAATTTAAATTATCATTACAACTTTCGGATTGTTTAGATTACGTTACATATTAACGTGTCCACGTGCTCACAGAAGTGATGTCTCCCGACACCACGTGACATCATATTTTGGCAGGAAGAGTACAGACGCGAGGTCATGCTCGTGACGGCACGTCCGGTTTTCAGATCCATCCAAAACATTTATTGTATCGTCCGAAATTTCATTTATAGATCAGATTTTTTTTTTGCTAACCCAAAGGTCAGAGGCATACCACTGAAGGATCTGGCACCTGTCATGGCAATGTGGAATTTCTACCACTAGCTTTGAGCTGGGCTGCTGACAAGAGTTAAGTGACAGGCTCGTGTTTTTATTTGGGGGTAGTTCCAAAACGTAGGATGTACGTTTCAGACACTCTAAAACATGTGGGTAATCATCGGCATGGTCACAAAAGTGGTCGTTTACTCCGGAACGGTGTGCCAATCATTTAGGGTTCTAATTAATATGTCAATAATTAACACGTAGGCTTCCGCGAACAATATTATCCATAAGAGGTTTTTTTGGGTTAGCTCACGTGAATATAAATGTGTCGTTCAACCCGCCACCACCCGTTACAGACAATTAGTAATGTTGGTCACTTAAACAGAACGTGCCAAATTTATATTTACGCGATCAAACCCACAAAAAAACATCTTATGGATGTCCACCTTCCTTGATAAGGGAGATAAAATACCGCGATGTTGAACGTACTCGGACAAGAACTGACTTTCGTCTCCACACCGGGATGGCGCATTCAGATTTTTGTCCGTTTGTCAAAGCACTGATCCGTCTCATTCGTCGGCCACATCTTCGAAGACTGTTGAAAATCACCTTCATAATGACACGTGTTCACCATTGGTACCTCATGCTTACCCCGAGCTCTCATACTCTGATGGTGCATTGTCTTTGAGTTGTGCGCCTTTTGGCGTCATCTGGTCCAACACCATGTGAGACGAGGCTCTAAGGAAAGCTGTCTCGGGTGTGGACCAATCAACTTCAAGGACAGTGCATACATTATCAGAGTTATGTTCTTTGTTTGCATTATGACTGCAGGTATTGTGGTCTATGCAAACACGACTCCTCGTAAAAAAGGTGTCAGTTTTGTTGCCAGAATAAAGGGTAAAAAAACAATTATCAATTATCAATGACACGTGTTATTTAGAGAGTCGTCAACCTCTGGGTGCCACTCCAATACCAATGACTTGGCAGTGACGTCACCACGGTGCCTGTGCCAGGCCAGGTGCACCTGCCCTCCACCACCCTGCACACGTGTGTGTGTCCCACCCATCATTTCGACCTCCTTATTGACAACTTACAAGTTGCTAAAAGTTTTTTTTCTTTCTGTTTTACCAGGTAAAACCTGCTGAGCTATGTAGCTCTTTTTTCAGAAGCGACCTGGCCACAAATGATAGCTCAACGAAGTGGCTTACCATCGTGTGGATGGTTATTATAGCACCCAAATACCCTAAACGCGTGTTTATAAATGTGGAAGGGGGGAAAAACCGGAGGCCCCGGAGAAAAATCAACGCGACCACGGGGAGAGAGACACGCAAATATACAGCAGGCGTCACGATCGGCATCGAACCCACGACCTCCTGTATACCAGGCGAGGTAGTCAACATCTCCTAGCCACCGCGGCGCTCCCATCACCCTATCCCCCATCCATCCTGAGCTTAACCCGATATTAGGGGCCATCCATCCAGTACGTTCGCATGGAGGGGGGAGGGGGGGTTAACCCAAACGCGTACGCTTGCGTATGGGGGGGGGGTCTACTGACAGTGCACGCATAGGAAACGGGGGGGGGGGGGGGTAAAGCCTCGACAATAATTTGTCTACATTGGCCTTCAAATGAGTTAGATAGTCCGGCGGGTGGACTAACTGTTGGCTTAAACACGTTAATATTATTATTCCCTGATCGCTTCTGCGTGGATTAAATATCGGCCGTTCTATAGGATTCGGGGGGGGGGGGGCGGTGTAAAAAGTCCGCGTGCGTACAGGGAGGGGTCAAGCTGTGACAGATTTGTGCGTACCTACTAAATGGATGGCCCCCTACTCTTCAGCTTACCCTTCCCTTCTCCACTCTACACACACACACACACGTGTGTCCCCCCCACTCATCATTGAAACCACCTCCTCCTCTTCCCGATTCCATCAACAACGACGACTCCCCTGCAAGAGTAAACACAAAAAATCCCCACTGCCACCCACCCCCCCTCCTGCCAGGCAATCCCCACCATCCTTACCACACCACCTGGATTCCAAGGCAAGCAGCTTCCAATTTCGTTGCATTGCTAAAGTGCAGCCTCTCCCCCCCGCCTCTCCGAAACGTATCGGCAGCACGCATACAAATTACCGCAGCATGATCACCCACCGCTTAAATCACCCCCCATCCCATTCAAATATTACCCGAGTGATGCAAACCGCTGGCTCGACACCGAAGCTTCCGCGGAACGTAACGGGCACAACGCAGTGCGGACCCACATGGTTGACTACGTACGGTGCGAAAGAATGTTCAACATGCGTATGTGTGTGTGTCTACATATACACGTAGAAATCGTGTAACAAATATACAGGCCAGTGCCAACGCAGTGCTCTGGCCGTATGGAGCGTTTGGGCGACAGTGTTTTGCTATCCAAAGCAGCGGGAAGTTCAAAGCGAGTTTCTCATGAAGAACGTCAATTCAACAATCTCGAACCCCTTCATTGTCCCCTTTCATTTCATTGAAATTAAAAAAATTCGCAGCCCTTTAGGGTCAAATACACTGTTGGATGAAGGCCTCTGCACTCCAGTGCCAGTCGCGTGAGGTTTGATTGACCGGAACTTCACCCGCACTTTGCCTGGCGCTCGGTCGACGGCGATGTTGGTGGGGAGAAATCGGCAGCGCTCGCCAGCTCATGTTCGCCGTGACCGCCGAGTTCCATTCGTCCCATGAGGAAATCGCTCCCGGCACGGTAACGTGGAATTTCCACCACTGGCTCCAAAGGGGCAAATCGATGTCGACGCGTGTGGCCGCACTTAATGATGGAATCGGTTTTTTTCCATCAGTTGTGCCTCCTGTGCCTGTTGTGATTTGGCGTCCAGATTCAGGTGCGATGAATTTGTTTGAAGGGTTGAAACGCTTTGCCGGATTGTTGGTGTGTTAACTGAAAAATGGTGAAATCTGTAAATCGAAATAAAACTCGCGCTCACCCGCACCCAGCTCCCAGTGCCACCCCACGTGTCTCCACAGCTGTAGAATCACTCACGGGGGGGGGGGGGGGGACAGCGGCTGTCTGTGTGGCGAGCAAGCAACCTGAGCTGTGAGCTGTGAGTGGAGTGAGGAGCCAGACAGAGAGTTCTTCCAGACTGGGATGACAGCCTCGGGACATCGATGGTGATGATGACGGTGATGATGATGATGGTGGTGGTGATGGTGGTGGTGACAATGATGGTGATGATGGTGATGGTGATGATGGTGGTGGTGATGATGACGATGATGGTGGTGACAATGATGGTGGTGACAATGATGGTGATGACAATGATGGTGGTGACAATGATGACGATGGTGACGATGATGGTGATGACGATGATGATGGTGGTGACGATGATGATGACGGTGGTGATGATGATGGTGATGATGGTGGTGGTGGTAATGGTGATGATGATGATGGTGGTAATGGTGATGACGGTGATGGTAATGGTGATGACGGTGATGATGATGGTGGTAATGGTGATGACGGTGATGATGGTGATGATGGTGGTGGTGATGATGGAGGTGGTGATGATAATGGTGGTGATGATAATGGTGGTGGTGATGATGGTGATGATGATGACGGTAGTGACGATAACGGTGGACACTGGCACTGATATGACGGTCGCAATCATGATGGCCAAGGTGACACTCAGTTTGAAACAATGTTTGAACCTCATTAAAATGATATGTAAGACTGCATATTTTTAATTGTAAACTAAGCCCAACTGTATTTTACCCAATTTTAAATTCATCGCATCCGAAAAGTGTTTTTGTTTATCAAGCCTCGGGAGTTTTTTTTTGCTTTACTTTTTTTTCTTAAAAACCTTTCCACAAAGATCCCAATTCCCTCCTGGGATATACAGTACCGGCGCGTGAATAAAATACTTAACAAGTGACTGCTGACGAGCATTATGCACGCAACGTTTATGTATAAAGGAGTTTATCAAAAAACGTCAAATTTTTTTTCTGTACAAAGTAAGGTTTTTTTTTAAGCTCGTGTTTAGTGCAGTTTATTCGTACTTTTATTTTTTTAAGTGAAAAAAATCGTTGTGGCTGGAGCTCATTATCCACAGGCTAAACCCCTCCTCCCCCCCCCCAAACGCAGCGGTAGAAATTCCACATTCCTTTGGCGGGGCACAGTCTGTCCAAAGCATGACCCCACCTGGCTGAGTGGTGACGGTGGCGGCGGTGCTGCGGTCCGAGCGGTTGACTCGTGACCGGTAGGTTGCGAGTTCAAACCCTGGTGCGGGTCGCCATGGTTCATCATCTTGCTGGGGAGGGGGTCGATAAACCTGATGCAACTTCGTGGGGATTTCAACAACGTTCATCTTATGGGACAGGCTGCCCCCCCCCCCCCCTCTCCATGGAAGAAAACAATGCGGAATTTCCAGCACTCTCTCAGAATAGCCCAAAGACGGGAGCAATGACCGATGCTCCTCTGAGCATTGAGTGCGTCACTTGTGTCTGCGCGTGCGCGCGTGAATGAATCGCAGCGATCCGTTGACGATACACTGATTGCGAGAATCCTCTGAATCAATGAGGGTTTTGTTTTGCTACGATCGGATGAGATGAGGGTTCTGTATTGCATGCATTGAGGGCCCCTTGTCAAAATAAGATTGATATTTTAACATCAACAAATCACTGTCGTCTACATATACAGATCCTCCATTTGGCCTCGCAGATCTTGGTGGCTGTTGGCGAGCGACCGGCACGGCAAAGGAGAGGTGGTGGTGCATGCTGCACCACGCCAGCCCCGCCGTCTTTGTCTCCCTGGCACCGGTGTTCACACGCCCTGCCAAGGCACTCTTTTATGGCCGAGTCGATTTAGGAGAGGCCCAGGTCCTGGTGTTACATCTCTGGGTTTCATTGCGCAGGGCGCAGTAACCACCGCACCCTACCGCTCCGTTATGCGCGCACGCAGGCGTGTGGATACCATACTTAACATATGGCTTTGGTATTATGTACTTTGTGTGTGTGTATATATCTGTACTTTTAGTACACCAACCTAGTCGGCTTACCAGACAGTGAACCGGGTATACATTTGAACATTCTATTGCTGGGATCGGTCGTGTTTAAGATCATCAACGAAGCCAGCCGAAGCTCCCGCGAATGGATGCCATAGAAGCTGAATTCCCGCTCCCAGCCCCCCAAGAACTCCCACGCAGTTCATGCCGGCAAATCCACCGCTAGTCACGGCTCTGCAATAAACATTGTGAATGTTGTCAACACATCTTAATTTGCGTTTGCCAATTCCCTCCACCATCCGACGCAGCCGATGAGCAGTCGCGTGTACAATTAGCAACGAGTCTCTAATTTCCATTGTGAGAATTGTTCTCCAGCTTGCCGGTGAGTGAGCTAAAAGAATCAGGAGAGGAATAGTAGTAGGTTTTTACCCTTTAAACTGGTACAAAACTGACACCTTTATACAAGGCATCATGTTTGCAATAACCGCAACACATGCAATTTGACTGCTTGTGTTGCGGTTATTGCAAACATGATACCTTGTATAAAGGTGTCAGTTTTGTACCAGTTTAAAGGGTAAAAACCTACTACTATATTTTGCCACTGGTAAAGGAGGTCTCAGTGTAAAGGAGAGGAATGTAGCGTGTTGTTCGACACGCGTACACTGGCGTGACAATTCTTTTATATGACTGTGTTGGGTGGTGGAGGGTAAATTAACTCAACGCAAATTTGGCACAAATCACGATGTCGTTGCCGAACCCGGAAGAGCGATCGTGAATCGTAGCATTGGCTGCGGAAAAATCCCAGGTGTTAAGAAGTTGAAAAATAATTCGCGTCATCGAGGGAAGACTCGCGCGCTCGTCTCACTCGCCGAACCTCAGGACTCATTTTCAAGAGAGTCCTGAATCAGGCCATTATGAGCAACGAATTATTAAAACTATTCTGTTGCTTGTCGAAACAATTTCATTGTTGGAAAATGCAATTAGCGAACTGTCAATCGTCCAAACAATTAAATTGTCGAACTGTTGATCGTTGAAACAATTAAATTGTCGAAACAAATTCCGTTTGTTTTCCGTTCATTGTCCTAAAACCCGGACCACCTGGAGAAAACCCCACCTTGTATACGATGGGTTAATGCTCGAAAGGTCTGCACATATGGGTTCGCACAACCATCCCCCCCCCCCCCCTTGTTGTACCGCACATCTGGCTTAACCCGAAGCCCCTAGCGGGTTTGGGAGTTTTGTAAAATCTCCGTGTGATCCGCTGACCCTTTCCTCAATCATGCCGGATCACAGATGAACTAAACTTTTATTTTTATTTTATACCTACGTGACTTTACCGAATGAACCAAAGAGTAGAAACTTTTCTTCTGTTGAAGCCCCACTGAGCTAATACTGTGCCAGTTCTTTTTCCGGAAGCGACCTGGCCACAAATGATAGCTCAACGAAGTGGCTTATCGTCAGGTGGCAATTTGGAGCAGCCAAATATTCTAAACGCAACAAATACAGATACGCGACACCGCAGCTTCCTAGGTTGGAGTCCATTCACTGGTTGTCAAGCTTCTTCATTGTACAGCGTCCGTCCCTACGTCCTCTAATCGTCACTCACCCTCTCTTTAATAAAACGACGTTCGGTGTCGTTGTTGTGGTTTTTCAAATCATAAATAATCGGCAATCGTTGGCCGATTCCCGTTTTCCCGGTTGGATTGGACAAAAAAAAACCCAATCGCTCTTGAAAGTACATTGACCGGAAACATAATGGCTTTCTCGCGGTGATGATGACATCGTGGAGTCTTACAGGATTGCTTTGGTAAAGTCCCTTGCGGCAATTCCTGGTGCTGTTGGTATGGGTCAACAGTGGCGGCAAGGGTAGCAGGTTTACAAGGCGACACCACTATAAATTCCACGTTCCAGTGGCAGGGCCCAGTCCAGCAGCCAATGGATGAGAATTGCGGACCTCCCGACCACAATCACCTGTTATCGTCGTCATCGTCATCACAACGTTGAGGTTTAGATGGCCATGATTGTTGCGACGACGCTCTTCCTTGCCGACGCAATCCCAGCGATCGTCATCCCCCATCCGTGACGGCGAACGCAACGACGATGTCGTCGACCGCAACAGTTTGGGCGGCCACGATTATTGGCGAGTCCGCGGGGGGCAGCTCTCCATCGCCCTCCTCAGTCCCGGCAGGGTGGCTCTCCCGGCCCAAAAGAGGTCGTGGTCGGAGGAGGTGCTGAGTCTCTTGACGAGGTTCTTCTCGTAGAGCAGGGGGTGGTAGGCCCCCTCGGTGCACGCCCGGTCCGTGTAGTCCTCGTGGTAGTGGCACAGGTCGGTGCGGCGCCGCGACGGCAGGAACTCGTAAACGCTCACCTCGTCGCAAAGCCACATCATCAGCACGACGCCTGCTCGCGCACGCACGCACGCACGTGGAGACACGCGTTAAGGGGGGGTGGGGGGCACGTACAGACCGAGATGCGGGCACGCACGTTTCACGCTCGGCTAAAAACAAAACGGTTTGTATCTTAGCAGGTAAGGCTCACCGGAGCTACAACAGCTATTTTTCAGAAGCGACGTGGCCCAACAAATGAAGGCACTCATCGACGCGGCTTATCGCCGTGTGGACATTCACCGCAGCCAAATACTCTAGCCGCACGTTGATTCTAAACGCGGGCCGGAGGATCCGGAGAAAAATCTACGGCGACCACGGGGAGAACGCACAAACTCTCAATATACAGCGGGCGTCAGGGTCTGGGTTGTGCCCACGATCTCCTGCGTACCAGAGCAGGTCTGTCGACAGACCTGCTCTCCACCTGAGGACGGCTGCTTGCGTTGTGGCCGAAACGTCGTGAGAATTATTTTATTATGTTTTATTTTTATTATTTTATTCTTTCCATTCTACGTGACTTTACCGAAAGAACCAAGAAGATGAATCCCTGCAGTCACGAAAGCTTTATTGCAAAGTGGTCACTCGTGCTCTGTAGGTGGTGTCGCTTGCACGAGGTGCAGCAGCGGGCTTTGTCCAGCAGATGGGGCACCGCTGTGCTGAGCGCGCGTCAAGTACGAATAAGCCCATCTCGCCTGACCCAGTGGCCCAGCCACTTCTACGGGAAAAGCCTCAGCTGGCCCCTCCGAGTATTTTAAGCAGAAAACGATGAATCTACTTTGAGATGTTTCTTATTCTTGGTTCTTTCGGTAAAGTCACGTAGAAGGGAAATAATAAAATAATAAAAATATAAAACAATAAAATTCGCACGACGTTTCCATTGCTTGTGTTGCAGTCGAAACGTCGTAAGAATTGTATTGTTTTATATTTTTATTGTTTAATTACTTCCCTACTACGTGACTTTACCGAAAGAACCAAGAAGATGAATCCCTGCAGTCACGAAAGCTTTAAATCTAAAAGAGCTTCACAGCTCATCGGATTCCTCCAGTATGAATTCAAATTCTGAATTCTGATCGTAGGGTCCTACTCGCTGACGGCGCTTGCTCCAACAAGTCTGTGAAGGCTAAAACGGGGGGGCGGGGGGGGGGGGGCGGGGGGCGGTGGGGGGCGGGGGGGCGGGGGGGGCGGGGCGGGGGGGGGGGGATGGGGGGGGGATGGGGGGCGGGGGGGGGATGGGGGGGGATCTTTTGCCTGCGTACCCAGGAAGCCGGAGGACGGTGGGTTGGGCTGGATGCGCTCCGTGGCGCTGTCCTGCAGCAGTTCCCAGATGCGCCACAGGTAGGCGGGGTGCAGCACGAACGCCGGCTGCGTTGGGTGGCGTTGCCGGCGGCGCAGGAACGCAGGGAAGAAGTTGTAGTCCGGGTCGTGGAACCACTGGGGGATGGCCGAGATGGGGAGGACTTGTCAAAGGCACACGCACATCCACCTCGTACCGCATGTGTGTGTGTGGTGGTGTAGCGGTTAGCGCTACGCTGCGATACGAACCTGGCGAGCCGGGTTCGATTCCCGCTCACGGCCAACACCGGTGACGATTGTTTTAACTGGTCCTGGGCCTCCCCTAGGTCGACTCAGTCTCAAATGAGTACCTGGTGCGGTGTGTAAACATCACCGCTCGGGAAACAAGGGCGGTCTGGCGTGGTGCTGGCCACCCATCCCCTGGTGTACCGTTCTGGCCTTCATAGGTGCTCGCTAACAGCACTTGCCCCTACAGTCTGTGAAGGCTACACGGGGGATCTTTGTGCCTGTGTGTGGTGGTGTAGCGGTTAGCGCGACGCTGCGCTATGAACCTGGCGAGCCGGGTTCGATTCCCGCTCATGGCTAACACCGGTGACGATTGTTTGAACCGATCCTGAGCCTCTCCTAGGTCGACTCAGCCTCAGATGATTACCGTACCATGAGTACAGTGACCTCAGTTGGATTCCCGGCAACAGCGACCATCTGTGGCTACGTAATGTGAACCGGCCACAGTCTTAAATGAGTACCTGGGGAGACAAAGGCGGTCGGGCACTTTTCTAACCACACTACCTCCCTCTCCTCGTGCACCGTACCGGCCTTCATAGGTGAGCTACTCGCTAACAGCAGCACTTGCCCCAACATTCTATTGAAGGCTATACGGGGGAATCGTATGACTTTGTCATTGTCCAGCACTTGCCCCAACATTCTATAGAAGGCTATACGGGGGAATCTTATGACTTTGTCATTGTCCAGCACTTGCCCCAACATTCTATTGAAGGCTATACGGGGGAATCGTATGACTTTGTCATTGTCCAGCACTTGCCCCAACATTCTATTGAAGGCTATACGGGGGAATCGTATGACTTTGTCATTGTACACCACTTGCCCCAACATTCTATTGAAGGCTACACGGGGGAATCGTATGACTTTGTCATTGTCCAGCACTTGCCCCAACATTCTATTGAAGGCTATACGGGGGAATCGTATGACTTTGTCATTGTACACCACTTGCCCCAACATTCTAGGGAAGGCTATACGGGGAAATCTTATGACTGTCATTGTCCAGCACTTGCCCCAACATTCTATTGAAGGCTATACGGGGGAATCGTATGTCTTTGTCATTGTACACCACTTGCCCCAACAGTCTGTTGGCGGCGTAGTGCCCCCCCCGCCCCGCCCCCCACCCCCTGTACCTGTGTCAGGTTGAGTGAGTACGGCGCCGGGTCCCACACAAGCAGCGCCACGTCACGGTAGAGAGTGCTCCGGGAGAAGTTGTTCTGAGGCCGAGCCAGGATCTGCGAACGCGAGGGGCAGACCCGGGAGGGGGGTGATTCTTAGACGCCCTCTTGAACCCTTTCACGGCCCGCCGCCGTCTAAACTAAACTACTTCTTAGTTTAACAGGTCACGGCCCCGCTGAGGCTGTGTAGATCTTTTTCGGAAGCGACTTCGCCCTGCAAATGATAGCTCAGCAAAAGCGTATTATCACGTGGAACTTTATTGCAGCAAAATTCTCTATTAGAACTATTTTACAAACGATATTTTTTATTTTACTTTTTACTAGGTAAGGCCCCGCTGAGGCTGTGTAGATCTTTTTCGGAAGCGACTTCGCCCTGCAAATGATAGCTCAGCAAAAGCGTATTATCACGTGGAACTTTATTGCAGCCAAATTCTCTATTAGAACTATTTTACAAACGATATTTTTTATTTTACTTTTTACTAGGTAAGGCGCCCTGAGGCTGTGTAGATATTTTTCAGAAGCGACTTCGCCCTACAAATGATAGCTCGACAAAGTGGCTTATCACGTGGAAATTTATAGCATTAGCCAAACACCGTAAGCGCACGTCGATTCTTCAAATGTGGAGGGAGAAACCGGAGGACCCGGAGAAAATTACCCACGACTACGGCGAGAACAAGCAAACTCCAAGGTGTCCGAGTCTGGATCGAACCCACGACCTCCTGTATACCGGGCGAGGTGGCTAACATCTCATAGCCACCGCGGCAATGTATTCCTGGGACCCAGCAATGCACCTCCAGTGGGGGAGGAACGTTCCAATGTTTTCTCTCGACCCAGAACACCCCCTGTTCAAAAGCCAGCCGATCGACAGACGTGTCGTGTGTGGTGGGGTAAAGTGTGGGTACCCCCAACTCTATCCAAGATGCCTGACCAGCGTGGAAGAGTAGGCCAAATACCCTCTTAGAGGAGCTCTCTGGAGCCCCCGCCTAGGAGCGGAGGCCCCTTCTGCCAACAGTGGCGTGAGCAGGCAGCTGCAGGGCCGCGCCTTCATCCGTTACTTGTTCTACTCTGTTACTGGTTCTACTCTGTTACTTGTTCCACTCTGTTACTTGTTCTACTCTGTTACTTGTTCTACTCTGTTACTTGTTCTACTCTGTTACTTGTTCTACTCTGTTACTTGTTCTACTCTGTTACTTGTTCTACTCTGTTACTTGTTCTACTCTGTTACTTGTTCTACTCTGTTATTGGTTCTACTCTGTTACTGGTTCTACTCTGTTACTGGTTCTACTCTGTTACTTGTTCTACTCTGTTACTTGTTCTACTCTGTTACTTGTTCCACTCTGTTACTGGTTCCACTCTGTTACTGGTTCTACTCTGTTACTTGTTCTACTCTGTTACTTGTTCTACTCTGTTACTTGTTCTACTCTGTTACTGGTTCTACTCTGTTACTGGTTCTACTCTGTTACTGCTTCTACTCTGTTACTTGTTCTACTCTGTTACTTGTTCTACTCTGTTACTGGTTCTACTCTGTTACTGGTTCTACTCTGTTACTGGTTCTACTCTGTTACTGGTTCTACTCTGTTACTGGTTCTACTCTGTTACTTGTTCTACTCTGTTACTTGTTCTACTCTGTTACTTGTTCTACTCTGTTACTTGTTCTACTCTGTTACTTGTTCTACTCTGTTACTTGTTCTACTCTGTTACTTGTTCTACTCTGTTACTTGTTCTACTCTGTTACTGGTTCTACTCTGTTACTTGTTCTACTCTGTTACTTGTTCTACTCTGTTACTTGTTCTACTCTGTTACTGGTTCTACTCTGTTACTTGTTCTACTCTGTTACTTGTTCTACTCTGTTACTGGTTCTACTCTGTTACTGGTTCTACTCTGTTACTTGTTCTACTCTGTTACTTGTTCTACTCTGTTACTGGTTCTACTCTGTTACGTGTTCTACTCTGTTACTTGTTCTACTCTGTTACTGGTTCTACTCTGTTACGTGTTCTACTCTGTTACTGGTTCTACTCTGTTACGTGTTCTACTCCGTTACTTGTTCTACTCTGTTACTGGTTCTACTCTGTTACTGGTTCTACTCTGTTACTGGTTCTACTCTGTTACGTGTTCTACTCCGTTACTTGTTCTACTCTGTTACTTGTTCTACTCTGTTACTTGTTCTACTCTGTTACTGGTTCTACTCCGTTACTGGTTCTACTCTGTTACTTGTTCTACTCTGTTACTGGTTCTACTCCGTTACTGGTTCTACTCTGTTACTTGTTCTACTCTGTTACTGGTTCTACTCTGTTACTGGTTCTACTCTGTTACTTGTTCTACTCTGTTACTGGTTCTACTCCGTTACTGGTTCTACTCTGTTACTTGTTCTACTCTGTTACTGGTTCTACTCCGTTACTGGTTCTACTCTGTTACTTGTTCTACTCTGTTACTGGTTCTACTCCGTTACTGGTTCTACTCCGTTACTGGTTCTACTCTGTTACTTGTTCTACTCTGTTACTGGTTCTACTCTGTTACTTGTTCTACTCTGTTACTGGTTCTACTCTGTTACTTGTTCTACTCTGTTACTGGTTCTACTCTGTTACTTGTTCTACTCTGTTACTGGTTCTACTCTGTTACTTGTTCTACTCTGTTACTTGTTCTACTCTGTTACTGGTTCTACTCTGTTACTGGTTCTACTCTGTTACTTGTTCTACTCCGTTACTGCTTCTACTCTGTTACTTGTTCTACTCTGTTACTTGTTCTACTCCGTTACTGCTTCTACTCTGTTACCTGTTCTACTCTGTTACTTGTTCTACTCTGTTACTGCTTCTACTCTGTTACTGCTTCTACTCTGTTACTTGTTCTACTCTATTACTGCTTCTACTCTGTTACCTGTTCTACTCTGTTACTTGTTCTACTCTGTTACTGCTTCTACTCTGTTACTGGTTCTACTCTGTTACTTGTTCTACTCTGTTACTTGTTCTACTCTGTTACTGCTTCTACTCTGTTACCTGTTCTACTCTGTTACTGGTTCTACTCTGTTACTGCTTCTACTCTGTTACTTGTTCTACTCTGTTACTGCTTCTACTCTGTTACCTGTTCTACTCTGTTACTGGTTCTACTCTGTTACTGCTTCTACTCTGTTACTTGTTCTACTCTGTTACTGCTTCTACTCTGTTACCTGTTCTACTCTGTTACTTGTTCTACTCTGTTACTGCTTCTACTCTGTTACTGGTTCTACTCTGTTACCTGTTCTACTCTGTTACTTGTTCTACTCTGTTACTGCTTCTACTCTGTTACTGCTTCTACTCTGTTACTTGTTCTACTCTGTTACTTGTTCTACTCTGTTACTTGTTCTACTCTGTTACTTGTTCTACTCTGTTACTTGTTCTACTCTGATACGTGTTCTACTCTGTTACTGGTTCTACTCTGTTACTGGTTCTACTCTGTTACTTGTTCTACTCTGTTACTTGTTCTACTCTGTTACTTGTTCTACTCTGTTACTTGTTCTACTCTGTTACTTGTTCTACTCTGTTACTTGTTCTACTCTGTTACTGCTTCTACTCTGTTACTTGTTCTACTCTGTTACTTGTTCTACTCTGTTACTTGTTCTACTCTGTTACTTGTTCTACTCTGTTACTTGTTCTACTCTGTTACTTGTTCTACTCTGTTACTTGTTCTACTCTGATACGTGTTCTACTCTGCTTTGTCTTGTGCTACACCGCAGCGCTTGCCTGGGAGTTAACGAGACGGATCGTGGTCTTGGTCCCGACGTCATTCTCGAAGTGTTCGGTCGGCGCGGCGTTGAAGCGGAGCACAGCGTCGTGAGCGTCTGTCGGAGGAGGGGCGCGATGGTGAGGGCCTTTAAAGGAACTCGCAACATGAACCCACAACGTCAACACTGACCCACAGCCTCAACACTGACCCACAGCATCATCACTGACCCACAGCCTCAACACTGACCCACAGCATCATCACTGACCCACGGCCTCAACACTGACCCACAGCATCAACACTGACACACAGCCTCAACACTGACACACAGCCTCAACACTGACACACAGCCTCACTCACCCACAGCCTCAACACTGACACACAGCCTCAACATTGACACACTGCCTCAACACTGACACACAGCCTCAACACTGACACACAGCCTCAACACTGACCCACAGCCTCAACACTGACACACAGCCTCAACACTGACCCACAGCCTCAACGCTGACCCACAGCCTCAACGCTGACCCACAGCCTCAACACTGACACACAGCATCAACACTGACCCACGGCATCAACACTGACCCTCAGTGTCACTGGAGGCTTTAGGTCAGTCACATGGTTGGCTACACGTGACCTACTATAGCGGTTCGCTGCTGCATACTAATGCGTGTGTGTATCGTATATCTGACGAGGCCATTGTGAGCCTCCTGTGGACAACAATACCCAGCGACAGGGTTGGAGGTCACGACCTGGGAGGTGCTTGTTCAATGTATGTTGAACTTCTTTCGCGCCGTACGAGGCCAACCGTGCTCAACAAACCAAACACCAAAATCAGTTCGAAAATTGATGGAGCATTCAATCTCGATGATTTAAAATTGCACGGGCCATGACAAAAAGAAACGAGGTTCATTTTACCAGGTAAGGCCCACCGAGCTTTGTGGCTCTTTTTCAGAAGCGGCCTGGCCACAAATAATAAGCCCAACGTGGACATTTATAGCAGCCAAATACTCTTAACGCGCGTTTCCCAATGTGGTCGGAAAAACCGGGGATCAAACCCACAACCTCCTGTAGAACAGGTGAGGTAGTTAACATCTCGGCACCGCATCGCCCTGATGATCTGGCTGAATCGCTCAACCACCGCTACCATCTCATTGCTTCTCTCAAACCTTTCCAGTTGGTGGAACGTGTGTGGAAGGGGTGTGGGGGTAAGAAGGAGAGGGGTGGGGGAGGTGACACACACACAACCCTCACCGATTTCTCGTCCCAGCCCCGACCCGAGCATGGCTCCTGCCGACGACACGACGGCACAGCGCTCCAGCGAGCGCCCCCCGGACACGGCGCGCTCCAGCCCGCCCGCGTCCAGCGCCTCCCTCCACGCGCCCATCGCGGAGAAGGGCGCCTCGGAGCCTCCGAGCGTGAGCGTCGACCGCAGCGCCGCCACCCGCTCGGCCACCAGGCACAGGAGGTCGCGGCGGCCGGCCGCCGACAGCGGCCCCGCGGGAGGAGGCCGCCCGACCGCTCCGGCGTAGCGCACGCCGTGCTTGTTCTGCTCGATGTACTTCTCGCGCGCCCGCTGCAGGCGCGGCGCCAGCTGCCGCGAGCCCGTGCCCTCGTTCCACACGCCCGCGTGGATCGCGCGTGGCCACGCGGCGGGACGCGCCGCGGGCCGCGGTCGCGGCCGTCGTTGGGGCCACCGGGGTTGTTGGTGTCTCGGTCGGGGTTGTTGGGGTCGGGGTTGCTGGGGTCGCGGTCTCGCCCGGCCGTTCCCCACGGAACCTCCCGCCGGCGCGACGCCGTCTCGCGACACGACCTTCAGGACGCCGCTCCTGCCGTGCGCCCTCCGGAACGCCGGCCCGTCGCCACCGGCCTCCGCGGGCGGCGGCGGCGAGAGCTCGGCCCCTGCCCCGAGCCGCCCGTCTTCCCGATTGGCGAGCAGCAGAGCCCGGGGGGGATTCCCCGCGAAGGATTCCGCCGGACCCGGCCGCGCCGGCCCGCGGAATCCGTCGTCCCGTCGCCTCCCGCCGATTCCACCGTCATCGGCGGCGCTCGGAGGTTTCCGCGAGGGTCGCGGGCGGCGGCGGTCGCCGCCGTCACCGCCGCTCCCCAGGAGTCGCGTGACGGCGCCCAGCGAGCGCGAGAGGGCGGCGGGAGCGTAGGTGTCGCGGTTGACGTCGCCCAGCAGCAGGCACACGGCGGCGAGCGCCAGCAGCCACGAGAGGAAGCAGGCGACGAGGAAGAGGCGCCAGCCGGGCACGCGCCGGCGCTGACAGGCCATTTCCCACAATCCCACCCGGCCTGCCACGGTTGCCTTCCTCCGGCGGCAGGAGAGGCGCTGTTGCTACCGGCAGCAACAGCAGGAGTAGCACTTGCGCAGTGTGGTTCACACGGGCCCGTGTTGCAAGGAGCTAAATCGGAATATTTTGACAGGAGGAATCCGATGAGCTGTGAAGCTCATCAAAGTGGTGCCCGCCCACCCCCTCCCCCCGTCACAGTCCCCCTTCCTTGCGGCCTGGAGCCTGGACCCGTTCCGACCCAGTGCCGGTCTCACTGCGTGCGCACTCAACGGCGAAGTCGTCCAGCGGCTGTGACGGCACTACCGCTCCACGACCATCGCTGCCGCCCTTATTGGCACCGCCGCGACTCAACTCCTCCTCCTCCCTCCCGTTGTTCCGCTCACCATCCCTCCCCCTCCCGGGCCGCCCAGCCCCCCCCCCACACCGTCAGGTGCGTGAGAGTCTCCCGGTCGGGGGGGGGGGGGGGCAGGAGAGTCGGTCAGGAGCTCATCGCGTGAGAGGCGAGTGCCGATCTGACACACGGAGAGAGAGACGCGGTGGCGGGGGGGGGGCAGAGCAAGGCTCAAAGTTAATGGGCCATCGTTGACGATGCTGCCGCCGTTGTTTCGGAAGGGGGGGCAAAGGTCAATGTAGGTTCACGCGTACTTCTACTCGACAAATTTTCAAAAAGCAATGCCGGGTCTTATCTTGTGATTAAGGCCAATGAAGATACCAACAATAACAGTCGCCATTTGTCACTTCAGTTGGCTCGTGAGCGACAACTGGGGGGGCGTGGGGTCATTTACGCCACGGTTCCGGTATCACCGCTCCGTTCGGTCGCAATCTTATCTCTTATACATCGCAACTTACTCAGTGGCGATAAAACCAATAGCAGCCGCACCCTTAACGGACTCATGCCCAGTCTGGGGCTGGTGCTACGTGACGCTACGTCACACGGGGTACGGCTGTACGTATGTACGTGTACGCGGTTAGCGCGTTGATCTACAAACCCGGCGACCCGAGTTCGATTCCCGCTCACGGCCACCAACACCCAGTGGCAATTATCTGAACCGGTCCCGGGCATTCGGCAAGGACCCTTTCGAAGATGCGGGTCTGATTTTGACAGGGAAATAATCACTAACGTCATTGCGGACAATATAAATAACCAAATAGATCAGCAGACAATACAATGACGGGGTCATCACGTGAAGTGCGTAAGGCTCGCTGGCAGGAAGTCAGGGGACAGACCCGGGTAGGTGTTGTAAATTACCTGAGATGACTGGCATCTCTCAGACTGATTAACTGCACCTATTAAGGCCGGCACAGCACACGATAGGGTGGCCAGCACCATGCCCCACCGTCTTTGTCTCCCCAGTGCTGATGTTTATACACCGCACAATGTACTCATTTAAGGCTGAGTCGACCTACACCAGCACACATTCCAGCATGCACACACTGTGTGTGGGGGGGGACCGGTGGCACAGCGGTTAGCGCGTTGTTCTACAAACCCGGCGACCCGAGTTCGATTCCCGCTCACGGCTACAAACACAAGTGGCAATTATCTGAACCGGTCCTGGGCCTTCCCTAGGTCTTTCGCACCGTACGTAGCCAACCGAACTAATCGGAGGTGTGGGAGCAAGGACAACAATCTATTTAGAATTTTAAACGACAACTGGGAATTGGAATGATAAGAGATAAGATGGAAAAACGTGTAAAGAAGCCGGGGTGATTAAGCCAGCGCGCAATAAATGCAAATCCTTCGCCCGTCTCATCTCTCTTTTCTTTCCGTCGCCTCTTCAGAATCGGAATATTAATTTACACCGGAGGAATCCGATGAGCGATAAAGCTCTTTTTCAAAGATGTCCAATCGTTGTTTGTTCTGTCCTCCCCTACTCTTGTTTCCTTTCACTTGTTTTTGTATTGACGGGGGTAATGGCAGCTGTCATATCTTCGTTGCCCAGACGAGACATCCCACTTGTCCGCAAGACCGGCTCGCAGTTCCAATTTCGTTCCGTGACCAACAACAGACAACAGCGAATTGTGTTAAAATGAGTGGGGGGGGGGGGAGTGTTAACAAGTCATTCACTCTTATCGGCACGAATAAAGTAACTAATTTAGGTGATTTAAAGCTTTCGTGACTGCAGGGATTCATATTCTTGGTTCTTTCGGTAAAGTCACGTAGAAGGGAAACAATGAAATAATAAAAATATAAAACAATACAATAAAAACAAAAAAATAAAATAATATTTTTTTTATTTTATTGTTTCCCTTCTACGTGACTTTACAAAAATAACTGAGAATATAATTTAGGTGGGTACCATTTTCTCCTCTGGCCCATAGACTATCAACCATAGCAAACGTAGCCAGACCACCAATTAAGATATTTCCTTATGATAATGCTATACTCAATGAATTTTTTTGAACCCTATTCATTCTTTCCTATTATATTTTTCCAGGAACAAAAATCCAACGTGCTGGTGTTTCCCCAGTGTTTCTCTTCTGCAGTACGCATCTGTCAAACGCGTCCGCGTAGAGCAGTGTTCACTTCCAGTACAATTTTCACAACATTTCACCTAAGGTCTTAGATAATGCGATCAGCTGGATGAAAGCCACTCGCTGCTTCGTTAGACCCTGGGGTCCTCCGGAGCCGCATGCGGCTCTTTAAAGTCTACTTCCTCACGTTATTTAGGGCGGCTAGATGTGAACTACCTCGCCTGGTATACAGGAGGTCGTGGGTTCAATCCCAACGGATGCCTGCTGTATATTTGGAGTTTGTCTCTACCCATGGTCGCGTGGATTTTTCTCCGGGTCCTCCGGTTTTTCCCTCCACTTTTAGCAACGTGCGTTTTTCCACATGATAAGCCACTTCATTTGGCGATCATTTGTGGCCAGGTGGCTTCTGAAAAAAAATTACGTTGCTCCATGGGCCTTACCTGGTAAAATAACAAATATCATAGTATTTATTAAGGAACACCGCCTCATATTCACGTGCGTTGCAGCTCTTGAAAGTCTTTTTTACCGAAAATCGAAAAAAAATGCCCCGTTATTTTGGTTGCTGACCCATGGCTCGAGTCCAACTCAAATGATGAAGGGATTTTTTTTTCTTTTCACCCCATCATTGGCTTAGCCCAACTATTTTTTTTAATCACGAACGGTTGTCATTTGGTGTATTTGTCCGGTGCTTTCAATGAAGTTATGTGGTGGAAAAACCAAAAAAGAATCCACAGAAACGGTGCAAATATCGACCCCCCAGTGTTTTAACTTATTGTCGTTTTCTTTTTAAACAATCTGCAGTGGGTGGTAACAGATCAGCGTCGGGATTTTCCACGATTTCGATCTGGATTCAATGACGCTCATAAAATGGGAACGCCGCTGGGTGCAGAGGTCAGCGACAGACGCCTCTCCCTCCCGACGTGTTTTCCCTGCGTGTGCCACGCGCGGAAAATTCCGCGCACGTTCTTTACGCTCGGTTATGCCCGACGTTTCGCGTCAACGCGTGCTTCGGAGGCTTCTTCAGGAACCGAATTAAAGAAACTGAACCACCATTATTACCTCATTTTCCAGTAAAAAATATGATAATTGTTTTTTTACCCTTCTATCTGGCAACAAAACTGACACCTTTTTTACGAGTCATGTTTGCATTGACCACAATACCTGCAGTCGTAATGCAAACAAAAAACACAACTCTGATAATGTATGCACTGTCCTTGAAGTTGATTGGTCTACACCCGAGACAGCTTTCCTTAGAGCCTAGTCTCACATGGTGTTGGACCAGATGACGCCAAAAGGCGCACAACTCAAAGACAATGCACCATCAGAGTATGAGAGCTCGGGGTAAGCATTTACACCATTGGTACCTCATTTGCCAGATAAAATGGTAAAAAAACAATTATCGAAACTGAACCACTTTAAAAAAAATTATCAAGCGTGGCAGGGGCGGCAGCCCTCGCTCGAGTATTGAAGCGACGCGCGCAGACATCCACGGCCTTCCTCCGCGGCCTTCCTCCGCACCTCCGATCGGCATGGTTTGCTACGTACGAGTCGAAAGAAGTTCAACATAGAAATAATAAAATAATAAAAATAGAACATAATAAAATCATTCTCACGACGTTTCGGCCACAACGCAAGCAGCCGTCCTCAGGTGAAGACCAGGTCTGTTGGGGAGACAGCGTCTGAATGCTGAATGCTGTCTTCCCGACAGACCTGGTCTTCACCTGAGGACGGCTGCTTGCGTTGTGGCCGAAACGTCGTGAGAATTATTTTATTATGTTTTATTTTTATTATTTTATTATTTCCATTCTACGTGACTTTACCGAAAGAACCAAGAAGATGAATCCCTGCAGTCACGAAAGCTTTAAATCGAAAAAAAGTTCCACATATATACCCAAACAACTTTACCACCGCTGCTGCTGCTGCTGCTACTTCTCTTTCTGCTGCTGCCTGTCAGACATTGTAACTTCGTTTCCGGGCACCTGCTCCGCTTTGAACAGATATTTCACGAACTTCCTAAAACATCTATTGTTTTCCCCCTTTTTTTTACAATGTAAAACTCCGTAACGAGAAGTTTGATTTTCGATGTACTTATTTCCCACCCTTTCCCCACTCCCGCCGAAATATGTTTGAATCGAGCTACCCATGTCATGTCACAAGACGAAGAAAGTCTTTCATTTGGAACACTGCAGCTAGCGGTGCACCACCCTGTGTCAAATAAAGGCCTCGGAAGAGGGCGTCGCAGAACCGCTTCCGAATTGTCACTTCGCTCGACCTCGATGATCCGCACCGGGGACTGATAATTTTCAACGGCGTAACTTTGCCGGGGCTAATTCGTCAAAACAACGCCGCTCATTGTTCTGACGACCGTCCACCAAGTCCGGCGGAGGTCCCGTCCCGACGAGAGCCACACACGCCCGGGGCCACGGAGGCCCGACAACAACCGCGTGGCTCGGCGATTCACGCGCAACACGCTACACCAATTGCCAAGCTGGGAAATTCAATTGGCCATGAAGTTTCGCTTGCACAGTCCATCGAGTTGAAGCTCAGGATGTGGGGAGCAGTGTGGGCCGAGTTCTGTAACCCCCCCACCCCCCACGGGGGCCACGCGGCCACCACCTGCACAAAGTCCAATTGTTTCTCTCTTCTCTCTGTCTCGCGTTGCAGTGATGTGTTGATTGATGGCGTGGGCATGGTGGTGGTGCGGGTATGGTGTTGGTGCGGGCATGGTGTTGGTGCGGGTATGGTGTTGGTGCGGGTATGGTGTTGGTGCATGCGCGGTGTGGGTATGGCGTGGGCATGGTGGTGGTAAGGGCTAGTTAAGATCCAATGCAGTGGTAATGGATAATGTGTTACCAGTAATATGCATCACTGGAATAATAATTGAATTGCTGAGTGTCGTTGTGTAGAGTATAATTAAATAAAATAGTTGCGTAGAATATAATGAAATAAAATACATAAGCATCCATATTGTGTCCTTCCCATATTTGAATACACACGTAAAATGTTTTTTTTCTTACAAAAACCCATCGCCCAAATGGGCCTTCCGGGGTGTGGAACATTTCAGAATTGATTCGGCACAAGCAAACTCTGGACCGGTTTCAAGATTCACAGTCTCATCAGAAGAGCCAGTGTGATCGGCAGAGTAACGCTTGTTGGAATCGCTGCTGGTATATTGCGAGGTACTATCGGCAAGGACTCTCTCCAAGATGCGGGTCTGATTTTGACGGGGAAATAATCACTAACGTCATTGCGGACAATATAAATAACCAAATAGATCAGCAGACAATACAATGACGGGGTCATCACGTGAAGTGCGTAAGGCTCGCTGGCAGGAAGTCACGGGACAGACCCGGGTAGGTGTTGTAAATTACCTGAGATGACTGGCATCTCTCAGACTGATTAACCGCACCTATTAAGGCTGGCACAGCACACGATAGGGTGGCCAGCACCATGCCCCGCCGTCTTTTTCTCCCCAGTACTAATGTTTATACACAGCACCATGTACTCATTTAAGGCTGAGTCGACCTACACCAGCACACATGCCAGCATGCACACACTGTGTGTGTGGGGGGACCGGTGGCACAGCGGTTAGTGCGTTGTTCTATAAACCCGGCGACCCGAGTTCGATTCCCGCTCACGGCCACAAACACAAGTGGCAATTCACCGAACCTGTCCTTGGCCTTGCCTAGGTCTTTCGCACCGTACGTAGCCAACCGTACTAATCGGAGGTGCGGGGGAAGGACAACAAACCAAACACAGAAATGAATTTTCAAGCTAGCAGACTTAGAAGTGCACAGCTCCAGTGGCTCACGAATATTGGAGGGAAGAGCGTTCCAGACAGCCGCAGAAGCGCATCTGGTGTAGTGACCCTCTTTGTTCGATGCTTAGCCAATCGTCTGTAAAGGCAATATGGGGATCTTTGTCTTTGCTAACACGAGTCTGTAATTGCCATGCTGAAGACCCAGGACAATGGGCCAGGGCATGGACGGGAAAATTATAATTAAGCACAATTTTAGCCCATAGTTAAATCTATTCACGTTAATGCATTTTGCCGACAAAGCGCTGATTGCGCCAGGCTATTTTGACAGGCGTTTTTATTTATGAATCACCGCACAGCGCACGCCGAACACACATGTAAGGAGCCATTGCAGTGTTTTGAGAACAAAGTGCACGTACGTACATTGAACTTCTTTCGCGCCGTACGCAGCCACCCGTGCTAATCAGAGGTACAGAGGAAGGACAAGAAATAAACATCATATATTCCACTCGGGTTGAAATCGTCAACGCATATCTCTGTCCGTCGCTTTCAATTTTCACAACTCTCGAACAGATCGTCCGCAGCAGACGAAACTTCGACGTGACGTCTGTCTGCCATCATCGACGACATAACCCCATCCAAAACCGGCCACGTCGATCCAAAGGATGCCCGAAGCTCGGAGACTCAAACCATTGCTAAAGCCAATCTTAATTTTAGAACTTTCGTGACTGCAGTAAATGATTATTTGGTTTTTTCGGTTAAGTCACGTCTAAAGATAAAATAATAAATATTTAATTTTATTTATTATTTTATCTTTAGACGTGACTTAACCGAAAGAACCAAATAATCATTGCTAAAGCCGTTCGCAAAACCACAGCTAGTGCGTAGGGAAGACTCCTGTCAGCGGCAGAATTTGGCAAAAAAAAATAATTCACAAAACCAGAGCTAGTGCGTATGGAAGACTCATGTGAGCGGCAGAATTTGGCAAAGAAAAACAATTCACAAAACCAGAGCTAAAAGTGAGTGCGTGCGGATTCTCTCACTCTGATCGCCAGCGGTCTTCCGGATCTGGGTGAGACTCTAGGATGGGTTTCAAGTTTCAAGTTTCATTTATTAGGTATAGCCCTGTGAGCCATTCGGCTCTTGAATCGGGTGCAACCGCAACAAACAAAAAACCAAAAACATGAACAAGAAAACATCTTAAAGTGACAGTAGCAGCAGCAGCAGCACAATACCATACCAGAAGGGAAGGGATCGACACTTGAGTATCGATGACGACGGTTGTGATGACGTCACGGTGCTAATGAAGGGCCCAGGCGTGATGGGCCCTGAGTGGGCCATACAGAGAAACAACGAGGCCATAATCCAGGCGACAATGTTCGTCAAATTTCGATTCGTCAAGCCATGGAAATAAAGCTCCAGGGTTCTCTGGAGCGTGTATTTTTGGACGCAATCCTCAAAGGGGCTTTCATTCCCTAGGACTGTGCCACATGTGCTCTCTTCATTAACACCTTATAATGACATTTGTGGTTTCATAGATTTTATTTTTTTTGCAATTTAAAGGTTTCACGGTATCCAAAGGAGCATTTCAATATTAAGCGTGCATTAATGCTAAAGTTTATTTTCATTTCATGATACGAAATATGGGACGTTTCTTCTTGTTGTTGAAACCCAATCATAGGACAACAGGAGGCAGGGGTAATGCCTTTCGATGTAATCGTCTGAATATTTGTTTTAAACTGTACATTAGATGCAGCTTGAGCAATAGCTGAAATCGGGAAATTACTGGGCATATTGGTGCAAGGATTGTGAGTATTCACATCAGCAAAATTATAATATATTTATCATCATCGCCTTCATAATTGTATCATCGTCGCCATCGACATCTCTTTTAATCAGTCGTCGGCATTCCGCATCATCGAGCTGCAGCTCCTGCGACAATAATTCAGGTTGTTTTAAAAATGAAACGTTACCGCTCGATGTGAATTTGCTGCTGGATGAAAGGCCTACTCCATGTAGTGTGACAGCACTTGGCCCGCGGATTCGTCAAGGGGACACATCCGGTCGGCGTGAAAGAGTAGGCCAAATACCCTTTGCAGAGCTCCCTCTAGCAGAGGGGGGGGGGGCTCCTTTCGACAGGTGCGGCGTGACCGACACAGCAGAGGTCGCAACCGGGTACCCGATACCCGTACCCTACCCAATACCCGGCTACCCGTACCCAGTCGGGTACGGGTACGGGTAGACCGTGAGTCACTGGTGAGTCACCGTTTGTCACTCATTTCCCAACATCTTGTCTCTTCTCACAATTCAAGTTCCTAGAATCAACCCACCCGCGCCTGCAACATGGCTTCATCCTAGAGGTCGCAATCGGGTACCCGATTACCCGTACCCTACCCGATACCCGCCGGGTACGGGTAGCCGGGTATCGGGTAGTGTACGGGTAAGGAATCAAAACCCGCTTGCGACCTCTGTGACACAGTGTTTGCAGGGCCGTACCATTACCTCTTACTTACATTTGGATCACCCGGTGTTGTTATCGGGGCTCGAACCCCAGTCTCTCCGAGTCACCGGACTCATCGTTGCTAGGCCAGGGGTCGGCAAACTGCTGCTTCAGAGCCATCCGCAGCTCTTTCAAGGACCGCTTCGTGCCGCGTTGTTTATTAAGGGGCGACGTCTCGAATAGAAATTCTCGCGCGTCGCGACTCTTGAAATATTGAGGGGTTTCTTTTGACCGAATTCCCAACAGATGGCTCCTCTTCTTGTTATTTTGGTTTCTGACCCCCCCCCCCCCCACCGCTCTAGGCCAAGGCCTCCGCTTTCTTACACAGGTTCCAAGATAACACGGAATAAGAAACGACCCCCTTTTTCTCTCCCTCCCTCGTCGGCTGTGCCACGGCAGCGTTTTCACATCACGTCCATCACTGGATCTTGCCTCTACACGCCTCACACCTCTCTCTACCCTACTGTGTACCGTACACAGGGAATTACATAATCCTGTTAGGTGACTCATCCAATCGGCTAATTATCATCATTATTTTTATTCATTCTCATGCTGTCTTCTTCCCTTCTCAGATCCCGGCTGTGGTGTCAATGTTACGCATCGTCTCCATTCAGAACTCTTTGCAGAGCGGTGCATCACTCTGTCGTGGAGAATAGCCCGCGGAAGTTGATGTCGCAGAGCCGCACCTGAGATCATTTCAGCAAGTGACCTCTGGCCTACACAGGAAGGAGGCAGCAATTTCCCACCCTCAACTAAACGCTGTATTTTATTTCACCAGTTAAGGCTCACTGAGCTATGTAGCTCTTTTTCAGAAGCGACCTTGCCACAAATGATAGCTCAACGAAGCGGCTCATCGCCGCGTGGAATAGCAGCGTCATACTCGTAAACACGTGATGTTGATTCTAAATGTGGAGGGAAAAACCGGATGGCCAGGAGAAAAATCCACGCGACCACAGGGAGAGAGACATGCAGACTCCAAATATACAGCAGGCATCAGGGTCGGGTGGAACCCACTACCTCTTGTATACCAGGAGAGGTAGTGAACATTTCACCACCATGGTGCCTCACTCTGCTACAGACAGCGATGTTCATCGCATGACAGCCAAACTGACACAATTAACATTAAGTCTGGCCTTTCACTTGATTTCGTCAAACTCAGTGACCAAACCACTGATGGGTTTTTATGTCCAGTCATTGATGACTGTCAATCTCCTCCACTTGAGAACCCAGGTTCAACCACAGGCAGCTGAGATCCAGATTTAAACTCAAGATATCTCAGAGGTTCTGACCAATTGGCAGTAATCATCATCGTCATCCTCGTCATCTTTCCTGCATAAATACGACGACTGATACCACTTCGCGAGACGTTTTGATGGTTTGCCTTCGGATGTCCACTGCCATGGGAAGATGGATTTTCCAACAACCAACTCTGGGCTGCCAACAGAGATGGAGATCCACTCAGGATGAAGACGATTGATGACGACGATTTAACGATCGCAATTATGTGCTGGACAATGTGGGGTAACCAAAATAACAAGAAGAGACGTAAATTTCGATTTAAAGCTTTCGTGACTGCAGGGATTTATCTTCTTGGTTCTTTCGGTAAAGTCACGTAGGAGAGAAATAATAAAATAATAAAAATAAAACATAATAAAATAATTCTCACGACGTTTCGGCCACAACGCAAGCAGCCGTCCTCAGGTGAAGACCAGGTCTGTCGGGGAGACAGCTGTCGTGAGAATTATTTTATTATGTTTTCTTTTTATTATTTTATTATTTCCCTTCTACGTGACTTTACCGAAAGAACCAAGAAAAAGAAGAGACTTTTTCTTCGAATTCGATAATAAAAATAATAATCAATATTTCAAGAGCCAATGCACGGTGGTTCCTTACTAAACAAACGTCGCGAGGCTACCCTGAAAGAGCCACACCGCAGGCGTGACCTTTGACCCTCGACTATTGCTGTTAGCGAGCGCCTATCGAGGAGGCAGGCACGGCAGGCAAAGGGCTGAAGTGACCATAACCGTGCCCAACAGATCGCCTGCGCCTACTGCCCAGTGCCCACGTTTACACACCGCACCAACGTGCTCGTCTAAAGGCGAGTCAACAACATACACCAGCACACATGCTAGCACGCACACTGCCTGTGTGTGTGACAATTATCTGAACCGGTCCTGCTCCTCCCCTAGGTCGACTCGGCCTCAAATGAGCACCCGGTGCGGTGCGTAAGCATCGCCGCTGGGGAGACAAAGGCGGCCGGGCGTGGTGCTGGCCACCCGCTCCCTCGTGTTGCTGTGCCGGCCTTCATAGGTGCTCGCTAACAGCACTTGCCCCAACAGTCTGTTACAGGCTATACGGGGGACCTTTCTCTTTATAACCATTGCCATAGCCACTGGGTAGACCTTGGGGAGATCTAAGACTTGCTTTAGATCACTCTTTTATATACTGCACTTTATTTATTAATTGGGCCCGGCCGTGGCAAGATGTTACCTTCCTCGCCTGGTGTGCAGGAGGTCGGGGGTTCAATCCCGACCCTGACGCCTGCTGCTGATCTATATTTGGAGTTGGCGTCTCTCTCTATCTCCCCGTGGTCGCGTGGATTTTGTCCTCTGGGTCCTCCGGTTTTCCCCCCCACATTTACAAACATCGTGCGTTTAGGAGCTTCTTAGATTATTTTTGCTGCTGTATATTTCCAAATGATGGGGCCACTTTGTTGAGCTATCATTTGTGGCCGAGTCACTATTGAACAATAAGTTAATACCTCAGTGGGCTTTGTGTCTGTTAGGATGGTTTAGTGTTGCATTTGTGAGTTTTTATGGTTTGATAATTGTTTTTTTACCCTTCTATCTGGCAACAAAACTGACACCTTTTTTACAAGGAGTCATGTTTGCATAGACCACAATACCTGCAGCCATAATGCAAACAAAAAACATAACTCTGATAATATATGCTGTCTCGGGTGTGGACCAATCAACTTCAAGGACTGCATATATTATCAGAGTTATGTTTTTTGTTTGCATTATGGCTGCAGGTATTGTGGTCTATGCAAACATGACTCCTTGTAAAAAAAGGTGTCAGTTTTGTTGCCAGATAGAAGGGTAAACATTTTTTTATCGTAATTTTTTACTGGCAAATGAGGTTCCAATGCTTTTGATGGTTTATTTACCTTTCTTGTTCTTTGCACTCCTCTCGTGTTCTCGTACTGTCATAACGTTCTTACTCCGTGCCCCGGCTGGACATCTGTGAGAAAGAGCCTTGTCGCTCATCGGATTCCTCACTTGCGAATAAAGATTCTGACTGAATGATTTGGCACCGACGGTGCTTCAAGGGGTTGGCGAGGCAGGGAAATCAAAAGGCAAGTTAGGCCAGGTGGAATGGCAGTGCTGTGGAGTGGCGTGGCTGAAGACAACACCGCCGCTGTACATTGCAACCGACAGCGTTGCACTCAAGCGGCCAGATGGCAACACAAGCGCCACCAGCATCTCTAGACGACGAAAGACGGACAAACCGCCGACTAAAACGACTGCTGCGGCGAGTTGCTGTCCGCAGAGCGCGCACGACGAAGGGGGAGCGGCCGCCTTTGTCTCACCCAGTGGTGGTTTTTTGTTGTTGTCGTTGCTTTGTTTTTGTTACGCACCGCACCAGGTGCTGGAGTTGACCTCCGGGAGGGCCCATGACCCCGCGGTTCGGGTGTTAGCCTTGAGATGTACTGCAATCAGCCCGCCGGGCTCGTAGTACAGTGCGCTAAGCAAAGCGATACTAACCACTGCACCCACATGCACGCGAGCACACCCACGTGGCCATATCTGCAGGAAGCAATCTGCATTGGGGACTGGCAGAGGTCAGAGGTGGTCTCCGTGGGAACCGTGATCCCTGGGAAATGGGGTGGCTTAGTCGCCTGGCTGGGAGGGGAGGGGGAGGCCTGGGGGCAGACTCCCTGAGCAGCTGCAGCTGGAGAGAGGGGGGGAGGATGTGTGATGAGGATGTATAGTGATGATGATGATGGTAATGATGGTGGGAAGCGGCCGTGCGCTACGAACCCGGCGATCAGAGTTCCAATTCCCGCTCACGGCCAACCACCGGTGACAAGAATCTGAACCGGTCCTGGGCCTCCCTCCAGAGTACCTGGTGCAATGTGGAAAACATCGCCACGATGGTGCTGGCCACCATCAAACATGTTAACTACCTCGCCTGGTATACAGGAGGTCGTGGGTTCGATCTCGACCCTGATACCTGCTGTATATTTGGAGTTTGCGTGTCTCTCTGCGGGTGGTCGCGTGGATTTTCTCCAGGTCCTCCGGTTTTTCCCTTCACATTTAGAATCAACGTCACGCGCTTAAGAGTATGTGGCTTCGATAAATGTCCCCATGATGAGCCACTTACGTTGAGCTATAAAAGCTCAATGGGCCTTACCTGGTAAAATAAAAATAGGGAACATAATCAACGTTTTTGGGTTTAGATCGCGTTATTTATAAATGTGTCGTAACCCTCCACCACCCGACACGGCCAATCAGTAAAAAAGTATCACGTTGACAAAAGACAAATTAGTTCACTGCTTTAGCCCACCGGTGTGTTGAAGCGCGAAACCACAACATTTACAATTTGAGTAGTGTGACGTTTCGCTGGTAATTGCATCCAGCATCATCGGGCAATTCGCCAGAATGGTTTCGCGAATTGCCCGATGATGCTGGATGCAATTACCAGCGAAACGTCACACTACTCAAATTGTAAATGTTGTGGTTTCACGCTTCAACATACCAGTGGGCTAAAGCTGTGAACTAATTTGTCTTTTGTCAACGTGACACTTTTTTACTGATTGGCCGTGTCGGGTGGTGGAGGGTTACGACACATTTCTAAATAACGCGATCTAAACCCAAAAACGTTGATTATGAATAATATTGGTCGCGAAAGCCTACGTGTCAAAAATAGGGAAATAGTCGTGAAACTCAGGTCGATTGGTTCGCAGCGCAGCACGCCAACCACTGCAATCCCCACTTCCCCATCTTATTATTTGCACAGTGGTAGTCACAATAATGCCCTTTGTTATCCAGGAAAGTGTCAAAGATCAAAATCATTTGTGATAGGCAGGTTGGGCGCTTCTGAAAAAGAGCTATACAGCTCGGCGGTGGGGACTTACCTCGTAAAACAAAACACACTTTCGTTTACATCATGGGACCTCTTTTGCCAGTACCAACATATACTAATAGGGTTTTTCCCCTTTTTTCTGGCAACAAAACTGACACCTTTTGCAAGGAATCATGTTTACATTAACCACAATACTTGCAGTCAAATGCAAACAAAAAACAAAACTATGGTAATTTACGCATTGTCTTTGAAACTGATTGGTCCACACCAGAGACAGCTTTCTTTGGAGCCTCGTCTCATACGGTGTTCGACCAGATGACGCCATCTGGTATTAACACTTTCGTTCAGTTTTTGAGACGAGACACAGCGCACGAGGCAGACAAAACGCAAAGGAGACACAATAACCCGAGCGGAGCAGTGACGCAGAACGCTGACAGCCCGCGTAGATCGTGGGACGGCCGGGGTTGTAAGAGTTGAAAGCCTGCGAGCCACGTGTGGATTGTCGCCCCCCCCTCCACCCCGCAAGGATTGAGTTGCGGCTGTGACACCTGCCCAGGGTATTTGCTTTCAGGCCACAGCCATTACACCCACCCTCACCACCAACCCCCCACCCACACCGTTGTGGCCTTCACAGGCTGTTGGGGCAAGCGCTGTTAGCGAGTAGCACCCATGAAGGCCGGCACGGCACAAGCAAGGTGGGTGGCCAGCACCCCAGTGGCGATGTTCGCACATCGCACCAGGTACTCAGTGGAGGCTGAGTCGACCTAGGGGAGACCCAGGACCGGTTCAGATAATCGTCGCCGGTGTTGGCCGTGAGCGGGAATCGGACACACGCCTGCGATTCCCGCACCTCCGATGAGCACGGTCGGATCTGTATGGCGCGAAAGAAGTTCAACATACATACAATGCCTCACCGCTGCGCCACCGCTCCCAGCCACACCTTACCAGCCCACGCCTCGCAACTGCGTCCATCCGTCACCCCAAACCCAGGGCGGTGAGTCGGATTGCGGGTTCAAATTCTCTAAGAAACTGCGCGGCGTTATGTGAAGTTTCTTACTGCACCCCCCCCATTACCCCCCCCCCCTTTCTGAAAACGTATGCGTGGTGCCTTCAGTGCGCTGGCAAGATAAGTGGAGTGGGGGGAAGGGGAACTCTACGGGAAACCGGTCAGATATTCAAAGCATGACCATCCTGGAAAATAAATGCTCATGTACTGGACTAAAACTCAACTATATTGCTTACCAGGTAAAGCCCACTGAGCTGTTATAGCTCTTTTTCAGAAGCGACCTGTCCACAAACGATAGCCCAACGAAGTGGCTTATCGCGTGGAAATGCATAGTATCCAAATACTCTAAACACACGTTGATTCTAAATGTGTAGGAAAAACCGGAGGACCTGTAGAAATATTCACGCGCCCACGGGGACACCCATGCAGAACTTCAAATATACAGCAGGCGTCGGGGTCAGGATCGAAAGCCGCGACCTCCTGCATACCAGGCGAGGTCGTTAACATCTCGCCACCGTGGCTACGAGACGGGGAGGCTGACGGGTGATGAGGTGGAGAGGGGAGCGACTGTGAGCGGCGTTAATGAGCCCGCGAGACGGTGAATATGTCCGGGTCATATAAGGGCGCTTCAAAAAAATGTGAACACTTATATGGGAATATCGTTTTTAATGTCAGAACGGATAATACACGGTAACATTAAAACAAATGTAATGTTAATAGCTTCAAAAAGTCAAAGGGTGTCCACTTGTTTGCCCATTATAGTCAACACGTGCCTGGAATCTTCTCCAGATGGTCTCCAGAGCCCGTAGGCACATTTCTTGTAGTATTGTTGCAAATTATCACAAATGTTAACACTTGTTGAAGCTCCCTGTGTATCAACCCCTGCAATGCACAGTACATGGAAACGATTGGGGATGGAGCGCACTGTGGGTTATTTGGTTATAGGTGGAGAATAACAATAATAATAATTGCAATATATATAAAATGAATGACAGTTCTTTGGTTAATCCACTGTTGAATGAAGGATGCCCTTCCCTGATGTAGCTAATAAGGGGGAGGGAGGTTTGTGTTGACCCATACTTCATCATGCTGGTCAATGTGGATTGGTGGAGATGGTGCAGCCACTTCGGATATTACTCTCTGCCGATCTTATCCACGGCCAGGAATCGATCTTGGCTCACCGGGTTGATAGCGCGGTGCGGAAATCAATTCGCCACCAACTGAGGGACCAGGGGTTATTCTGATGGTTGACACTTTCCTGGGCAACAACGGGCATTACACTGGTCAACATACTTTTTCTGGCATAAGGTATTCCAACGGTAGTAGTTAGACTTCTCCACAAATGTGGCTGTCGCCTGATGAAGCTGGTTGTAATTACTGGCGAAACGTCGTACTCAGATTGTAAATGCTGTGGATTGGCTCTCCAACACACCGGTTAGTGCTGTACTAGTATAATACACTATATACTACACTACTACACACTACACTATACACTACACTATACACTACACACTAGTGCTGTACTAGTGACGAATTGGCCACGTTCTGTTTACGTGACAACCCTTACTAGTTGGCTGTGTCGGGTGGTGGCGGGTTTAACGACACATTTTTATATTTACACGATCTAACCCAACAAAAACCTCTATTACACTGGTCAACACACTTTTTCTGGTATAAGGTATTCCAACGGGTTTAAGGTAATTTCGGGGTGCCGATTCCAAATCTGGCATCAGTTTTTGTCTATCACATCAGCTTTTTGAGATATAATATTGCATTTTCAATAAAAACTGCAGAAGAAAAATATTAAATAAATGTGGAAATCTACATAAAATGATATTATAAACACACTATCCTAAAAATACAGCACCATATTTTAACACTAAAGCAGTCAATGACTCGTAACAACTTGCAATCATAAGTGACAGAGTTAATTTCGGGTAAAATCAATTAAAATGGGGTATGCCAATAGCATAAAAAATTAACCCGTAAAAACAAAGTTTTTCACTATAAATCCTTTATATGCGTGGCATCGGTTTTATTTTATTATTCATTTCTGTTTTTCTTGAGTAAGAGTTTCATTTTTATCACATTGGTATTTTAAATGAAATATGAAAAAAAAAAATCCTAAAAAGTGGAAAATTTTGGAAAAAAAATTTCACGAAAATAAATTGTCACGCACAACGAGTCTGTGTGCAAAATGTCAGCTCGATTGGATCACGGGAAGTGGGTTAAAAAACGACCGAAAGATTTGCACGGTCGTAAACGCGCAAAGCAAGCAAGCAAGTGAACTTAATATAAAGGATTTAAAAATGAGATGTGATAGAGCAAATCTGAGATCAGAATTGGAATCAGCACCCAGAAATTAGTCTAAAACAGCTGCAAAAGTCCAGGCCAAAAAAAAACGTTTTTTGTTGTTGACCAGTGTTATTGTGACTACCACTGTGCAAATAAGATGTGGACGTGGGGGTGCAGTGGTTGGCGTTCTGCGCTACGAAACAATCGACCTGAGTTTCACGACTGTTTGCCTATTTCTTTTTTACCAGGTAAGGCCAACTGAGCTTTTGTAGCTCTTTTTTCAGAAGCTGGTGGAAAATGTATAGCAGCCAAATACTCTAAACGCAGAGGAAGCTCACTGAGGTATGAAACTTATTTTTCAAAAGTGACTCGGCCACAAATGGATAGCTCAACAAAGTGGCCCATCGTTTTGGACATTTACAGCAGCAAAACAATCTAAATAGTCAGCACATGCTTCTAAATGTGGAGGGAAAACCCGGAGAAAAAAATCCACGCGGCCACGGGGAGAGAGAGAGACGCAAATTCCAAATATACAGCAGGCGTCAGGGTCGGGATCAAACCCACGACCTCCTGCATACCAGGCGAGGCAGATAACATCTGATTGGCAGTCACGGCTAACATCAGTGGCGAGCAATCTCTAAACTGGTCCCCCACTTCACCAACCAAAGTTCGGTCAAAACAACCACCGCTACCAGACATGGCAAGGGGAGGCTTCCTCAGGAGTATAAACTAACAAAAGACAATGCAGGAGCCTCCTGAAAAGGAGGTTCTCATACGACTCAGTGCGACATTTCCTGGATAAATAAGTAAACCAATGAGAGCCTGGGTTCAAACCCAGGCAGTGACTTGTGAATAGACTGGGTTCTCAAGAGGTACTCTTAGGTTTTTTCGGTAAAGTCAACCAAAGTGCGGTTTTTTAATGTTTTTTTTACCTACGTGACTTTACCGAAAAAAACCTAAGAGTATGAATCCTTGCAGTCACGAAAGCTTCAAATCTAGAATTCTCAAGAGGTGTTCAAGCGCAGAGTTGGTGGCCTTTGCCCGGTCACCAATGAGCGCAACGAAGAAAACCCACCGCGTTACATTTGCTCCTGCACTTAACTCGCCAAATGTACAGCTCTGAAATAAAATAAAAAATTTTCAATAATCTCAGTTTGGACCGCCACGCTACGGACGTTTAATCACCAGTGGCAGGGTGGGTGGGAAAGTGCTGCCCGCCCTAGTGTTGCGGACCCAAACATCGCTTGAAGGGGTCTCTAAGATGTAGCTCTGCACTATCCGCTTCTCTTGACACCGACGGCACAATTGAGATAAAGTTGGGTGGAAATTTTTGGGTAAAATTATAAATGTACCCTAGGTATTATTGCAAGGGCAATGTTTTACCGAATGCTTAGCTACAAGGGCACAGCACAAAATTGTACAAAGTCTACAACTTTTTTTTCTAATTTTCTTGCTGTGGTTTTCACACCTGATGATGATTGCTTGTGTTGCAATCGAAACGTCGTGAGAATTTTATTGTTTAATATTTATTATTTTATTATTTCCCTTCTATGTGACTTTCCCGAAAGAACCAAGAATATAAAAGTCCACTACTGTTACCACATTCTTGTTTTCTTCACCGAAGCCGTGATTTACAAAGCTCATTGGCAGTTCACCTGATATTTCAACTGCACTGTATATTCACCATCACGCACTGTTCCTCTGCTGAAGCAGCCCCAAGTATCTCTGTACGAAACGGCACAGCATGTCTGCTTTGCTGCTGTCTGTTCGGCTGTTGACTTTCTCTTGTCCGTTGACTCATCTGTCCGTCGTGCTGCGCGTTTGTCCATCTGGCTCGTCTGCCTGTCAGTCTGCTTGTCTGCCTGTCGGTCTGCTTGTCTGTCAACGTGTCCGTCCGCCGCCAGCCCAATATCACCGACTTGCAGAAATGAGGTTTGGTGGCATTGTCAAGGCCCATCAATCAAACAAAGACAACTTCCTGCTGAGGCTGCATAGCAGAGGGCATCATCATATCACAATGCATGGGCAGATGGCCCCATAAGTGTGCGCTGCACATTTTTGTCGTTTGTTTCCACCTTCCTCTCCGTCTTGTAGTGCCCAATGTGGTCAAGTAGTGCCACGCGTCGTAGTGCCACGCGTCGTAGTGCCACGCGTCGTAGTGCCACGCGTCGTAGTGCCACGCGTCGTAGTGCCACGCGTCGTAGTGCCACGCGTCGTAGTGCCAATGTGGTCAAGTAGTGCCACGCGTCGTAGTGCTACGTGTCGTAGTGCCACACGTCATAGTGCCACGTGTCGTAGTGCCACGTGTCGTAGTGCCACATGTCGTCGTCAAGCCGTTCCCTGCCAGGTCTTCCTCTCTTTCCGCTTCCTTCCATTCTATCCGAACAACACCACACTTTGAATTGTCCTGTTGTCCATCCCACATGTGTGTCCAAATATTGCCAGGTCTTCACCATCGACGCATAAACAGGGCATCATCGATGCGTGAAATAATATTGTTGTAGGATGGTCTTTGAACTGCGGTTGTCCTGTGGATAGACTCACCCCCAGCCATAGGGATGTGGAAATGTCCACCACTCTCTCAGGGCTGTGAACAGGAGCTTAACAATGCCCTCAGTATTCATCTGAGCAGGGAACGCTGTTAACTGTGACTTGTCTTTGAATACAGTTAGGTGCATGGAGGACAGGTGTAGAAAAGGTTTCGGGAGCGGTGCCGTGCCGGTCTTCATAGGTGCTCGCTAACAGCACTTGCCCCAAAAGCCTGTTAAGGCTATACGGGACATCTTTGTATAAGGGATCATGGAAACTCTACGAGGGTGATTTTTCCAGATTGTGTAAGAGCCGAGGTTAAACTTTAAGAGCTGCAATTGGATGCCCTGCAGAGGTTACAGAACAAAAGCCAGCTTTTCCAGTTTCTTGGGAAATTGGCAGTGAACCGACTGTGAACCCTGTAACATCCGGAGGCAATTACAGGTTTTCCCCTCGCTTTGTGCGGAAGTAGTAGATGCATTCCAAACAAAACGGGCGCATTAAGCGAAATGGCACGAGACAGCTGCCTACCTGAGTAGCGCACAGTACACGCACAGTACACTCACAGTACACACACAGTACACACACACACACACTACACACACAGTACACACACACACAGTACACACACAGTACATACACACAATACACACACACTACACACACAGTATACACACACACAAAGACAAAGATCCCCCGTGTAGACTTAACAGACTGTAGGGGCAAGTGCTGTTAGCGAGTAGCACCTATGAAGGCCATAACGGCACACGAGGGGGTGGTTGGCCAGCACCACGCCCGGCCGCCTTTGTCTCCCCAGTGGCGATGTTTTTACACACCGGACCAGCTACTGATTTACCAGGTAAGGCCCACTGAGCTATGTATCTCTTATTCAGAAGCGACCTGGCCACAAATCATAGCTCAGCCAAGTGGCTTATCGCGTGGACATTTCTAGCAGCCAAATATTCTTAGACACGTGATGTTCATTTTAAATGTGGAGGGTGAAAACCGAAGGACCCGGAGAAAAATCCACGCGACCACGGGGAGAGAGATAGAGACACAGCAAACTCCAAATATACAGCAGCAGCAGCAGGCGTCAGGGTCGCGATCGAACCCACGACCTCCTGTGTACCAGGCGAGGTAGTTAACATCTCCTAGCCACCACAGTATTGCCCCACGTCCGACTGCATAGCCGCGTGTAGAGTGAATCTGATCCGTATAGTGTGGCGAATTTCTGTATACAACCTTCACCTTATTTAAACTGAGAAACGAGGGCTAAACGTAACCACGCGGTGACTTAGCCACGCTGTGCCGATTGCAGGCCCCCACGTGCCGTGCCAGCGCATTCGTTCCACTGGAAGCACGGTCACCGGTTTTCTGGAAATTGGCGATCGCGTTCAAGCAGCTGTCGTGCAACACAACCAACCGGATGCGTTTTTAACCAAAACCTCAACTTTGCAACTGCTCTCGGTACTGAATGTCGTCATGTTACAGCTCCATGGCATCCGCATTGGTCCGCACTTTGTCGTGGCGGACGTCGCTTATTTTGTCCTCATCAGTGTAGTCTGACCCAACCTGAACCCTAAGCACCAGTCTAGTCTGACCTCACCTGAACCCTAAGCACCAGTCTAGTCTGACCTCACCTGAACCCTAAGCACCAGTCTAGCCTGACCTGAACCCTAAGCACCAGTGTAGTCTGACCGAACCTGAACACTAAGCACCAGTCTAGTCTGACCCAACCGGAACCCTAAGCACCAGTGTGGCCTGACCCAACCTGAACCCTAAGCACCAGTGTAGCTTCACATAACCTGAACCCTAAGCACCAGTGTAGCCTGACCCAACCGGAACCCTAAGCACCAGTGTAGCCTGACCCAACCTGAACCCTAAGCACCAGTCTAGTCTGACCCAACCGGAACCCTAAGCACCAGCGTAGCCTGACCCAACCTGAACCCTAAGCACCAGTCTAGTCTGACCCAACCGGAACCCTAAGCACCAGTCTAGTCTGACTTCGCCTGAACCCTAAGCACCAGTGTGGCCTGACCCAACCTGAACCCTAAGCACCAGTCTAGTCTGACTTCGCCTGAACCCTAAGCACCAGTGTGGCCTGACCCAACCTGAACCCTAAGCACCAGTGTGGCCTGACCTTACCTGAACCCTCAGCACCAGTGTAGCTTCACATAACCTGAACCCTCAGCACCAGTGTAGCTTCACATAACCTGAACCCGAGGCAGGGCAGAACAAACATTACGTTACAGGGGCAGTTTTACAATAACCGTGCTTGGAGTAGCACAATCGATTGATAAGGCATAGCTCAATCTTCAGCACAGCTGTCAAAGATTAAGCAACTTTCGTTTATCAGCAACTAATAGTGCACAGTATTTTATTACCATATCCTCCAGATAACAGCAATCATATACTTTATCACTCCACCTTTCACCGAAAGATAACAAAGCACTGTAATTTATAACTTAAATATATAAAATAACAAAAACACGTTTTCCTCTGGTATTTGAAAGCAATAGTTTGGGGGGTGAATATGAAAATTGAGTGTGACCAGATGTGTATAGATTTATTTACACTGCGAAAACATAATAGATTACGACATTTCGATTGCTTGTGTTGCGATCGAAACATCGTGATCTATTCTTTTAAAACCTACGTGACTTTACTAAAATAACCAAAGAGTATGGATTCCTGCAGTCACGAAAGCTTCAAATCGAGATCTGTGGTACATTCTCACATCCTGGAGCGTCTTGTAATGCGGAGAATATGCTGCTGTGTACATCTTCGCACCGAACAGTATTAGCACGATTATCAAAAATAGAAATATTAATTCTAGATTTGAAGCTTTCGTGACTGCAAGGATTCATATTCTTAGGTTTTTTCGATAAAGTCACGTGACTTTACCGAAAAAACCTAAGAATAGAAATATTAATATTGCTTCGGTGCCTTTCATCAGGGGACGCGTAGCGATTACCCACGGCTCTTCCGTATATTATCCTGGACGCGATTGTCATTCATGCAGTGGATGGGGGAAAAGTACCCTAATGATGAACATAGACCTGGAATGCGAAACTAACCCGAATGGCCCACTGAAAGCAGTGTTTCTTAAACCTTTACTGTAGCCTTAAACCCCCCTTTGGGTCTCAATTGTTAAACAATAGCATAATGTCTTCTTGGTTCTTTCGGTAAAGTCACGTAGAATGGAAATAATAAAATAAAACATAATAAAATAATTCTCACGACGTTTCGGCCACAACGCAGCGTCTGTCTCCCCGACAGACCTGGTCTTCACCTGAGGACGTGTTCTTCACCTGAGGACGGCTGCTTGCGTTGTGGCCGAAACATCGTGAGAATTATTTTATTATGTTTTATTTTATTATTTTATTATTTCCATTCTACGTGACTTTACCGAAAGAACCAAGAAGATGAATCCCTGCAGTCACGAAAGCTTTAAATCGAAATAGCATAATGTTCATAACTACGTAGGGGTTTGATGAAACAGAGTAGTTGTACTTACGTGCCCGTGCTTAATTTGTGTTTTCGATGACTTTACCTTCTAAAATAAAACATATATCTGGCCACGTGCCGCACCGCTGAGAGAGGGTATCTTGCACCCCCCCAGGACGGTGCAGCGTGCACTCCGGGTTAAGAAGAAGAACCACCGATTCAGAGGAAGGGCACTTTAGGTACGTAACTTTCAAAATGAAAAGCGCAAAGGTGAACGGGATATTTAATTCCATTCGTGACGATTGATTTTTCCATGCTTTTATTTAACTCACTCTGTCTGTTGTTGTTGTCGTATCCTCAAATCTTGTAACTCAATTTTAACCCACTTCCCAATGTGGTATCGACTGCAAACTTCGTATACATGTACTATATTCTATCATAAAAAATGAAAAACATATTTTTTAAACAATCTGTTCACACGCTTTCTATTAACTCACTCTGTCTGTTGTTGTCGTATCCTCAAATCTTGTAACTCAATTTTAACCCACTTCCCAATGTGGTATCGACTGCAAACTTGGTATACTTATGTCATACTGATGACAATACTATATTCTATCGTTAAAAGTAAAAATAAAAAATTGAAACATTCTTTGTTGTATGTTATGCTTCGGCTTGGGTATAATTGTCCACGCTCAACTGACGTTGGCTGTAAATGACCACGGCCCCTTACGTTGTGGCAAGCTTCGGAGCCACTTCTTGGAGTCGTGGAGTTCTGCCATTACCAGTACGGTACATTTCATTAAAGCGTGTTGAAAAAAAAAGTATTTTTAAATATTACTTATTGAATGAAGATCGCGTGCGAACAAGAAATGAGCGTGGGTAAGCCCCCATCTGGACACTCGTTTGGCGACCATGAGCCCACGCAGTTGAGATTTAATTTTAAATCCGTTTAAACAACCTCGTTGGAAACATAAATGATGAGGCCGACACAAACAAGGCAGATATTGAGTTCCGGTCAGTACGGACGAGGCAGAAATTGCGATTCAGCCACTACAAACAAGGCAGCGATAATAAACAAGGCAGAGAAGATTGGGCAGAATCAAGACATTCACTATATAAAATGAGGCTGTATAAAATGAAAGTATCATCATCACGAACCGCATCACCAAACCGCAGCTGTGTGTTCAAAACACGCTTCCGTCATGTCTGTGCATTGCATGACCGCCCCGTGAATAATTGATGCCCTTCTCGCAAGGTGGCCAAACCCACTTAACTTTTCTGAGCAGCCCATATATATATAAAACATATATTATATATAATGCCTCTTACCTTATGTTTGCTCTCTGATCCATGCATTACCCCTCCTAGATTTGAAGCTTTCGTGACTGCAAGGATTCATACTCTTAGTTTTTTCGGTAAAGTCACGTAGGTAAAAAATAAAGCATAAAAATATAATTGAAATAATAATAGAAATAAAATAATAGTAGAAAGAAATTATTTTATTTCTATTATTATTTCAATTGTTTTATTATTATTTATTTTTTACCTACGTGACTTTACCGAAAAACCTAAGAGTATGAGTATTCCCCAGAGGTGTGGACTCGAGTCATGTGACTTGGACTCGAGTCAGACTCGAGTCATGAATTTGATGACTTCAGACTCGACTTGGACTTGCATAACAATGACTTTGTCCCACCTCTGAGGTGTGGACTCGAGTCATGTGACTTGGACTCGAGTCAGACTCGAGTCATGAATTTGATGACTTCAGACTCGACTTGGACTTGCATAACAATGACTTTGTCCCACCTCTGGTATTCCCCACCCTGTCACTCACTGCAATTTAAGAATAACGGCCCCGGTGGTCGAAACTGATGATCTCGTCTGCAGGAGCTTCATATTATTGTTTACACTGCGACACCGTGAGAAATGATCACGGGAATAAAAGCAAATGAACAATGCCCATCCTTCCAATAGCCAGGGAAATTGCATCGGACGGGCGACCGCTGGATTGCTGAGTCCGCTGTGAGGCCAGCAGCTACACCCAGCTGTGGATGCCATTGTCATGCCGGGCGTTAAGACATGCGCCCCTCTCATTTTCACGTTCATCCGGAAAAGAAGCAATAAATGCATGAGAGGTTTTTTTTGGGTTAGATCGCGTACATATATGAATGTGTCGTTAAAACCCGCCACCACCCAACACAGCCAACTAGTAAGGGTTGTCAACAGAACGTGACCAATTCGTCACTAGTACAGCACTAGTGTGTAGTGTAGTAGTGTATAGCCGTGTATAGTGTAGTGTATAGTGTAGTGTATAGTAGTAGTGTATAGTAGTAGTATAGTGTATAGTAGTGTAGTGTATAGTAGTGTATAGTGTAGTGTATAGTGTAGTGTATAGTGTAGTGTATAGTAGTGTATAATGTATTGTGTAGTGTATTGTGTAGTGTATTGTGTAGTGTATTGTGTAGTGTATTGTGTAGTGTATTGTGTAGTGTATAGTGTAGTATGCTAGTACAGCACTAACCGGTGTGTTGGAGAGCCAAGCCACAACATTTACAATCTGAGTACGACGTTTCGCCAGTAATTACAACCAGCTTCATCAGGCGACAGCCAGATTTGTGGAGAAGTCCACCTGTTTCGTTCCTTATATAGAGGCGGAGATGTGGTGACCACGCTTCTGCGCTCTTGTGCAAAGTGGGGGGGGGGGGATTACTGAGTCAACGTACATTATGCATTATACGAGCCGTTTGATCTTGTTCTTCCTGTCTATTGTGAGTATTAAAATAGCCCTACCAACGGTAATCCCTATTGAAGTATGGCACCGAAAATGAGGCCCTATTATTGCTGTCGTTTTTAGTTTTTTTTGGGATTGATTCGAACAACCGGAAGAGACGTCACTTCTGCGGCGTCGCGCGGAGTCACGTGGCCGTCACTCTAAACATGAGCACGGCCTGCGATGTCAACCATCTGAACATTTCAGAGAGAGAGAAAAAAAACGCAGAAAATCCTAAGTTTTTCCTTCCCCCCAAAAATAAAGTGTCTGAAAATCCGAAATCAGACGGTCTTCAATCCGAAACCCGTCCATATACTTGGCGTCGGAAACGGATCAAACGCGGTGCCTGATCTCAAGCGTGACTGGCGTGTATCGACAGGCCCTGCGGATGAGATCAATTGGCCCAGAGTCGAAGCGGCCCCTTCCCCCACACGTCGCACTCTCTCTAAGCCGAGCGGTGGTGGTGGCGGTGGTGGCGGCGGTGGTGGTGGCGGCGGTGGTGGTAGCGGTGGCGGCGGTGGTGGTAGCAGTGGTGGTGGCGGCGGTGGTGGCGGCGGCGGCGGTGGTGGTGGCGGCGGTGGTGGTGGTGGTGACGGTGGCGGTGGTGGTAGCGGTGGTGGTGGCGGCGGTGGTGGTAGCGGTGGCGGCGGTGGTGGTAGCAGTGGTGGTGGCGGCGGTGGTGGCGGCGGTGGTGGTGGCGAAGGAAGCAGCAGCAGCAGCGAGGGTTCGTGGGTCACCGCAAAGACGTCGCTAAACTCCCTTGGCACGTGTGGCCCTCAGGAGGCGGCGCCATACCCGCCGGGCTTGCCAGGAGGCAGTACAGCAAGCGGACTAATTGCCACCCGTCACCATCTGTACGAGGGGGCCAGGAGCGTTGGTTGCCCACGCTCGCGGAAAGACGTGGGGGGTTTTCACCGGGGCCTCCGCAAGTCGTTATTAATTGGACCGAAAAACATCTTTTCAATAAAAACCCAACGATTGCATCAGCAGGTAATGACACCACACCATGGCTGTCGTGGCTAAAGAAGGAGGAGGAGGGGGGGAGAGGAGGAGGAGCAGCAGCAGTAGCAGCCAGGGCTTGCAGCGTCCAAAATAACAGAGGCACCGACGGACGCCTCAAACAAACACAAACAACAACAACAACCATTGATCTTCCACAAATTTGTCACAGCGAGGAGCCGGCATGCGGTCAAACGCGACTCTGAACGAGCCGTGCAAGTGTAAGCCTCCGAATGCAGGTACACGTCTCAGAATACTCAGAATGCCACTTGTATGGTTTGTAATTGAATGCAGCTCACGGACCTGCTTAAATAAATAATAACAATACATCATTAATAATGAATTCGAATTATAGCTTGTTTTTTTTTTACCCATAACCGACTCTACCTGCCTCTCTATACAATGCATATGCCCACTGGACAGTCCGTTGAAATGCGCTTGCATTTAAAGATGCTGCACGAATCCATCCACGGCGGCGTTGGCACTGGAAGAAAAAAAAGCCACCGGGCAAAATGTCCTGCTGGCCTTGCGTGTGCGCGTGCGGTTGCACGGTGGAAGATGGCCGGAATGTCACGCGAGGGATCCGATAAACAAGTCGGAGGTTGGGAGGCGCAAGAGCATTGGAAGAATGCGTCTCTGGAAGTAACCGTGGAGGGTCGCGATGGGCTGGGACGCGTTGTGCAGGGTAGAGGAGGTTAGGGTCGAGGACTGGAACAGAGTGCGCAAGGGCAGTGAAGCATCAGTAGACGCCAGAGGTGGGACAAAGTCATTGTTATGCAAGTCCAAGTCGAGTCTGAAGTCATCAAATTCATGACTCGAGTCTGACTCGAGTCCAAGTCACATGACTCGAGTCCACACCTCAGAGGTGGGACAAAGTCATTGTTATGCAAGTCCAAGTCGAGTCTGAAGTCATCAAATTCATGACTCGAGTCTGACTCGAGTCCAAGTCACATGACTCGAGTCCACACCTCAGAGGTGGGACAAAGTCATTGTTATGCAAGTCCAAGTCGAGTCTGAAGTCATCAAATTCATGACTCGAGTCTGACTCGAGTCCAAGTCACATGACTCGAGTCCACACCTCAGAGGTGGGACAAAGTCATTGTTATGCAAGTCCAAGTCGAGTCTGAAGTCATCAAATTCATGACTCGAGTCTGACTCGAGTCCAAGTCACATGACTCGAGTCCACACCTCAGAGGTGGGACAAAGTCATTGTTATGCAAGTCCAAGTCGAGTCTGAAGTCATCAAATTCATGACTCGAGTCTGACTCGAGTCTGACTCGAGTCCAAGTCACATGACTCGAGTCCACACCTCAGAGGTGGGACAAAGTCATTGTTATGCAAGTCCAAGTCGAGTCTGAAGTCATCAAATTCATGACTCGAGTCTGACTCGAGTCCAAGTCACATGACTCGAGTCCACACCTCAGAGGTGGGACAAAGTCATTGTTATGCAAGTCCAAGTCGAGTCTGAAGTCATCAAATTCATGACTCGAGTCTGACTCGAGTCCAAGTCACATGACTCGAGTCCACACCTCAGAGGTGGGACAAAGTCATTGTTATGCAAGTCCAAGTCGAGTCTGAAGTCATCAAATTCATGACTCGAGTCTGACTCGAGTCCAAGTCACATGACTCGAGTCCACACCTCAGAGGTGGGACAAAGTCATTGTTATGCAAGTCCAAGTCGAGTCTGAAGTCATCAAATTCATGACTCGAGTCTGACTCGAGTCCAAGTCACATGACTCGAGTCCACACCTCTGGTAGACGCAATCGGGAAGCTTCGTGTGCTCTGAAGGAGGGATGTTAATCAAGAAGAGATGACCGCGATGGGCGGGACACGTGAACAGCTTGGATGAGGATAGGGTAAACAACCTGGAGGTATGGAATAGAAAGTAGCAACAACAACAAAGTCACCTAGTTGTATTCAGGAAGAGGGGATTGCTTTGGGTGGACGGATTAAGTGAATCCAGAAGCTGACGATGGTGATCTCACTGCAGAGGTCGCAACCGGGTACCCGATACCCGTACCCTACTCGATACCCGGCTACCCGTACCCAGCCGGGTACGGGTACCCGTTTGCGATCCTGGTGCGGCCGGGTACGGGTAGACCGTGAGTCACTGGTGAGTAACCTTTTGTCACTCATTTCCCAACGTCTTGTCTCTTCTCACAATTCAAGTTCCTTGAATCAACCCACCCGCGCCTGCAACATGGCTTCATCCCAGAGGTCGCAATCAGGTACCCGATACCAGTACCATACCCGTACCCGGCCGGGTACGGGTAGGGTACGGGTACGGTAAGGTACGGGTACCCGTTTGCGACCCTGGTGCGGCCGGGTACGGGTACCTCTGTCTCACTGCATGAGTGGCAGGCTCCAGCGGAAGGAAGCAAGCGAAGACGGGGGGGGGGCGGGCTTGCCGTAGCATTTGCGACGACGTCAAAACCGTCCGAACACGCGTCAAATCAAACGACTTGTAAAATGACGTTAAACAGCAGAATGAGAACTGATATAAACAAGGGCCACACGCGGTGAATCGGCGATCGATTGTGCTAATGGCCCTTAAACACAAGCTATCGGGATAGCGGAGTCGATATGTGTTAATTTCACAGTGCAGCTCTTCTGCCGCACAGAAGCGCGGGGTGGGGGGGGGCTCCCAAAGTCACCCCTATCCAGCCCGTGGACGGTTGTTAGGTTTTACAATTAAAATATAACACTCGTGACACGGTGTTGATTTTAATATCGCCATGGTGGTGAGAGGTTAACTCCCTCGCCTGGCATACAGGAGGTCGTGGGTTTGATCCCGACCCTTGACGCCTGCTGCTGTGTATTTGGTGTTTGTATGTCTCTCTCTCCCCGTGTTTGCCTGGATTTTTCTCCGGGTCCTCTGGTTTTTCCCTCCACATTTATAATCAACGTGCGTTTAAGAGTATGTGGCATTTATAAATTTCCACGTGATAAGCCACTTAATTGAACTATCATCTGTGGCCAGGTCGCTTCTGAAAAAGGGCTATATAGCTGGTAAAAAAATGTTTAAAATTATTTTTTTACTTAAATTTGAAATAATTTGGAGTTGCTTTTTGGGTCGTGCCACGTAAAGATCCAGGGCCCAACTCGCTACATTTACTGTTCTTCACCTTCACTGCGAGCTCAACAATAATATCTGGCGCATTAAACGCTTGTACACGTGAGGATTTCATTTTGTTTGGCTGTATTGAGTAGTGCAGAGTCTTAATGACACACATTTGGCCGAAATAATTACATGGCCCAAGTCAAAAGTCAACTATGAATCATAATCTCTGCTGCAAAAAAATACGTGTTAAAATAATTTTAAATGCCAGATTATAATTGTACAGCTCAGTGTTGGCTTTTTCACATTCGTGGCACAGCGATCTGACCACTGTGCCACCACTCCACGAGCTAGAATAATAATATACATCATTAGAACCTCATTTGCCAGTAAAAAATATGATAATTGGTTTTTTACCCTTCTATCTGGCAACAAAACTAACACCTTTTTTACAAGGAGTCATGTTTGCATAGACCACAATGCCTGCAGTCATAATGCAAACAAAAAACATAACTCTGATAATGTATGCACTGACCAATCAGCTTCAAGGACAGTGCATACATTATCAGAGTTATGTTTTTTGTTTGCATTATGACTGCAGGTATTGTGGTCTATGCAAACATGACTCCTTGTAAAAAAGGTGTCAGTTTTGTTGCCAGATAGAAGGGTAAAAAAACAATTACAATGATATACATTTCTAAGGGGGCAGATGCTAGAAATTGGCACTGGGAGTGTATTAGCGACAAAAGGATAATGCGTCTAAGCTGGCCCCAAAAAAGTGGCCAAGGCAGAAGCAAGAAAAAGGTTGCACGCAGAAGGAGACAAACTGACGATGCAGGCAGCGATGAGAAGGATACTGACACTATTTGGACACACGTGGGATGGACGACAACAGGAAAATTAAAAGTGTGTTTACACTATGAGACCTCCTTTACCAGTGGCAAAATATAATAATAGGTTTTTACCCTTTCAACTGGTACAAAAACTGACACCTTTATACAAGGCATCATGTTTGCAATAACCACAACACAAGCAGTCAAAATGCAAACAAAACTTCAAGGACAGTGCATATCATTATCATCATCAGAGTTGTTTATTTTTGTTTGTATTTTGACTGCTTGTGTTGTGGTTATTGCAAACATGATGCCTTGTATAAAGGTGTCAGTTTTTGGACCAGTTGAAAGGGTAAAAACCTATTACTAAAAGTGTGTTGTTGTTGTTCGGATAAAATGTAAGGAACCGGAAAGACTGCCAGAAAGATGTGGCGCTACTTGAGAATATTGGCACTACAAGACCGAGGGTACTGGAAAGAAATGACAAACATGTGCAGCGGACACCTACTATGAATCATGGATCGTGAACATTATGATGATGACATTTGTACGGCGCATTTCATCCGTAGATCCCAATGTGTTGCCACGTATGGAGCAGCCAGGAAATCAACAGAACCTGCCAGGGGTAAGCGGCCAGACCTAGCGAGGGGGTAACGGCCGGTTTACAGAGGCGAGTTTTCGAGACAAACTGAAATATATCCGACGATTCTAAATTGTGTTATGGGCAAAGGTGATGGTTTAAAGCTTTCGTGACTGCAGGGATTCATCTTCTTGGTTCTTTCGGTAAAGTCACGTAGAATGGAAATAATTAAATAAAAATAAAACATTATAATATAACATTTTATTATGCTTTATTTTTATTACTTTATTTCCATTCTACGTGACTTTACCGAAAGAACCAAGAAGAAAGGTGATGGTGTTCCAAAGATAGAGACGCTGTGCAGTGGTAAAAGCCCGATCGTCCCAGCAACGGAGCCTGGACCTCGGAGTACTGAGAAGAAGGAGACAATACAAAGATCTCGAGGACCTCGTCGGAGTATAAACACGGGTCAGTTCCCGTAAACATTGCGGGGTTAACCCTTCGAGTGCCTTGGAGGTCAGCAGCTGGATCTGAATCGGTCCTGGACCGCCACCTTTACACCGACCCGCACTGACCAGCATGGTCAAACAAACCCCCCGCGGCCTGGCAGAGAACTTGTACATTATTACTCGTCGTATAACTTGTCCGTCAAGAGCCGCGTGTTGTTGCAATCACAACAATGTCAGGGAAGGCCACCAATTTACCCGGAGGAATGGGCATGGCACCACTGCACACCCAGCCCCGCAGCAAATCATTCGGCTGGGGGGAGGGAAAGTTTGTGCTGGCACCAGCATCATGATGTCATGATGCTATTTCTGCCCACAAACGGAGCTGACCAATCGGACTGCAGTGCATCTGACACACAGAGAGGAGAGACACGCGCGCAACATGCAAATTGCGCGTGCTGTGGATGTCGTTTGCCTTGCGTCAAACGATTGGCAGCTACGCCCAACGCAAACCACAGCGACTACGATGATGATGATGGTAATGATGTTGATGACAATGGTGGTCATGTTCTTATAAACGTGATTATTGCGATGACCGCATGCGTACGACGGTCGGACGATGTCAACTGCCTCGCATCGGCGGAATCGCACCCAGAAGACGTTTCACAAACTGGGGCCCATCGCTAGTCTTCCTCCTTTGGCGGCGCTAATCTCCAGGGCGGCGCAGAGCCAGCGGTGGATATTCCACCTTACCATGGCCGAGGCCAGTCTCTTCCACCCGACGACTGCTCGTGACATGCCACAAGTCGGCAGCCACTCATTCGACAAACCGAACGGGAGAAAGACGCACGCGATTCTACACGCTTACTCACTCTCATCCGTGTCTCGGTTTGACAGCTAATGAGTCTAAGTGGGCTCTTGACAGTCTAAATAAAAGACGCTGAAATGATATACTCAACGGAATGACGATCGTGCCTTTGATCAATACTGTGCCTGAGACTCTATTCATCTGCTTAGGTTTTACAACGAGGGAGTTGGAGGTTTTAGGAGTCAGTGTTGAGTCAGCACTACTGAGATCCTAAATTCCAATCCAGGGTTCTTCAGCTGCCCGCGATGAAACCGGATTCTCACGTTAACCATCATGCCAACTTCGGTTTTCTTAAATCCTTTATATTAAGTTCACTTGCTTGCTTGCTTGCGCGCTTACGACCGTGCAAATCTTTCGGTCGTTTTTTAACCCACTTCCCGTGATCCAATCGAGCTGACATTCTGCACACAGACTCGTTGTGCGTGACTATTTATTTTCGTGAACATTTTTTTCCAAAATTTTACACTTTTTAGGAATTTTTTTTTATATTTAATTACCATTTGCTTAATGGTGGCAGGCAATCATCTGACCCATAGGTGGCAGCCATCTCAAGCCAGAGGACGAGAGGACTCTAGCCGCCCGTTTCAAAGACCAATGTGGGCTGGCACGCATATAAAGGATTTATAGTGAAAAACTTTGTTTTTACGAGTTCATTTTTTTTCCAATTCAATCCGGGACTAAGAAACAAAACTCGGCTAAGTTACTTGTGCAGTTGCGCTGCACAGCTCTACGACCCGTGTTTGCGTTGTACCGAGTGTTGTTTGGCACAATGTCCGACGTTCCGCTCCACGTGCAGGGAAGCCTATTCAAACAAACAACCCACGCACTCAACAACCGCAAAACGCATACCGACATGAATACACACAACCCCAAAGATGCCCACAGATGCACGCGTTTAGCACGCGCAGAAACACATGCGCTTAAGCAACAAAGATCCCCCGTATAGCCTTAAAGACTGCTGGAGAAAGTTTTGCACGGGGGCGTCTATTGAGTGGGCGATGTGGTCAGAACCACCCCCGGCCGCCTTTGTCTCCCCGGTGCTGATGTTTGCACACATCAGGTACCCGTATTTAATGCTCGCGGAGGGCTGGCCCAGGACTGGATGAGATATTCGTCGCGGATGTTGGCTGCGAGCAGGCATTGAACTCGGATCGCCAGGCCTGTAAGCACCGTGCACTAATCAACACATTACCACGTCCCCAATACAACGGATATGCACCCACACGCACATGCATACGCACTTGGGTCTAAAGGACCGACCGAATCACATAGATACGCATGCGCACACACACACACATCCCAGTCATCTATATCAATAAAGACCTTCATCTGTATGTCTCAAAATCCTCTAGGGTACTTCTCGACAAGGTAGGAAGCTGCAATGTGGTACACAGGTAGCTTTTAGACCACAACCAACAGAACCATCTGGAAATCCGTGACTTTTCATTTTAAGGCCTCCAAATCTCGATTTTAAGTGCCCCACAAACATGTTAATGTGCATGGTGTCCTTTAGAAACCGTTCAACATATAATATTGCGGGTTTCTTAGTTTGAAAGCGTTAAACTGAAAATAAAATGAAAGCGAAAACCGTTTTTCTATCTTTTATTGTTATTTGAGATATTTCTGACTCAAACGGTTTTTAACGAAAAAAATGGTATTTTATGATGTTCAAATCTGAATAATTTGAGAACGGTAAGAGACAGGAGCTTCCCCTCAGAGTATTAAGTTCATAAATGTGTGTTCTTTCTAATGGAAAGGAACGGAATCTTAAAACGGAGCGGTTTCCGATGGGTACGTCTTTAAATATAAGAAGTTGAATCAAGTCGTCAAACAAAATTTCTTTGTTGAATAATACACATTTTTGGATTACTGTAGTTATGAGTGTCTGATCGTATATGACGACATTCACACACACGTACCCAGAGATCCGATCATTAAAGGTAAGATTAACAGAGGATGGCCAGACACAATCAAATGTTTAATGTGTCTCGTCTAAACTTGCATGGCTCTGCTTATAATTCCTTGAGCTTTAAACGCTTGTGCTTTGGTGAAATCCCATTAATTCAGACTCAATGGACCATACATGGGCACGGTGATTGCTACACTGTGCCATCAAACCCTGGAGGTCTGAGCTCAACTTTTGGTCAGGTCTAACATCGGTGTGGCGGGTAGATATTCTAGCTGGCTCTGAACCGCTCAATCCCTTCCCCAGCCCGCACTGAACCAGCATGGTGAAGTATAGTCAAACATCCGTCGCGACCTACACAGCACTGGTGTAGGCCTTCATCCAGCAGTGGACTGGCAAAGGACCGAGAACGAATACCGAGGCAAATTTATGCAGGTGTGTACATATAATTTTGAGTTGAAGCTTTCGTGACTGCAAAAATCCATACTCTTTGGTCCTTTCGGTAAAGTCACGTGGGTAGAAATAAAATAAATCACGACGTTTCGAACGCAACGCAAGCGTTCGTCTTCAGGTGAAAATCGTCATAGCTGCAATGTCTGCTCCCTTGTGTACATACACTTAAGCACGTTTTACTTTCTGGCGCATTCATACGCACGACTGCCAGAATGTACGCAGTGATTTAGCGGAGTATCGTATTATCGTCACTCTGCGCAGTTGAACAAACATTAGAGCTTTAGTTCTTCAAGACGGGATGATCCCCATACAGTGAAGAGCATATTTTATTTGAGGGGTGGGGGGGCTGGTTTGTTGTGTGTGTGTGTGCACAGTTTCTGGTGACCGGGCCAAGGCCATCAACAACTTGCTACACTTGAAATCAGTTCAACCCGGATGGAGGTCGCACGAAACCGATGATTCGAATTCGGGATTGCAATCTCGGTGCCTGGCTCAGCTACTCTGGAACGGCGGTCCCTCCGAAACACCTCCAATTGTGAGGTTGTTCTTGTGGAGGGGGGTGGGGATGTGGGAGAAAAGAGAGGTTTTCTTGTGAATGGGGGGGGGGGGTTGCTGTGAGGTTGGGGTGAGGGCTAATGCTTAGGTTGGGGGTGTTGGCTATGGGATGCCTGGAGGGGGGGGTTGTTTTTTATTGTCATTCTAAAAAGGGCTCCTCCGATTCAAACAAAAGGAGCCAGAAGCATTCGTTGGGAGCATTTCAATGGAGAGGCTTTTAGTGCGGAATTGCGCGCAATGAATGTGGATAGCAATCAAAGTCTGTGAGTGTGTCTGTGTGTGTGTGTCGTGTGTGGGGAGCGGTGGTGTCGCGGTTAGCGCACTGCGCTACGAACCCGGCGACCCGGGTTCGATTCCCGCTCACGGCCAACACGAGTGATGATTATCTGCACCGGTCCTCGGCCTCCCCTAGGTCGACTCAGCCTCAAATAAGTACCTGGTGCGATGTGTAAACATCGTCACTGCGGAGACAAAGCCGGCGTGGTGCTGGCCACCCACCTCCTCGTGTGCCGTTCTGGCCTTCATAGGTGCTCGCTGACAGCACTTGCCCCAACAGTCTGTTAAGGCTACACGGGGGATCTTTGTCTGTGTTTGTCTTTGTGTACGTTCAGCACAGTTGAGTCATTTCACACACATGGGGAATATATAAACCGCAGGGCAATCTGCCCTCTATGGAAGGGGTAATTGACTCTCATCACTCCAGCTCACCTGACACTCACCACTCACATTCACCACACACCAGACACCAACGCTAGCCAGTTTCCTAATACATTCACCAGAAAGTCACCAGTCACCAGATATTCGCCAAACACTCATTTCTCTCTAGACAATGACCAGATACACAACACTCACCTGCCTGAGACACTCACCACCCACCGGACACCCACCGATTGACTGACAACCCCACCTAACTCTTAGTTTTTTTCGGTAAAGTCACGTAGGCCTCACTTGATACAGCAAATCTGGCTGTGACGGTCCCACCTGATGACGGAGACTTGTGTTGCCTCCGAAACGTCGTGATTTTTTATTATTTTATTTTTTATTAATTTTTATTTCAAATTTTTTACCTACGTGACTTTACCGAAAAAACGAAGAGTATGAATCCTTGCAGTCACGAAAGCTTAAAATCTAGAACCTCACCTAACACCACTCACCAATCGCTCACAGTCACCACTCTGTGCTCACCCGATACCCAAAATCAACATCTCAAGACGACTGAGAAAAGTAATCACCCAAAACGTAAATTTGAAACTACATTTTTTTTTAGGGGTTACCTATAATCTCCCGACATTATCAGAAAAGTAAATATTGGTCGCCTATGAAATGACATTTTGTAAATTACACAGAAATCCGGTCTTGGCCGGCACTCGGAACGGTGAGAACGCCGTCCCTCCACGTTTCTAATTACAGGAGTATATAAAGATAAAGATCCCCCGTATAGCCTTAACAGACTGTAGGGGCAAGTGCTGTTAACGAGCACCTATGAAGGCCGGAATGGTACACGAGGGGGTGGGTGGCCAGCACCACGCCGCGACTGCCTTTGTCTCCCCAGTGGCGATGTTTACACAGGTACTCATTTAAGGCTGAGTCAACCTAGGGGAGGCCCATGACCGGTTCAGATAATCGTCACTGGTGTTGGCCGTGAGCGGGAATCGAACCCGGGTCGCCAGGTTCGTAGCGCAGCGCGCTAACCGCTACACCACCGCTCCCCTGCGGTGGTGTAGCCTATATGTACACACACACACGCTGGATCACACATCTGATGGAAGAAAGCTACGTAGTACCGCAGGAAAGTTTTCATACGCTGCATGGGTCAGAAAAGGATGCAGGACTTGAGGATTAATGTGGAAAAGACAAAGAGGAGTGTATTTGGATGGGCGGACACTGAGAAAGAATAATAGAAAGCGTTAAAATTGCGAATGTAATGGAATTTGTATATTTTGGAAACAAGTGATGAAACGTGCAGTAGAAACCTGCGGGCTACCTGCCCATGAACCGTGATGACGACCACGACGATGATGATAAGTTGGATTATTCTACTCAATCCACGAGCTCGGTTCAGAGAAATAGTTTCAAATCGATGAATGTGACAGCTCCCCCCCCACCCCCCCGTGCCTCCCGCAGTCTCCAGCCACCACACCGAAGCACTTTCTCCCACATTCATTAAAACGCGCTTTGATTTTTCTGGGTTAGATTGCGGAAATATGAATGTGTCGTGAAGCCACCTCCACCCGGCACACAGCCAATTAGTAAGGTTTGTCACGTGAACAGAACGTGGCAACTTCAGCACCACCGCTGTGTTGGAGAGTAAAACCACAACATTTACAATTTGAGTTAACGACGGTTCGCTGGTGATTACACCACACATCATCAGGCGATTGCCAGCATTGTGAAGAAGCCATCCTGGGTTGGGTTTATGACATATTTATATTCGCACGATCTAAGCCCAAAAAAATTCAGTTTTGGTTAAAGGTCTTCGGTTTTGCACAAAACATGCAAAGCAATTTCCTGCTGAAATAAGCATTGACACATCGGTGCTCATTTCTCATTTACAGCCCTGCGGTCAGTGGAGGAAATGTCACGTTCATATGGCAGGGGCGCGTCTCTCCATAGGACAACGAACATTGACTTCCCCAAAAAAATTACAGTAGCAACTGTATCGACCCCAGAGGGATGATGGACCGAGTCAACCCCCCCAACCAGGATTTGAACTCGCAACCTTCCAATCGCGAGCAGCTGCTCGCTGTACCGCTGAGCCACCCGGCCGAATATTCATCTGGATGAATACAACTTCATCTTCAATACCATCGGTCCTCGAGTTATTCCCGAGGGATTGAGCCCTCACTCGACTGTTTGTGACGCAAATTACTCGGGAGCACGCTGTGACAGGCCGACTGATGCAGAGACGAAGCTATGAAAGCTGTTCACACCGTGTATCCTTACAGATGTACAAACTACGTATCATCAAGCCAAGGTCAAAATGTCAAAGTATCCCCCCCTACCTACAGTGATTATGGAGCGGTGCCCAAGACAGGCGTGGAAATTCCACGTTCCTTTGCTGGGAGCGCTTGTAGACTCAAACAAATGCCGGATTCGAAAACTCAATTGGGACTGTACAAGGCAATCATCATCGCCCCCCCCCCCCCCCCCGCTACTGGCAGACTAATGCCCCAGGTCATTGAACGTGGGCCAGGGAGTCGATACCATCAATGGCTGGGGGGGGGGGGTCGAGATTCCCAGACATTGGGGGCAGCATAAAAGAATGAGCGACCTCCCAGTGAGCGATATATCAGATATAATGGAGCGGGCAATCCAATGTAGACACAACGTAGGGTTATGGCATAAAGACAAACAGGAAGATGGAGACATTCTAGCGAGACATTAGAGTTGGCGGTTCACACGTATCGACTAAAAGGCACAACAGACGCATCAGTACAGACTGTAAAGACAAGTAGAGACACAGAGATACAAAAATGACAGACACGCACTTAGACACGCGCAGAGAGGGAGAGACAAGGCGAAAATAAACCAAGACAGACAGCGAGGCAGAAAGACAGACACACTCGGATACACAAAGAGACACGGAGACAATTAAACAATTATGCTGAGACAACACACACACACCGAGACAGGCGGACCGTGACACAATGAGACCAACACACGGATAAAAAGACAACAGCAGCGAGACACAGGCAGACACACAGCTACACACGGAGACACGCACAAAGACAGACGCACAGTGACAAAGCCAAAGAGATGGAGTCATACATACAGACACACACACAAATACAGACACACAAGACACAAATACAGACACACACACAAATACAGACACACACACACAAATACAGACACACATACAGACACACAGACAGCCATGAAGACGAACATACACGTGGACAGCCAGACACAAGGAGGCATTAAAAACAGAAGTAGTGATAACGGGTTACACACACACACAAATACACACACACAAATACACACACACACAAAGACACACACACACACAAAGACACACACACACAAATACACACACACAAATACACACACACACAAAGACACACACACACAAAGACACACACACACAAATACACACACACAAAGACACACACACAAAGACACACACACACAAATACACACACACACAAAGACACACACACACAAAGACACACACACACAAAGACACACACACACAAATACACACACACACAAATACACACACACACAAATACACACACACACAAATACACACACACAAAGACACACACACACAAAGACACACACACACAAATACACACACACAAACGGGCACAAAAACGAGGGCAGAGACACGTGGAGACACAGAAGCACGTACACACAGCAAGACACGGAGACAGGGAGAGACCAAGGCAGAGACACACAAACCAAGACCTACACAAAGACACCGCACACAGCGATACAACCCACACACACAGACAGAGGCTGGCACGGATACCGATATGCGTGGGTACAGTACTGAAAAACAAAGGCATCAGACAGACACACAGACACACACACACAGACAGACACACACACACAGAGACACACAGACACACACACAGACACACACACACGCTCACACAGACACACACACACAGACAGACACAGACAGACACACACACACAGACACACACAGACAGACACACACACAGACACACACACACAGACACACACACAGACACACACACAGACACACAGACACACACACAGACACACAGACACACACACAGAGACACACAGACACACACACAGACACACACACACACGCTCACACAGACACACACACACAGACAGACACACAGACAGACACACACACACAGACACACACAGACACACACACAGACACACACACAGACACACACGCTCACACAGACACACACACAGACAGACACACAGACAGACACACACACGCTCACACAGACAGACACACAGACACACACAGACACACAGACACACACACACATAGACACACACACACACACAGACACACACACACATAGACACACACACACAGACACACACACAGACAGACACACAGACACACACAGACACACACAGATCCGTGATCAGACCGTGGGCGCGAGTGCTGTGAGCGGACCCCTCTGAAGGCCGCCACGGACACAAAGGGACACGCGGAGACAAAGACAAAGATCCCCCGTGTAGCCTGCAGCAGGCTGCTGGGGCAAGTGCCGTTCACGGGCACCTTACAAAGGCTACCGGCACTGTGGCACACGAGGGGGTGGGTGGACAGCGCCACGCCCGGCCGCCTTTGTCTCCCCCAGTGGCGATGTTTACCACACACCGCATCGGGTGCTCGTTTGAGGCCGAGTCGATCTAGAGGGAGGCCCGGGACAGGTTCAGATAATCAGTCGCTGGTGTTGGCCCTGAGCAGGAAATTAACTCGGGTCGCCGGGTTCGTAGCGCAGCGCGCTAATCGCTACACTTACACACACACCACGTGTACACACACACACACATGTACACACACACACATACAGCACGTGTACACACACACACCACGTGTACACACACACACATACAGCACGTGTACACACACACCACGTGTACACACACACACCACGTGTACACACACACACACCACGTGTACACACACACACATACAGCACGTGTACACACACACCACGTGTACACACACACAGCACGTGTACACACACACCACGTGTACACACACACACCACGTGTACACACACCACGTGTACACACACACCACGTGTACACACACACACCACGTGTACACACACACCACGTGTACACACACCACGTGTACACACACCACGTGTACACACACACACCACGTGTACACACACACCCCACGTGTACACACACACACCACGTGTACACACACATACACACACACATACAGCACGTGTACACACACACATACAGCACGTGTACACACACACATACAGCACGTGTACACACACACATACAGCACGTGTACACACACACCACGTGTACACACACAGACAACACGTGTACACACATACAGCACGTGCACACACACACACGTGCACAAAGATAAGACAAAGATCCCCCATGTAGCCTTAACAGACTGTGGAGGCAAGTGCTGTTAGCGAGCACCTATTAATGCTGGAACGGTACACGAGGGGGTGGGTGGCCAGCACCACGCCCGACCGCCTTTGTCTCCCCAGTGGCGATGTTTACACACCGCACCAGATACTCATTTGAGGCTGAGTCGACCTAGGTGGAGGCCCTGGACCAGTTCAGATAATCGTCACCGGTGTTGGCCGTGAGCGGGAATCGAACCCGGGTCGCCGGGTTCATAGCGCAGCGTAGCGCTAACCACTACACCCACCGCTCCCCACAACACGTACACACACACGGAGAGACACACACAGGTACACACACTGAGACACGTGCACACACACAGGTACATACAGACACGGAGACACACACACGGAGAGACACACACGTAGACACACACACACAGGTACACACACGTAGACTACACACGGAGACACGTGCACACACACAGGTACATACAGACACGGAGACACACACACACGGAGAGACACACACGTAGACACACACACAGGTACACACACGAAGACACACACACAGGTACACACACACGGAGAGACACACACGAAGACACACACACGGAGACACACACACAGGTACACACACACGTAGACACACACACGGAGACACACACACGGAGACACACACACGGAGACACACGGAGACACAACAACAACAACAACCGCCATTCGCCACTAAGTGGCGGTGACGTCACCACGATGCTTGTGCCAGGCCAAGTGCACCTTGAGGCCACGTGAAGTGTCGAAAGCCCGCTGGCAGGAGGTCACGGGGCAGACCCAGGTGCCACTGGTCGACGGAGACACACACAGGTACATACAGACACGGAGACACACACACAGGTACACACACACAGGTACACGCACGGACACGGCAGCGTGGAACCGGCCTCACCGTGCGTGTTGTCCTCCTCTTGTTCCATGCGCGTGTCCACGATGCTCCCTCCCTCCCTTCTCCGCGCAGCGAGTCTGTGTGCGAGCCGGTGTGTGTGTGATTGTGTGGGTGTGAGAGTCTGTGTGGGTGTGTGTGGGTCTGTGTGTGGTGTGTGTGGGTGTGTGTGGTGTGTGTGGGTCTGTGTGTGGTGTGTGTGGGTCTGTGTGAATGTGTGCGTGTCTATGTGGATGTGTCTATGTGGATGTGTGTCTATGTGGTTGTGTGCGTGTGTGCGTGTCTTTGTATGTGAGAGTGTGTGTGTGAGAGTCTTTGTGTGTGTGAGTCTTTGTGTGTGTGAGTCTGTGGGTGAGTCTTTGTGGGTCTGTATAGTGTGTGTGTCTATGTGGATGTGTGTCTATGTGGATGTGTGTCTATGTGGATGTGTGTCTATGTGGATGTGTGTCTATGTGAATGTGTGTCTATGTGGATGTGTGTGTCTATGTGGATGTGTGTGTCTATGTGGATGTGTGTCTATGTGGATGTGTGTCTATGTGGATGTGTGTGTGTGTGGATGTGTGTCTATGTGGATGTGTGTCTATGTGGATGTGTGTCTGTGTGGATGTGTGTGTGTGTGGATGTGTGTCTATGTGGATGTGTGTCTATGTGAATGTGTGTCTATGTGGATGTGTCTATGTGGATGTGTGTGTCTATGTGGATGTGTGTCTATGTGGATGTGTGTCTATGTAGATGTGTGTCTATGTGGATGTGTGTCTATGTGGATGTGTGTGTGTGCGCGCACACGGGGCTATGATGACACATCAGCAGCAGCATCGCCTTCGCTACTCCTCCTATTACACACGCGCTCCGTGTGTCCCCGTGTGTCACCCAGTATGTGGTGTGTGTCCCCGTGTGTGTGTCACCGTGTGTGTGGTGTGTATCCGTGTGTCCCCGTGTGTGTGGTGTGTCACCGTGTGTGTGTCACCGTGTGTGTGGTGTGTGTGTCCGTGTGTACGAGTGCGTGGTGCTGTCCACCCACCCCCCTCGTGTACCCGTTCTGCCCTTCATCGGTGCTACTCGCTAACAGCACTTGCCCCAAAAGTCTGTTACAGGCTATACGGGGGATCTTTGTCTGGTGTGTGTGGGTCCGTGTGGATGTGGGGCAAGTGGCAGCGCTGCGCTACGAACCAGGCGAACCGAATTCGATTCCCGTTCACGGCGAACACCACCGGTGACGATTATCTGAACCGGTCCTGGGCCTCCCCTAGGTCGACTCAGCCCTCAAATGAGTACCTGGTGCGGTGTGTAAAATCATCGCCACTCGGGAGACAAAGGCGGCCGGGCGTGGTGCTGGCCACCCACTCCTCCTCGTGTGCTAACAGTACTTTCCCAAACGGTCTGGAGAGGCTATATGCATATCCATGCAGGAGTTACCATACCTGGGCAGTGTGCTCATGCCCAGCTACGGTTTGGCAGCAGAGATCTCGCTCTGAATAAATCATTCGAGCGGCATTATCTTTTCATCAGCCGCGTGACCATGCTGCTGATATTTGAAATGTTTGGACAAAAGATCTGGACAAAGCCCCATCGGTGAGCTCCTCCGGCAGCCAAGGCTGACTTTGGCTGGGTCATGTAGCCCACATGCCCGGCCACCGCATGGCCAAGCAGGTTTTATTTGGCCGCATCGAGGGGGCCCAGCGGGCACGGACACGGGCCAGAGAAGAGATGGAGCTGATTTGGTGTAGGAGGATGTGGAGCTGCGCGGACTTGCCGAAGACTGGTAACCAGCGGTGTCAAGATCGGCCTCTGTGGAGGAGGCTCGTGAACGACGCTACTGGAGGCAGTCGCCCTCCAGCAACAGCGGGAGGGCGACGCTCACAACAACAAATAGAGCGCTGGGCGGATAAAACGCAGCCAGGTAGCACAATGGGGGAGCACAGGTGGTGCATTTGCCGGTCATCTCAGTCAAGCCATGGGCAACCGGGTCTGTCCAGTGACCTGCCTTCGACACTTCACGTGGCCTTAAAGTGCACCTAGCCTGGCACGAGCGCCGTGCCGACGTCACCGCCACTTGTGACGAATGGCTGTTGTTGTTGTGGGGAGCGGTGGCGCAGTGGTTAACGCGGCCCACCCGAGTTCGATTCTCGTGCACGAGCAATTAAAGAGTGATAGCGAATATTTGAACCGGTCCTGGGCCTGCCCTAGGTCGACTCAGCCTCAAATGAAAACACACCTGGCTGCGACGTGCTAGCATCGCCACCGGGGAGACAAAGGCGGCCGGGCGTGGTGCTGGCCACACACCCATCTCGTGTGCCGTGCCGACCTTCATAGGTGCTCGCTAACTTACCCCGGCAGTTCAGGCGACACGTGCGGTCATCTTCTTGGTTCTTTCGGTAAAGTCACGTAGAAGGGAAATAATAAAATAATAAAAATAAAACATAATAAAATAATTCTCACGACGTTTCGGCCACAACGCAAGCAGCCGTCCTCAGGTGAAGAACAGGTCTGTCGAGAAGACAGTGTCAGGCACTGGTGAAGACCAGGTCTGTCGGGGAGACAGCGTCTGAATCGCTCTCTCCCCGACAGGCCTGCTCTCCACCTGAGGACGGCTGCTTGCGTTGTGGCCGAAACGTCGTGAGAATTATTTTATTATGTTTTATTTTTATTATTTTATTATTTCCCTTCTACGTGACTTTACCGAAAGAACCAAGAAGATGAATCCCTGCAGTCACGAAAGCTTTAAATCGAAACATGCGGTCATGTTAAAAAAAAAACTACTTTTGTTTCACCAGATAGGACCCACGGAACTGTGTTAGTTGCTTTTTTTCAGAAGCGACCTCGCCACAGATGATAGCTCAACGAAGTGGGCTGAGCATCGCGTGGACATTTATGGCAGCCGAATACTCCGAACGAGTGATGTCGATTCTAAATGTGGAGGGAAAACCCCGGAGGAACCGGAGAAAAATCCACGCGACCACGGGGAGCGAGAGAAAGACACCACAAACTCCAAATATACAGCAGCAGGCGTCAGGGTCGGGTTAGAACCCACGACCTCCTGCACACCAGGCGAGGTAGTTAACATCTCATAGCCACCGTGATGATGATGAGAGAGATACGCAAACTCCAAATATACAGCAGGCGTCAGGGTCGGGTTAGAACCCACGACCTCCTGTGTACCAGGCGAGGGAGTTAACATCTCCTTGCCACCGTGATGATGATGAGAGAGAGACGCAAACTCCAAATATAGAGCAGGCGTCAGGATTGAGATCGAATCCACGACCTACTGCACACCAGGCGAGGTAGTTAACATCTCCTAGCCACCGTGATGATGATGAGAGAGAGACACAAAAACTCAAAATATGCAGCAGCAGGCATCAGGGGCGAGATCGAATCCACGACCTCCTGCACACCAGGAGAGGTAGTTAACATATCCTAGCCACCGTGATGATGATGAGAGAGAGAGAGACGCAAATTCCAAATACTGTATACAGCAGGCGTCAGGGTCGAGATCGAACCCACGACCTCCTGTGTACCAGGCGAGGTAGTTAACATCTCATAGCTACCGTGATGATGATGACAGAGAGAGACGCAAACTCCAAATATACTGCAGGCGTCAGGGTCGGGATGGAACCCACGACCTCCTGTGTACCAGGCGAGGTAGTTAACATCTCCAAGCCACCGTGCCGCCGACTGCTACGCGTGTGTAGAGACGTGATGGTGTACCGTGTCTTTGTGCGTGCAAACCAGATGCTCCAATTATCATAACACGGCCACAGACTGCCTCCTGCCCCTGTACACACGCACGGTATAGTTGCAGTACGTGCTGTGTACTGCACAGTCCAAAGTCAACACCTTCCCGTGATGTTTTCACACATCCCGTAGTCCACATGGGGCAGATGGGGATATGTGAACAATAATATATAGTTTTTTTTTTAAGTCAAACAGGTCTTGCTTACCCGTTCTACCTGTGAAATACTGGACATTGTCATCAAGAGCTTCATAGCTCATCGGATTCCTCCAGTCTGCATAAAGATTCTGACTTTGTTATTGGATATTCTCCACGCTAATGAGTATTATGTGTATTCTGTGTTGTGCATTATATCGTTTTGCGTCAAACCAGGACCAATATTTGACAGAGAGGGTCTTTGTCTATAAAGATCTGGCAGTTCAGCATTGGCTCAAGCAAGTCTGAGACTGCTGATGAGACACAGCGTGCGGAAACCAGTCCATAGTGTGTCTCGTGTTAAACCAGTGGCTCAGCAAGTCTGAGACTGCTGATGAGACACAGCGTGTGGAAACCAGTCCATAGTGTTCCTCGTGTTAAACCAGTGGTTCAAGCAAGCCTGGGACTGCTGATGAGACACAGCGTGTGGAAACCAGTCCATAGTGTTCCTCGTGTTAAACCAGTGGCTCAAGCAAGCCTGAGACTGCTGATGAGACGCAGCGTGTTGAAACCAGTCCATAGTGTTCCTCGTGTTAAACCAGTGGCTCAGCAAGTCTGAGACTGCTGATGAGACACAGCGTGTGGAAACCAGTCCATAGTGTTCCTCGTGTTAAACCAGTGGCTCAAGCAAGCCTGAGACTGCTGATGAGACACAGCGTGTGGAAACCAGTCCATAGTGTTCCTCGTGTTAAACCAGTGGCTCAAGCAAGTCTGAGACTGCTGATGAGACACAGCGTGTGGAAACCAGTCCATAGTGTTCCTCGTGTTAAACCAGTGGCTCAGCAAGTCTGAGACTGCTGATGAGACACAGCGGGTGGAAACCGGTCCATAGTGTTTCTCGTGTTAAACCAGTGGCTCAAGCAAGTCTGAGACTGCTGATGAGACACAGCGTGTGGAAACCGGTCCATAGTGTTCCTCGTGTTAAACCAGTGGCTCAGCAAGTCTGAGGCTGCTGATGAGACACAGCGTGTGGAAACCGGTCCGGGGTCGTGGATGTGCACAAATATAAACAATACAAGATACGTGAGTTAACAACGCAAACGCATTTTGTCTGCTTATTTTGTTGTGTTACTTCGATTCTGCACAACGCCGCCACCGTATCAGCGAGTGTGTACTGTACGTGCACATGCGTGTACTGTATGTGCACATGCGTGTACTGTATGTACGCACATGTCCATATATGAGTGTTATGAGGAGCGGTGGTGGAGTGGTTAGCGCCACGCTGCGCTACGAACCCGGCGACCCGAGTTCGATTCCCGCTCACGGCCAACACCAGTAACGATTATCTGAACCGGTCCCGGGCCTCCCCTAGGTCGACTCAGCCTCAAATGTGTACCTGGTACGGTGCGTAAACATCGCCACTGGGGAGACAAAGGCGGTCGGGCGTGGTGTTGGCCACCCACCCCCTCGTGTGCCGTGCCGGCCTTCATAGGTACTCGCTAACAGCACTTGCCCCTACAGTCTGTTAAGGCTACACGGTGAAATGCACACTATCTATGACTGTACGTGTGTGTGATTGTGTATGCACATAGCTACTACAGTCTACGCGTACTGCCACACACGTGCCGACATGCGTGTATGTGTATGGACATTCGTCTGTACGTGTCTGACACGTGTGTGGATGTGTCGGTGCGTGAGTTCACGTCCCGTACGCGTATGTATATGTACGGGTGTGTATGTGCGCCGCACATGTGTACGGGTGTGTTCAAATGTCTTTGTGTGCCGATGCGTTTGTCCTCTGCACACACAAAAACAGAGACACCTACCGAAAAATCACCATTCAGCAGCACGCTTGAACGTACAGTATCCGCCTTCGTATACGCACACTAACCCTCCATATAAATACGTGGAGCACATTATTTCCCTCTACCACGGCACCAACTGCAGCATCGGCCCACTGGTTTTGAAAGAAAAAAACCCTTCCCCTATCCAGGAATATCACTGCAGAGCCAATCGTCGTAGCACTGTCTTCGAAAAAGGGCCAGTCACACCGCCCACTAACGCTGACCTCGCCCATCGCGTCGGTCCAATGGTTCGCGTGGGTGTGTGTGTGTGGTGTCTGATTTGGGTGGTCGGTGGGGTGTGAGTGACAGCCACTGCCTTGCCTTGCAAGAGAGAAAAAAAAACACTCGGGTGAGCTCGCTCATTCAGGAAAGCCACCCTACCAGAAAATCCACCCAGCCACCCAAACCGCCACCCATCTCAATACCCAACTAAATGCCCACCCAGCCAAATGCCCAACCAGCCAAATGCCCACCCATCGAAACACCTACCCAACCAAACCCCCACACATCCAAACACCCACCATACCAAACACCCACCCATGCAAACACCCAACCCAGCTATCCACCCACCATCATCCAAACACCCACCCAGCCAAACACCATACCAATCACCCACCCATGCAAACACCCAACCCAGCTATCCACCCACCATCATCCAAACACCCACCCAGCCAAACACCATACCAAACACCCACCTAGGCAAACACCCAACCCAGCGAAACACCCACCCTCATCCAAACACCCACCCAGCCAAACACCATACCAAACACCCACCCATGCAAACACCCAACCCAGCGAAACACCCACCCTCATCCAAACACCCACCCAGCCATACACCATACCAAACACCCACCCATGCAAACACCCACCCATTAAAACACCCACCCATCCAATATGCACAAAAATTGCCCATACGGTATTGTCAATACTTGTGGGGAAGCTTGTACACAAGCAACTTTGTCGAGGCAAGATTAATCCGAGACAATCGGGATTCAGTTTAACACGCTAGCTTTCAAGACCAGTATTATTCATAATAACAGATTATGGATGCATTCCTGGTAGAGTTGTTCATAAATGCGTCGCAACCCTCCACCACCCGACATGGCAAATCAGTAAGAAATGTGTCACATTGACAAAAGACAAATAGTTCACTACTCTAGCCCACCGTTGTGTTGAAGAATGGATCCACAACATTTACAATTTGAGTACGACGTTTTGCTGGAAATTACATTCAGCATCTGCGGGCGATTTGCCAGAATAGTGAAGCCATCCACCTGCTTCCAGTATTAAATAGTGCAGGATGACGTCATCATTGTTGAACCCCATCACGTTTCTAGATGACAGGCGGAGGTGGGGGTGGCGGAGCCAGGTGACTGAATCCTCACCCTCGGGGCTCCTCCAGAAAGAACAAAAAGCCACTTCGGATGACCAAGTAGAATGTTCGAACGCTCACTGCGGAGGAGAGGCTGCCACTCCTCTGTCGGGAGCTGGACCGATACCTCTTGGATCTCTGTGGTATTCAAGAGGTATGGTGGACCGGCTCTGGCTCCTGCCACCATGAGGGGTGGACAGTCCTCTACTCGGGGTAGGAGACTGCCAAACAACAGGGAGTGGCTCTTCTGAACAAAAGAATGAAGGAGGCGTGGGAGCGTAGCGGTGAGGTTTGGGGAGCTGTAAGCCCCAGGCTACTTTTGACTCGCCTTCCCATCAACCAGAGGCGAGGAGTGGTGGTCGTGGTTACTTATGCCCCCACCGAAGATGAACATCCATGGAAGGATGCAGGCAAGGCCGATGAGTCAGATGCCTTCTATGACCTGTCACAGGTGCTGGCTAAAGTGGCCCCTCGGGATAGAGTCATCTTGTTGGGTGACTTCAATGCCCGAGTTGGTCATGATGCTAGCACCTGGTCTGGAGTGATTGGAAGATATGGGCCAGATCAGCTCAATAACAATGGTAGGAGGCTGCTAGATTTTCGTGCAGCCCATGGGCTTGAAATTACCAACATGCTGTTCTGCATCGGAGCATCCACAAAACATCATGGATGCATGCCGGGTCCAAGCAAGAACATCTACTGGACTACATAGTGACAGAGCAGCGGATGCGGGTCCATGTCCTTGACACCAGGACCTACCGTGGAGCTGATCTGCCCACTGACCATTGACGTCATCCTGCACTATTTAAGACCGGAAGCAGGTGGATGGCTTCACCCTTCTGGCAAATCGCCCCAAGATGCTGGATGTAATTACCAGCAAAACGTCGTACTCAAATTGTAAATGTTGTGGATTCACTCTTCAACACACCGGTGGGCTAAAGTAGTGAACTAGTTGTCTTTTGTCAACGTGACACTTTCTTTTACTGATTGGCCGTGTCGGGTGGTGGAGGGTTGCCGACACATTTATAAATAACGCGATCTAACCCAAAAAACGTTATTATGAATCAGGATTCCGTTCACTTAGTAGCGCCCTATCGGTGGCTACTGTAGCAGTTGTCGAGATGTCTGTGGCTTTAGAGATAAGAAAGTGTGGTCAGCTATCTGCATAAAGACTTTCGACGTGGTAGAACATCATATTATAATCTCAAGACCGAAAGACTCTTTGATTAGCAATGAGTTTCGCACGATCGGTTTCAAATTATCCTTAACAAAGGAAGCAAGTGCATGCTAGAGTGGGTGTGCTCTTATTCTCGCTGGCCATAAAACTAACCTTGCTTCAAAGCTGAGCCATTTGAAATATTAATGTTCATTCATATTAAATTACAGTAAACTCTGGATTATCTGCAGTGACAGGGAGGACGGCAGCGGATAATTCAAAATCGCAGACAATCAAAAAATAGTTAAACTCCGCCCACTGTTTTAAAGATATGGCAACTACTGTATTGTAGAGGCGATCACATGGATATCGGATTAACCGCATCACATTTGTTTGGTTAAAAACACGGGACTTGTAATATACATTTACAAGAAAACAATGTATCCCTGCTTTTAGATTATTAATTTGGGCTGAAGGGAAAATACACACGTTATTAATTTATGCCAAAATCTCAGGCGCGCACTTAATTCTCAAAGCGGATAAGTCGCACGTGGATAATCGAGTTTACTGTATATTAAACATGCACGCACCATCATCAAAGCTGCCATGAAATGTTGATAATATTTCGTATCTGTGTGTATATGAGCGAAATTATCCCCAAATCAATTTAATGTTTCTGAAACTTGTTTTTGTGCTTTTATCGTTTTTTAAAAGTCATTTATCCGAGGTAACTTGTGTTTGAAGATACCTAATTTGATATTGATAATATTTGTGCAGTCTTGTTCGATTTCAACCGTAACTGGATTTATTTGTTTCCTCTGATCTTCTATTTGCCGTGTGCAGCGTCGTACTTTGTTGTTATTGTTTTTTTGTAATTTTGGCGACCCGCATCGCATCGCAGGCAAACATAAACACGTACATAAGTCAATGCTGCACGCACATCACCAGTTTGCAGATAATGTATACTCTAGCTCAGAGGTCGGGAACCTTTTTGACTGGGAGAGCCATAAAAGCCAAATATTTCTAAATATATTTCATTGACAGCCATATAGTATTTTTAACGTATAATAAACTAAATACGTCTTACTTTTAATGCGACTTCTGGTCACGGGACCCGTGACCCGAGAAATTTTATCTTCAAAACTAATTTCTGTTTACTTTAAAATGACACAGTATTATTAAGCAATATCACAAGTATTTTAAAATCAGTTCAAAACTGATTTTATTTTTATTTTTTTATTATTATTTTTTTCAACTCAAAATTGTCTGGGAGCCATATGCCGTCACCGGAAGAGCCATATATGGCTCGCGAGCCATAGGTTCCCGACTGCTGCTCTAGCTGTTAGCCGTTTGCAAATGTTATGGAAGTGCATTTTGATTATTTCCAGAGTAATACATGTGCATACGAAAAGACAAAATATATGCTGAACACTAGGCCCTAAAAATACGATGTAAAAAATATAATACTCAAGCTTCGGTATGTAGGCCTCCATTCAGCCTTGTAAATAAAAGAACCGTCTGTCCATCACGTTGTTGTTATGAAATGAAAACTAAAATGTAATGTTAAATATTATTTCCACCATAGACATATCAACTAACACATACTGTATTTCCATTACATGTGTAATAACCCCGGAAATACAGCTTGTTTTTTAGTTATTATTGCTACGCAACACTCACAAAAACAATAAAAGACAACCGGCTGACTGCCTCCCAAGTGAGAATGCATGTCAACTGCCTAACCTGGCTCGACCTTAGAACCACAAATATTCCTCAAGGCCGCTCTATTATTTCTAGATTTGAAGCTTTCGTGAATGCAAGGATTCATATTCTTAGGTTTTTTCGGTAAAGTCACGTAGGTAAAAAAATTAAATTAATACAATTAAAATAATAAAAAAATATTTTACTTTTATTAATTAAAATAAATAAAATAAATTATTTTACTTTTATTAATTTTTATAAAAAAAATTTAAAAATTATTTTACTTTTATTAATTTAAATTTTTTACCTACGTGACTTTACCAAAAAAACCTAAGAATACGCTCTATTATTTGTTTAATCTCCAATTTAACGCCCTACGAAAAATGGGTGCCTCCCACCTCTCTATTTATAAGACCTCCAATTATAATCTGCAATTTCTTTATTAAAACCCCGTGCTCCCTCCCTTGCATCGTTACCCAATCAACCATCTGCAGGTGAACACGCTTTCGCAATCACCCACCCGTCCCAGCCAAACAAAAGCAATGCTCTCATACTGGTAGGAACCTCCTGGTTACACCAGCCCACAAGGGATTATTGTGTCCGTCGTGCAGGGAGGGGGTGGGTGGAGAGGGGAGGGTGGGGAGGGGCTGGGTGGGGAGGAGAGGGTGGGGAGGGGCTGGGTGGGGAGGGGCTGGGTAGGGAGGGTGGGGAGGGGCTGGGTGGGGAGGGTGGGGCTGGGTGGGGAGGGGATGGGCTGGGTGGGGAGGGGAGGGTGGGGCTGGGTGGGGAGGGGAGGGTGGGGCTGGGTGGGGAGGGGAGGGGCTGGGAGGGGAGGGTGGGGAGGGGCTGGGTGGGGAGGGTGGGCCTAGGTGGCGGGTGGGAGGGGTGGGGCTGGGTGGGGAGGGGCTGGTCACCCCGTGGTGCCCTTATAAAACTCAACGTTTAACCTACTCACGCCGGCTTGTGCCCGCCCTCACAGCCGGGCATATTTGCAGAATACACCACGCTGCTGTTGACCCTGCAGGCCATTGACCGAGCAACCCAACGTTCCTACCAGCTCCCTCCGCAGGAGTGTGTTTAAAATAATTTGTCAAATTTAAAAATGCCCCCCTGAAAATTTACTGTGCAGGCAAAAGCACCTCGCCGAACGCTGGGGCGACGGACGTTCCTGGAAAAATGCCTCGTTGCGCTCATGCAGAGGGGGGGGGGGTGGTATCGCTGCCCCTGTCCAGTCCACTCCAGCGAGACGCTCGGAGGGAGGCAGAGGTCGCAATCGGTTACCCGATACCCGTACCCTACACGATACCCGTTTGCGACCCTGGTGCGGCCGGGTACGGGTACGGGTAGGCCGTGAGTCACTGGTGAGTAACCGTTTGTCACTCATTTCGGGTAGGGTACGGGTAGGCCGTGAGTCACTGGTGAGTAACCGTTTGTCACTCATTTCGGGTAGGGTACGGGTACGGGTAGGGAACGAGTACCCGTACCCGGCCAGGTACGGGTACCCATTTTCGACCCTGGTGCGGCCGGGTACGGGTAAGGAATCAAAACCCGTTTGCGACCTCTGGAGGGAGGTGCCCGCCAATAGCCCTCTAGGGAATGATTGACAAACCAAGGAGGGCCAAGGCACACGTCAATAAACTCATTTAACTTGCTTTATTTTACCGGGTAAGGCCAAACCGAGCTATACAGCTGTTTCTCAGCCTCAAACATTTGGGGAGACAAAGGCTGCTGTTGTCCACCCACCATTTCGTGTACGGTGACGACATTCATAGGTGCCACTCTCAAACGGTTGTTTATTTGTGTTTTTTTAACAGGTAAGGCTCACTGTGCTGTATATAAAACATGTTTTAAAGAGCTTAGCTGACCACAAATAGCCTCATCGAAGCGGCGTATCATCCGTGTGGAAGTTTACGGAGCCCAAGCACTCTAAACGGGTGTTTCTAATCTCGTGTCTCTATAGCCTCATACATCATATGCACCTACATAACACTGTGCCAAAGTCAAGTGTGCAATTATATGTAAATCTATGGGTCTGTGTAGAACCCAGCGAGTTTCTATACAAATCTGTGTAACATCTACAGGCCTCTGCGCAAGTTCCATTGCCTCCCTTACTTACTTACATCTCATCAAATCTCCAGGTATGAAAATAAAAATAGGTTTTACCCTTTCTGGCAATAAAACAAGTGTTAAGAGATGTTCAAACACCAAATAGAAATCTTTTGCAAGGGATTATGCCGGCATTAACCACACGTACTTGTGGTGAACATGCAAACAAACATGCTCTGATAACACTGCTCAATAAAAACGAAATTCTGGCCTGGATTTTTGTAGCTGTTTTAGACAAATTTCAGGGTGCTGATTCCGAATCTGATCTCAGATTTGCTCTATCAGATCTCATTTTATGCTATCGGCATACCCCATTTTCATTGATTTTACCCGAAATTAACTCTGTCATTTATGATTGCAAGTCGTTGCGAGTCAGTGACTGCTTTAGTGTTAAAATATGGTGCTTTATTTTTAGGATAGTGTGTTTATAATATCATTTTATGTAGATATCCACATTTATTTAATATTTTTCTTCTGCAGTTTTTATTGAAAATGCAATATTTGATATCTCAAAAACCTGATGTGATAGACAAAAACTGATGCCAGATTTGGAATCAGCACCCCGAAATAACATTAAACCCATTTGAATACCTTATGCCAGAAAAAGTGTGTTGACCAGTGTAATGTATGGCATTGTTTTTGAAGCTGATTGGCCTACACCAGAGATGGCCTTCATTAGGGCCTCGTCTCACCACCGGTGTCAGACCAGAGAACGACGCCAAAAGACGGACAGCACAAAGACAATGCCACCATCAGAGCTTTTATAGCTCGGGGTGAGCAGCTACAACATGGGACCTGTTTTTTGCCAGTATCATCGTATGAACATCTGAACACCTATACTCTTTGGTTCTTTCGGTAAAGTCACGTAGGTGAAAATAAAATAAATAAATAAAATGAAAACAACTCAATTAAATCATGTAGTTGATTTTATTTAGTTGTTTTCGTTTTTATTTTATTTTATTTTCACCTACGTGACTTTACCGAAAGAACCAAAGAGTATGAATCCTTGCAGTCACGAAAACTTCAAATCTAGAATCTGAACACCTGTTTTATTGCCAGAAAGAACAAAACGTATTCTTATTTTTTCATAAAAACACTGCCTAAAAATCTCCAGGTGTCCACGTGTGCTAATGCTGCACGTCTCTGCATCGGTCTGTGCACATCTATGCCTCTCTGTGCAAACTCGATGTCAGCCTCTGTTGTTTCCGCCTGGCAATTCCACGCGCGTTATCCCCCCTGAAAAATAAGGCCACCCTGGTTTGTAATGTCACCTGTCTCTCAACCTGTCTGTATATGTGTGTGTGTGTGAGTGCCATGTGTATTTATATATTCCTTCGCTTGTGTTGCCGCTTCTGTTGCTGATGAGACAGCAGTGCAAATGTAGAGTTCTGTGCAGGATCTCCATAGCAGCTCATCTCTTAATTGCCCTCGGGTCAAATTACGTATTTCAATACGGAGTGGAAAAGCTCTTGAGGCAAGAGCCACGTTTAAGTTCACCTATGCACGATATGTGGGTGTGTGTCACACACGCGCAGTCAGTCACAGCCACGATGTGGGATGTATGATTCAGACTTGAGCTGGTTTTTGATCATCCAGTAATGATAATGAAATGCCAACTTATAGCGCTGCTCCGCCGCTGCCGCAGAGTGCTCGTTCGCTCTCTCGCACGGAGAGGGAGAGAGGGAGAGAGGACGACTCGAGAGAGACGCGAGGAGGAAGAGGAACCACAGATAAGCGGAGAAAGCAGCAGCAAAGCCATCATCAGCCCATGCCAAATTCACACATCTTCAAACTCTCCAGTGCTCTATATATTGAGTTGTTTTCGGGCAACTGATCGAGTGCTTATACATATGGAAGGAAACAGGAGAACTCGCAGAAAGACCACCTGTGTAAGGGGGGAACACTCGATCCCAAGCAGATGGAACAGGCGGAGCGAGGCCACATATGGCTGTCTCGCCATCTTCTGGCAGAGCCGGGATGTGGCACCTGCTCCACTCCCACGCACGGGAAGGGAGATTCACAACATCTGTGCCGGTGATCCACCAGTGCTGTGAGATATTCTCCACGGCGAGCGTCCCATGCTACTTTGCAGTGTAACCAAAACATTTTCTTGCAAAAACCATTAGTATACAAACATTCCATCTTTTAAAAAAAAAATTATAAACTCACCCAAAACGAATACGTTGTCATAGTCTTACTCTTTTGTTCTTTCGGTAAAGTCACGTAGATGAAAAATGAAACTAAAAATAAAAAATAATAATATGAAAATAACTAAATTAAATCACGACGTTTCTGAGGCAACACAAGCTTCCGTCATCAGGTGGAACAGCCACAGCAAAATGACTGTAGTGAGTTGCCATCAAGTTACGTAGCAGGGAAGTAATAAAATAATAAAAATAAAACATAATAAATTTAATTTTATTATGTTTTATTTTTAAATCCTTTATATTAAGTTCGCTTGCTTGCTTGCTTGCGTGCTTGCGTGCTTGCTTGCTTGCTTACGACCGTGCAAATCTTTCGGTCGTTTTTTAACCCACTTCCCGTGATCCAATCGAGCTGCACACAGACTCGTTGTGCGAGACAATTAATTTTCGTGAAAAAAAAAATCGAAAATTTTACACTGTTTAGGGAAAACAAATTAAATATTTAATTACCAATTGCTTAATACTGGCAGACAATCATCTGACCCATAGGTGGCAGCCATCTCAAGCCAGAGGACGAGAGGACTCTAGCCGCCACGCATATAAAGGATTTATAGTGAAAAACTTTGTTTTTACGGGTTATACTTATTATTATTTTATTACTTCCCTTCTACGTGACTTTACCGAAAGAACCAAGAAGATGAATCCCTGCAGTCACGAAAGCTTTAAATCGAAATGTCATAGAGTTGATTTACAACATTTGATTGTGGCATTCATTCCTCATTTAACTTTGAAGCGAGATTCAGAGGTGGGCAGCTGAAAAACTCAAGGCGCCTCCCTCCCTCCAGATTTGAGAATGACCTCTCGGTAACTCGCAAGAAAAGTTCCAGCGTTTGCCGCTAGCAAGTTACGACGAAGAGCACACGAGGGCACGATGAGCTTCGTGAGCGGTGAAGCGTCATGTTTACATCAATGGTGAATTTAACCGGAAATCAGTGTAATGACTTAAGAACCGGAGTAATGATCTTTAAAAATAATAATACGCGTTGCTTAAGAGACGTGAGACTGGACTCGAGAACAGGACATTTTGTTCAGGACTTTTAATGTAGCGGCCAGGAAAAAGCACATTGAGTACGTGTAAAAAATTAACCCGTAAAAAAAAGTTTTTCACTCTAAATCCTTTATATGCGTGGCGGCTAGAGTCCTCTCGTCCTCTGGCGTGAGATGGCTGCCACCTATGGGCCAGATGATTGTCTGCCAGTATTAAGCAATTGGTAATTAAATATTTAATTTGTTTTCCATAAACAGTGTAAAATTTTGGAAAAAAATGTTTCACGAACATTAATTGTTCTTCCTTGTCCCTGAGCTTATAGCTCCGATGCTGCAGTGCGTTGAGATCGGGCCTCATGAATACAACCGTTGAGTATGGGAGAGGGGGGTGGAGTCGTGATTCTTACGCGTACTCAATGTGCTTTTTCCTGGCCGCTACATTAAAAGTCCTGAACAAAATGTTCTGTTCTCGATTCCAGTCCCATGTCTCTTAAGCAACGCTTATTATTTTTAAATCATTTATATTAAGTTCGCTTGCTTGCTTGCGTGCTTGCGCGCTTGCGCGCTTACGACCGTGCAAATCTTTCGGTCGTTTTTTAACCCACTTCCCGTGATCCAATCGAGCTGATATTTTTCACACAGACTCGTTGTGCGTGACAATTTATTTTCGTGAAAATTTTTTTCCAAAATTTTACACTTTTTAGGAAAAAATAAATTATATTTAATTACCAATTGCTTAATGGTGGCAGGCAATCATCTGACCCATAGGTGGCAGCCATCTCAAGCCAGAGGACGAGAGGACTCTAGCCGCCACGCATATAAAGGATTTATAGTGAAAAACTTTGTTTTACGGGTTAATTTTTTTACCGACGTGACTTTACCGAAAAAACCAAAGAGTGTGAATCCTTGCAGTCACGAAAGCTTCAAATCTAGAATTATTGAGAGCTTATCTCGGAATAAAGTCCTTAATATCGGTGTAATGTTATTACTTGCAGACTGGAGATGGTGGATCACACCAAGATTTGTTTGAAGCTTCCAAGTCTGCTGGGATGTCAGATGGCCAAACGATCGGTCGGTTTAAACACATTCCTCCTGCGGAGGGAGCTGGTAGGAACGTTTGGTTGCTCGGTCAATGGCCAGGGTCAACGGCGGCGTGGTGTATTCCGTAAATATGGCCGACTGTGAGGGTGGGCACAAGCCGGCGTGAGTAGGTTAAACGTTGAGTTTTATAAGGGCACCACGGGGTGACCAGCCCCTCCCCACCCAGCCCCTCCCCACCCAGCCCCACCCCTCCCATTTTTGGATGCACGACGAACGGACGGACACAATAATCCCATGTGGCCTGGTGTAACCAGGAGGTTCCTACCAGTAACATTGGGGTTTCTCCGGCGTTCCAGTTTCATGCCACACATAAAAAACAAACTCCCGCTTCCATGATTACGTCGCGACAATATAATTCAGTCGTAGTAATTGCTGCATCATATTGTTATGTGATACAGTCTGTGCCGGACTAAGCTCGTGCGGGGCCTGAAGCATGATGTTATAAAGGGGCCCTAAATAAAAACACACATATATTAAAACACGATTTTTTTTATTGCATAATAAAGTTATTGTATTTTTTCATTTGCTATACAGCCAGATACTACGACAAATCGCTAACCTTAAACACCCGGTCGTTCGTAAAAATTGAAGGCGGTATAGTACTATAGTAATAGAGCAAGTGCAGAATCACTGAACCGGAATTGATAGCTTCAAAGTATTTAGCGCGGGGCCCTTGAAAGTACGGGGCCCGTAGCATATGTAGCTACTACATGTGTAGCTACTACATGTGTAGCTACTACATGTGTAGCTACTACACGCGCAGCTACTACACGTGTAGCTACTTGTGCTACTAGGATAATCCGGCACTGCACTTAGGAGGACTTGGCCGAGAGCCACAGATCGGGGTCTCATCGCCACCACCACCAACCACCACCACCAACCACGTGCCCGGTGCTGGCTCAACAACATCGCTGTGGCTCTGGGCCCTCTGCTCGTCGCCGAGCGCCACCTGCTGAAGAATTTGCGCCACTGCACTTGGCGTCGTTGTCGACGGAGACGTGAACGGCGCGTGAGTGCCCCAGGTGTGTGGGTCAGGTGAGCGAGTGCCAGGTGTGTGGGTCAGGTGAGCGAGTGCCAGCGGCGTCACGTGAGTGCCAGGTGTGTGGTGTGAGGGTCAGGTGTGAGGGTCAGGTGTGAGGGTCAGGTGTGAGGGTCAGGTGTGAGGGTCAGGTGTGAGGGTCAGGTGTGAGAGTCAGGTGAGGATGTGGTCGGAATGGGTGGGTGGATGGGTGGATGGGTGGTTGGATGGGTGGATGGGTGGGTGGATGGGTGGGTGAGTGGGTGGATGGATGAATGGGTGGATGGGTGGGTGGATGGGTGGATGGGTGGACGGGTGGGTGGGTGGATGGGTGGGTGGGTGGGTGGATGGGTGGGTGGGTGGGTGGATGGGTGGGTGGGTGGATGGGTGGATGGGTGGGTGGGTGGATGGGTGGGTGGGTGGGCGGGATCCAGGATGAATGGAGATGTAATGTTGAATGTATTTCGCACCGTTCATAGCCAAGCACAACAAATTAAACACAAACCAAAAATATTTTCAATTTAGATTTTTAAATAAATGAATAGTTCGTGAGATGCCAGACTATTGTCAAGTCAATTAATTTTTGCTTACACGCGTGCCACCTTTCTGTCCAAAATCTGCCACTCAAAGCGCCATTGCCACATTCATACTCAAATATAGACAATATACAATTCTATACAATCAAACAAGTTCTAAAACGACAGGCGGATTTGGGCGTAAGCGTCGAGGCTGTTATCTTTGGAGTCACTATCTGTCTCCCTGATCAAATGAGCATGGGGTGATGGACTTGAGACAGTGGTGGAAATTCCATATTCTCATGACGGCGGTGAATACATCTTCCGGTTTTCCCCTCCATAATTCAGAATCAACATCACGCGTTTAAGAGCATTTGGCTGCTACAACATTTGTGATGGCAAGGTCGCTTCTGACAAAGAGTGATATAGCTCAGTGGGCCTGAACTGGTAAAATAAAAATAAAAAGTTTAGTTTACAATCCTCTTGTCAATCCACTGCAAGGTTGAGGGGTCTTCCCACGCCACGCGGGCCGAGGCGGGGTTAACCATACTTCACCCTGCTGGTCCGTGCGGGTTGTTCGTGAAGGCGGGGGAGCCTGCAGCAGCTGGGGGAGGAGGGGGGGGGGGTTATCGAAGTACGGTACAACAATAGAATTGGCTGCACTCGTCATTGATTTTCACCATTAGACCTCCTTTGCCAGTACCAAAATATAATAATAGGGGGTTTCTCCTTTTTTCTGGCAACAAAACTGAAACCTTTTTACGAGGATTCATGTCCGCATTAACAACAATACTTGCAGTCGAAATGCAAACAAAACTCACTATGATAATATATGCATTGTCCTTGAAACTGATTGGTTCACACCAAGGGACGGCTTTCTTTTGAGCCTCGATCCAATTGGTGCTCGACCAGAGGACGTGCAGCTCAAAGACAATGCACTATCAGAGTAATGAGGGCTCGGGGTGAGCATCTACATCATTAGACCTCCTTTGCCAGTACCAAAATTGTCTTTGAGCTGTACGCCTTTTGGCGTCCTCTGGTCGAGCACCAATTGGGTCAAGGCTCAAAAGAAAGCCGTCCCTTGGTGTGGACCAATCAATTTCAAGGACAATGCATATATTATCACAGTGTGTTATTGTTTGCATTTCGACTGCAAGTATTGTGGTTAATGCAGACATGAATCCTTGTAAAAAGGTTTCAGTTTTGTTGTTGGAAAAAAGGGAAAACCCCTATTATTATAGTCATCGATTGTCAAGGACATCTAACCGAACTGAGGGTGTTTTTTGTTCTCCGGGTAGGGAATGTGGGCAGAGAGTGGGCAGTGGTGAAGATGACCCTGGTAGATCTGTTGGTGGACGTGAAATGTATTTATTTTTTTAAAGGGGACGCGCACAAAAAAAGAGCTGATTCCGAGAAACCCAAATCAGACTGGAGTAATTTATTTTAAAATCCGTGTTTAATGTGTACACAGCTATTAGATTGTAGTCTCTTGTTGGGGTTTTGAACCCAATGTACACCGGCAGAGTTTGTCTAAGCGGCACATAACCCGTGGACCGGGTGGAGGGGGTCGTGGGGAGGGTGTGGGGAGGACCTTCGATTCAAGAGCCGAATGGCTCACAGGGCTATACTTAATAAATGAACTTGAACTTGAACGACGGGCTGAGTCACTACCAGCTCATGTGTTCTAGAAAGTTTTGCTGGCTGGCGAGAGGGAGCTGGGAAGGTACGGCCACGTCCTAAAGACGTGCTTGCTGCTGTTTAAATATACACTACATATTTTAAAAAAATTGTAATCGATTCTATGGACTAGATTCGGGGATAATTTTTTTAATGGCATCAAATGTACGAAATTATTCATTCAAGGTTGTTTTCATCCGTGTTTATTTAAATAAAAATTATATATAGTGGACAGTATCTGAAACTAATTTGTATGTGGGGTGCAGCCTCATTGCCCCATTCACTACACACCGCTGTGTACGTCAACAGCGGCATGCATCAGTCCATCCGTCTGCCACCGCATTCACTGGACTCGTTGAGATATCTTCATCAGATAGAGTCCAGCCGAGGATCATTGTAACAATATATATGTAGGCGCAGCCCTGCAACTGACTGCACACGGTCACTGCTGGCAGGAGCAGCCTCAAGCACACGCCATCTGCCTTGGTGGTGAGATGTTGACTACCTCGCCTGGTATGCAGGAGGTCCTGGGTTCGATCCTGACCCTGACGCCTGCTGTATATTTGCAGTTTACATGTTCTCCCCGTGGTCGTGTGGATTTTTCTCCGGGTTCTCCGGTTTTTCCCTCCGAATGTAGAATCAACATCACGCGTTTAGAGCATTTGGCTGCAATACATTTCTACACGATAAGCCTCTTCGTTGAGCATTTGTGGCCAATTCGCTTCTGAAAAAAGGCTTTATAGCTCAGTGGGCCTTACCTGGTAAAATAAAAATCGTAAATCGTAATAATAGTTGATCAACTGCAGCGTCGTCCCCAATGTGCACTGCTGAGTAGTGAGAGGCTGCAGGAGGATTTAAGAAACTTCCACCAATGCTGAAATTGCCGCGCCGGGGACATCAACCAGAACGGGTGGCTTCCGCATTGCAAATCCGGCGGTGCTGGCCATTCGACCACGGCACCTCGTTAAAACTCCCGTAGGAATCCGAGACCCCGTGGGATCGAATTTGACCCGTGCACGTGCGATCTTTCAGTCATGCAAAAGGTGAGCCCAGGTGCAGAACAAAAGAGCGTGCAGGTGGTTGCTTTGTACTCTCGGCCACGGTGGGCGAGTGGAGAATGATCGAAAATTCCAATAATTTTTTTATTAGAAGGGCTAGAAAGCTCAATTGGAAAACTCGTTTCTTTCGAACTGCTTTTTGTGTGTTTAGTTTGTGGTCCTTCCCCCGACACCTTCGATTAGCACGGTCTGCTACGTACGGTGCAAACGAAGTTCGAAGCTGATATTTGGCAGAAATAAAGTCGAGCCTGTTCTAATAAATACTGCACTGGTGCCCTCCAAAATCGGGAGGGGGGGGGGAAAGAGGGCTAAAGCAATAACAGTATACGGTAGTGGTGGAGAGAGAGTACGGACGGTGTAGCGAGGACGTAGCGAGTACAGCGTCGGGAAACAGCGGAGTAACAGACCTTGGTGGAGAGAGAGAGAGCGCGCAAACAGAGGGACATTGAGTGGGGTTGATGGGAAGTTGTGCATTGAAGAGTATGGAGGAACATTGAGTGATGCTGTCAGAGATGTGAACTTTATGCGTAATAAAGGAACGAGAAAGACAAAGACGTTGTCGCGTCAGTAAGAGTCCTACACACGCACCTGATGATTGGTAAACACGTGACGTGGAGGGCGCCCATCAATCTGAATCCCTGCTCTGTATGTCACGTGGGACACACGAACAAACGCACGCGATTCTCGATCTTAATTTCTTCATTACATCATCATCACCAAAGCCAGCGCAGCCGCCGTTCGCCACGAAGTGACGGTGACGTCACCACGGCGCCTGTGCCAAGCTAGGTGCACTTTGAGGCCATGTGAAGTGTCGAAAGCCCGCTGACAGGATGTCTTGGGACAGACCCAGGTGCCATGGGTTGGCTGACTGAGATGACTCGGTAACAACGTTATCACCACCGTCTCACCGGATAAATAAAATCACCACGATCTAATATCGTATCCATGATCAGCTCAACCAACGTCGTCATTGCGTTCACTGCAGTGCCCAGCGTGGCATTTGCTTCTCACAAAAGGTTACACAACAACGTGCCGACTGACATTAACAACAACACACACGGGAGTCAAACCCTTAATGCGTTATTTATTTATATAAGCTTCTCAGTTACAATTTCTACATGGTTTTACACGTCCTAACTTACTTCACCTCGACCAAGAGGCTGTTCACGGCACCGCCATCGCTCCCTTCCCTTCCTCCTGCCAGACCCTGACAATGTTGCACGGTCAATAACCGACCGCCGAGTTCTGTTCTGACAGTCTCCATCATCATCACCGGCAACAACCATCTGGCTTCAGGCCTTCCGCTTGTTGCACAGTTAGCGCCCTGCACACCACGCGTCCCACCCATCACCACCTCCTCCACCCTGCACACCACTCGTCCCACCCATCACCACCTCCTCCACCCTGCACACCACTCGTCCCACCCATCACCACCTCCTCCACCCTGCACACCACTCGTCCCACCCATCACCACCTCCTGCACCCTGCACATCACTCGTCCCACCCATCACCACCTCCACCACCCTGCACACCACTCGTCCCACCCATCACCACCTCCTCCACCCTGCACACCACTCGTCCCACCCATCACCACCTCCTCCACCCTGCACACCACTCGTCCCACCCATCACCACCTCCTCCACCCTGCACACCACTCGTCCCACCCATCACCACCTCCTGCACCCTGCACACCACTCGTCCCACCCATCACCACCTCCTCCACCCTGCACACCACTCGTCCCACCCATCACCACCTCCTGCACCTTGCACACCACGCGTCCCACCCATCACTACATCCCTCCTCCTCTTCCCAATTACACTAAAAAACACTTTCCTGCCACGTTCAATTCCCAGCCTCCCAAGTTGCTCACCCTATCCCTGCCACGATATTCCTGGACTCCTCCGCATGCACCGACATTCAAAGGCCTAACGCCGGAACTTACTTGAACACCTATCACCCCCAAGTTTAAAAGTCCTTTATTGAGCTCGGTGGGATCACATTGAGATTCACCACCGCTTTCACAAATTAAATACGCATACCATATCTTTGTCGGGGATAAAAGGTGGTTAACTTTTACAACACCCCCCTCCTCCTCCACACCTGCGAAAAGCAGCTCATGGGCAGCAAGGGGTTAGTGGATCACGGAGAGAATTGTGGAACTCGCCGAGCTGCGAGGTGGCAGCACAGAAAGTGGGTTTGTGAACCCATCTGTGTGGACCTGCGAGTGGGTGTCACCGTCTCGTACTCGTGCTAAGTTCGTCTCGGAATTCTCCAGTTTCCCCACCGATGCGATTAAAAATACTCATTCTATTCAAAAGGAGCTCGGAGAACAAAAAATGACAAAGCTGGACCCCCCCCTGTCCTCTAAAATAGTTCTCAGCCTCAGTGATGCCCGGCCGCCTTTGTCTCCCCAGTGGCGATGTTTAAACACCGCACCAGGTACTATTTTGACGCCGAGTCGACCTAGGGAAGGCTCAGGACCAGTTCAGATAATCGTCACCGGTGTTGGTCACGAGCAGGAATCGTACTCGGGTGGTTCGTAGACCGGCACGCAAACCACGACACCACCGCTTCCCACAAACACACACGCACTCACACGCACACACACTCTCACACACACGCACTCGCACGCACACTCGCACGCACTCGCACGCACACACGCACTCACACGCACTCACACGCACTCACACCTATCGGATCGTACGACGCACCCTCAACCTTTGCTTTGAAATTTCGGGGAGAGCAGCACATCGCCCAAACGTGGAGAACGTGGACCGAGAGAGAGAGAGAGAGAGCGCCTCTAGTCCACGACCCGGCAAGCGAGAGCTTCCTCAAATCACCTCCGACGCGTTGCACAATCGCCCGATGGCTTTTTAACTGGCCAGTAACTCTGCAGGTTGGCTTTAGCGTTTACAACAACAAGAACAACAACAAAATGAATACCATATGCTTTGGCTTAAATAATTCAACAATCTCTTATACGTATAGATACACACAGAACTCTGAGCGCAGTCAACCGTCGATTATTCCCCCCATCCCGGAGCCCCGGGGTTAGCCGTGCGTCCCATAAAAAATAAATAAAATCTCTTTTCCTCACACGGCAGATCGGCTTGACAGCTCAGGGGAGTTTCGCTCCTCACTCGTCGAGGGCCGGCGAGCGAAGCGACTGGGAGGGCAGCAGTGGGGAAAGGCGACGGCGTCGTCAGGATAAGCGAGAGTTGACTGAACGCGTCCAGCACAGCTTGATCGGTGGCTTCCCGGCAAGGCCCACGTCGCGGTCGCCTCGACGACGGACGAATCCCCTCGCACCCCCCCTCAAGGTCTCACTCCGAAGCAGCCGCTGCCCGTGTCCACGGAGACCTTGAGGTCCTCCGCTCCTCCTCCGACGACGACTCCCGCAGTTGCCGTGGCGACCTGCCAGCCCTCTCCCGCGGCGGTGCTCGCCGCCGCCGGCGCCGTCGTCGCGGCGCCACAGTCCTTGCCGCCGCCACCGCCGCCGCCGCCGCGCATCCCGCACAGGGTGCGCGTGAACGCCTCCATCATGGTGTGCGCCAGCCGCTTGGCCTGCTCGGCGCTCTGGCACTCGACGGCGTGGCACGACAGCGCCGGCGCCGTGCCGTCCCCCGCGCCGTTGCCGCCCCCGCCGCCGTGGTGCTCCCGGTAGAGCCACGCGAAGACCAGGCCGCTGGCGCGGTGCTCGGCTGAGCAGAACGCGACGCGTGCCACGTCGAACGAGTCCGTGCGCCAGCCGCCCCCCTCCCGCGGCTGCCTCCGCTGACGGCGCCGTCTCCGCCGCTGTTCCGCCGCTCCTCCTCCTTTGCCACCGCTGTGCCGCTTCTTGCGCCACAGCAGCCGCTGCGCACGCACGGCCGCCGTCGCCACGCCGCCCTCCTCCTCCTCGTCGTCGTCGTCGTTCTCATCCTCCTCTTCGTTCTCGTCATCGTCCTCCGGGTCCTCCTCACCGGCCAGCTTTGCCCGCTCGCAAGACGTGGAGGAGGTGGTGGTGGTGGAGGTGGTGTGAGAGGGCGGCAGCTGCACGTGCATGCGGATGTGAAAGGGCCGGATCTCGAGGCGTGCAGGGCGAGCGAGGTTGGGCTCCTCGGCCTTCAGGGCCCACATCTCCTGGACGGCGCCGTCGGTGCAGCCGGGGCCCAGGGCGGGCGCGGGGAACAGGCGCACCTTGCCCAGGTACGTGACCTGGCGCCAGCGGGGGCGGGAGCGCAGCGGTCAGCGACAACAACGATGACAACAACAAACAACAACCGATACGCGCACGACTAAGCGATTATGACGACGCGGCTGCGGTGCTTGCGCCGGGCTAGGTTCACCGCTTTTGAATGATAATTGGGTTTTTTCTTTTTCTACCTACGTGACTTTACCGAAAGAACCAAAGAGTACGTTCTAATATTTACACATTATCTACGCTTCGAGTTTCCTGGCTGGCTGCTGCCTGGGCTCCTCTCCACCACAACAATAACTCCGTTGTCGGTGGCCGCTGGGGGCTCGTTGCCACAGAAGCTAGCTGGGTAGCTGGCCACACGGGATTTTCCGTGCAACAAACAAACTTTGCGTCGAGTTGAAACGGCGGAAGAAGTTCGGACGACGTTTAGTGATAATAAATATAGTGCGACGAACGGATAAGTTAGATCGCTCTAACTTTCACATTTGAGAGCTCCCATTAATGGAATTATTTCAACATAATATTCCTTAAATCCCGGAAGAATATTTTTTAAAACCCACAATACATATTCATCCAGCCATTTTATCATTCCGTAAAAAATTTACCCGTAAAAACAAAGTTTTTCACTATAAATCCTTTATATGCGTGGCATCGGGGCGGCGAGAGTCCTCTCGTCCTCTGGCTTGAGATGGCTGCCACCTATGGGTCAGATGATTGCATGGCAGCATTAAGCAATTGGTAATTAAATATACTATTTTTGTCCCAAAAAGTGTAAACTTTTGGAAAAAACTTTTCACGAACATTAATTGTCACGCACAACGAGTCTGTGTGGAAAATGTCAGCTCGATTGGATCACGGGAAGTGGGTTAAAAAACGACCGAAAGATTTGCACGGTCCTAAGCAAGCAAGCAAGTGAACTAAATATAAAGGATTTTAAAAAGGGCAGATTTCTCGTAGTCTCCAAGTACAGCAGGGAGAATGATCGTGACACAGCCGTCTTATTTCCCGATGCAGGGCAACACAAACGGCTTCTCTCTGCTAGTTTTATTTGAATATATATCAATTGCCAGTTAGTTTCGGCTCCTCTGACACAGCGGTGACGACACTCTGCGAGTGTCGCTACCGCCGTTTTTTTCCAGGCCGCAGCGAGCGGCCCGTGATGGAGTTGGCATCTGAAACGGCCTTGGAGGGGTGAGGGGGGGCCCACCTCCCCCTTCGTCAGCCCGCACCGACCCGCGTGGTGAAGTATAACCGCCACGGCCTGTCTCGGGGTGGGTCGGAGGAGGCCCTCGTCAAGCAGTCGAGTGACAAATGGCTGCGAGTGATCAGTATTACTTTAATCAACGAGGAATGCGTTACAGTGCAGCACTTCTCAACGCTGACCACTGCGACTCGCAGAAGGCGCCCAGGGGATATGTCTGGATATTTGAGCTCTTAACTGCGCAGCGCGAACGACAAGCTGGCCAGCCAGTCCGTTGAGAGAGCTTCCGTTCGGCAAAGCACGCATGTACGTACGTTGAATGTCTGTCGCCGCGTACGTAGCCGATCGCAATAACAATTATCAGGAGGTGCGGGTGGGGGAAGGACACACTCAACACAAAAAGTAGTTGTAAGGAACTGAGTTTTCAATCTAGATTTGGAAGTGCATAGCTCCAGTGGCTTCCTAATATCGGACGGAAGAGCGTTCCAGACGGCCGCAGAAGCGCATCTGAAAGCGCCGCGCGATGATGCGGTGACCACGGTCTTTGCTCGATGGCCCAGCAGCCAAAAGCCGCTGCTGCCATGAGGATGATGATCGGAGTTCGCGTGATGGTGGTTTATGCTCCTTGAACGAGTTCAGCGAGGTACTGTGGTTCATTTGTGGCAAGGACTTTGTCAGTAATGAGTGCGACCTGTAAACTCGCGACGGTACCCTGGGACTAGTTGCGTTTTTGAAGAAAGAAAAGGAAACGAGGAAAAGGAAAAGAAAAAAAGTGCCGTCTAGTACCATTGGAACCTCCTTTGCCAGTAGCAAAATATGATATTTGTTTTTTTACCCATTTATCTGGCAACAAAACTGACACCTTTTTTACAAGGAGTCATGTTTGCATTGACCACAATACCTGCAGTCATAATGCAAACTAAAACTGTCTCGGGTGTGGACCAATCAATCCCAAGGACGGTGCACACACCATCATAGCTGTGTTCTTTTATTTGCATTCCGACCGCAGGCACTGTGGTCAACGCAAACATGACCCCCTGTAAAAAAAAAAGGTGTCAGTTTCGTTGCCAGATAAAAGGGCAAAAAAACATTATCATATTTTGCTACTGGCAAAGGAGGTTCCAATGGTATTAATACACTTACAGGGGGTCATGTTTGCGTTGACCACAGTGCCTGCGGTCGGAATGCAAATAAAAGAACACAGCTATGATGGTGTGTGCACCGTCCTTGGGATTGATTGGTCCACACCCGAGACAGTTTTAGTTTGCATTATGACTGCAGGTATTGTGGTCAATGCAAACATGACTCCTTGTAAAAAAGGTGTCAGTTTTGTTGCCAGATAAATGGGTAAAAAAACAAATATCATGCCGTCTAGTATTTTGTTGCCCCAAAATTCATACCAACAGTGAGTTATCGCCACGCCGCGCTATGAACCCGGGGACCCGAGTTCGATTCCCGGCCACGGCCAACAACATCAGTGGGGCATGAGATCCGAAGCGGGCCAGCATCCCTGCTTGCTGCCTCCTTCGCCAACGCGCGCTGGCGAAGTAGGGTCTAGCAACTCCCACGACGGCCGACAGAGCGTGGGTACCGTACATGATTTTGTACCGCGTGGCCCAAAAGTCAGGAGGCACGGGGGTTATTATAATTATTCTAACAAATCACATTATGGTAATTTAATTAATTTTAACAAACGTTCAAACCGACCTCCATTAAAATTAATGCGCGGCACATGAATTATCTTTTAAAATTAATTCGGGACTTCTTTTTTTATTTGGTCGAGTTTTGTCAACGACGTAGTTGAGGTTGACCCCACAGGAAGGAGAAGAGAAATAGATATTAATAACGTTGGCAGAGTATTTTTTTTTATCTTCACATAAATAAAAAACAAACAAAACCCATGCCCTGACTTTTGGACCACCCTGCATCCCGGACACGACTGTACGGAGAAGCTGCATGGCGCAGAGAGTTTGCGAGCTGCGTGTGTTTTTCCTTAAAACGCGGTGTCCTTGGTCGGACGAGCGGGCGGACAAACACAACATCTCCCTCGGCACAGCAACACATATTCCCATCGGCTCCAAAAACAAATACTTGCACACTTTCTTGCACGGGCTACGCTAACCCGACATTTACATACCAGACAAAGATCCCCGTATAGCCTTTAACAGACCGTTGGGGCAAGTGCTGTTAGGCACCACGGTGGCGAGATGTTAACCACCTCGCCTGGTATACAGAAGGTCGCGAGTTCGATCCTGACCCTAACGCCTGCTGTATATTTGGAGTTTGCGTGTCTCTCTCTCTCTCATCATCACCGTGGCTAGGAGATGTTAACCACCTCGCCTGGTATACAGTTGGTCGCGAGTTCGATCCTGACACTAACGCCTGCAGTATATTTGGAGTTTGCGTGTTCTCCCGGTGGTCGCGTGGATTTCTCTCCGGGTCCTCCGGTTTTTCCCTCCGCATTTAGAATCCACATCACGCGTTCAGAATTATTTGGCTGCTATAAACTTCCACACGATGGCTCAGCCACTTCGTTGAGCTATCACTTGTGGACGTCAAAGGCCGGCCACAACACACGAAGAGGTGGGTGGCCAGCACCACGCCCGGCCGCCTTTGTCTCCCCAGTGGCGATGTTTACACACCCAGGACCGGTTCAGATATCGTCACTGGTGTTGGCCACGACTACACTACCGCTCCCCATTGTGTACTTATGCATTATAGCTGCCGTGTCGTTTCACTGCATGCACTTCTTTGGCCAACACGAGTGATGATTTACGTTCATTTGCCCTCAGATAACCCAGCTTCAGAGGAAATCTGGAATTATTATGCAATACGATTTGGTGACTTGGCCGATATTCTTTAAGAACCTGCTTTGGCTAGGGGTGGCAGGTTTGAATCAAGGGGCGTCAACGCCGACCCACCTTTGTCTCCCCTGTACTGACGGTTTACACAACGCACCCGGTACTCATTTAAGGCCCAGTCGACCTAGGGGAGGCCCAGGACCGGTTCAGATAATCGTCACCGATGTTGGCCGTGAGCGGGAATCGAACTCGGGTAGATGGGTTAGTCGCGCAGTGCGCTAACTGCGGTGCCACCGCTCCCCACCGAGACACGCAAAGACAAAAATCCCCCTGATACCCTTTACAAACTGTTGGGGCAAGTGCTGTTAGCGAGCACCTATGAAGGCCGGCACGGCACACGAGGAGGTGGGTGGCCAACACCACGCCTGGCCGCCTTTGTCTCCCCAGTGGCGATATTTACACATCACACCACGTACTCATTTGAGGCCGAGGTGACCTAGAAGAGGCACAGGACCTGTTCAGATAATCTTCCCCGATGTTGACCGTGAGCGGGAATCGAACTCGGCTCACCAGGTTCGTCGTGCAACGCGCTAACCGCTATGCCACCGCTCCCCATATTGAGACACACTGAGACACTAAAACACACACACACATTGCTCTGGTCTTTATCTAGGTCAACACATGCTAACAAAGGCACACGCACGCACATACACGCGTGCATGCACATACACGCACATGCACACACACACACACGCAACTCTTTCCACACACTTCATCATCTACAAAATTGCAGAATTTTGCTAAACATCCTTACGAATGCATTTGTGCAAAGAGAGAAAAAAGCCACTCAGGAATGGTTTCCCCATAAGCCTAGAGGGTATGTGTGTTTGCGTGTGTAGGCATGTGTGTGTGCGTGTTTCATTTGGCTCTGCGTGTGCAGGTTGAATTGGCTGAGTGCGTGTGTGTGACACACACACAGTGGCGAATGGTGATGGCAGTGGTTAGCGCGCTACGCTACGAACCCGGAGACCCAAGTTCGATTCCCACTCACGGCCAACGCCACCGAACCGCTCCTAGGCATCCCCTTGGATGACTCAGCCTCCTCTGAGTACCAGGTGCGATGTGTAAACATCTCCAATAGGGAGACAAAGACGGCCGGGCGTGGGTGCTGGCCACTCACCCCCTCGTGTGCCGTGCCGGCCTTCATTAGATGCTCGCGGACAGCGCTTGCCCCAACAGCCCGTGCAGGCTATACGGGGAATTTTGTCTTTGGGTGTATGTGTATGCTCATGGCCGACGCTGGTTGGGCAGCACAGGTCTGTTTCACTTGAATCAGTTAAATGGCTTTATTCTAGATTTGAAGCTTTCGTGACTGCAAGGATTCATATTCTTGTGTTTTTTCGGTAAAGTCACGTAGGTAAAAAATGAAAATTAAAATTAATAAAAGTAAAATAAAAATAAAATAAAAATCACGACGTTTCGGAGGCAACACAAGCGTCCGTCTTCAGGTGGAACCGTCACAGCACGATTGCTGTATCATTTTCTTGTGTTGCCTCCGAAACGTCGTGATTTTTATTTTATTTTTATTTTACTTTTATTAATTTAAATTTTAATTTTTTACCTACGTGACTTTACCGAAAAAACACAAGAATATGCATGGCTTTATATTTACATTGGTTGCGTAACGCTGTGTAGAAGCTGCCTGGCCCCTAAGGTCGCTCCACATAAAGCCCTCTCGTGTCTTCTCAGCCACAGTCATGCCCTCTCTTCGTGTGTGCGAAGCATGGACCCCGTTATAAGAAGCATCTACACAAACTTGAGCATCATACAGGCTTGGCCCTGCCTTCAAATCACTGCGAAGTTTAAAATGGGACTGAACTCGTTGTTGGTGCCCCAAACAAACCCTCTGAAAGTTCCTGCGCTCAGTCCACATCAGTGAGCTCCTCCGGCGGGCGATGCTGCGTTGGTTGGGTCACGTAGCCACCGCATGCCCAGCCACCGCATGCCCAGCCACCACATGCCCAGCCACCGCATGCCCAGCCACCGCATGCCCAGCCACCGCATGCCCAGCCACCGCATGCCCAAGCAGCTTCCGTTTGGCCGAACAGAGGGGCCTAAAACGGGCGTGACACGGGCTAAAGAGACGGACTCACGCGGTACGGGGAGAACGTGCAGCCGATTCACTAGGTTACCAGCGGGGTCAAGATCGGATTCCGTGGAAGAGGCTCGTGAAGGATGCTGCCACCGGCGAATTTTGGAAGCAGTCGCCCTGCAACAACGGCGGGGGGCGGAGGAGCGACGCTCGCAACAACTAACTCAGTGCCGAGTCACGATGGTCGCGGGAAACCACGAAATGGATTCAAAGTTTGGAGTGAGATCTGTTGAATGGCTGCGGATTCACAAAGATTAGGTGCTGCCAGTTTTGGACTGGGGGGGTGGTGGGGAAGGGGGTCATAGACGCTGGATAACAGCAGAGGGCAAAAATGGATTTTGGATGCACATCTGAGCATCACCCCAGCCGATTTGGTCAAAGGTTCCAAAAACAAATCAAGGGGAGCCGGTATTCCCAATTATCAATTCCTAGTGAGAACGAATATTCATTTAAGGGAACGTATAAATTATACGTGTCGGATGGGCAACAACAGGAAAATGAAAAGTGTGTCGTTTGGATAGATGGAAGGAACCGTAAAGAGAGGAAGACCTCGCAGAGAACGGCTTGATGGCGACATCACACGAGACTGCTGCCAGAACCATTTGGCGCACTACTTGGTGCACATTGGCAGTGGATACCTACGGGGCTATCTGCCCATGCATCGTGATGATGATGATGATGACGACGAGAGGGTAGAACACCTATATTGTCTGACGCCAGTGGCAAAAGCAGACTCTGTAATACCCCTTTTTTCCACTGGTGCATCCGAGCCGAGCCAGCACGGGTCCCAGCCGGAACCAAACGGTGCTGCGGCAGCCTCACAAGGCACCCACTGATTGGGGGCCCCCCAGGGATGGGGGGGGGGCTAATGATTGCGCTCGTCTGCCGTGTGACATTAAGTGAGCATTACCCCGTGAGGGCACAACGTCACGGCATCATCTGAAATCCGGAGGAAGAGAGGGAAGGCCACTAAAAGAAAAAGGGAAGCAAGTCACTAAAGTTAAATAACTAAAAGCGTGTTTTTTTTTTACGCGTCTGGACTCCTTCAGTGTGTCAGCGGCACGGCGCGGCCTCTGCGGTCGGCCAAAAAAAAATATCCCGGCGGTCTCGCGAGAGCTTGGGCACAGTCCCCCCCCCCATCCCGGGCACGGCTTCGCTTTGCGCAGTGGAAAACCGGCGTGAAGGTGAACCGGGGCTCGCCCCAGCTCACAAGCCGCCCCGTGCTCTCTCACCCAAAGCCATCCTCGGAAGCAACAGAGACGTCGTCGTAGTGTCGACGTAGAAGCGGGACAAATAAGCGTGAATTACGACCCGGGGTGAAGGGTCAACTTCAGGGCCGTATTTTTTGCCTACAAATAAAGATGGCCGAAGGAGTGTCGCAAATGATGGATTTCTATCATTTGGGCGCCACGGTGGCGAAATGTTGACTACCTCGCTTGGTATACAGGAGTTTGTGGGTTCGATCACAATCCTTATGCCTGTAGTTTGCGAGTTTTCCCCGTGGTTTAGTGAATTTTTCTCCTGGTCCTCCGATGTTTTCCCTTCCACATTCAGAAACAACATGTGTTTACAGTATTTGGCTACTGCTATGACATTCCACTCCACAACGATGATGAGAAGCCACTTCGTTGAGCTATCATTTGTGGCCAGGTCACTTCTGAAAAAGAGATCTACACAGCTCAAGCGGGCCTTACCTGGTAAAATAAAAAAATAATTTAGTTTATGCTTGTGGACAGCCGCACTTAACCACAGCCCGCGCTAAAAATTTGTTTCGGAGACATGTTGCTTTACAATCGCTTGCCTCTGACTGTGGACGGTAGGGGACAGGTGGGCGGGTGGGGGGCGATGTATCCATGGGAAGCGAGACTTGGCACCTTGCTGGGACGACCCAGGGCCATTTCCGGGTCATTCCGGTCGTGGAAAAACATCACATGGGTCAACCGTGCCGGAGAGATGCACCGCCACCGGCCTTCGTTGGGGCCGCGGGCTGGGCCACAGAATCCCCACGAGGATGTTGCTTCGACAGCGACACCCACAAAGTGGTGGCTTCCAGGCTTGCCCCAGAGGTCGCAACCGGGTACCCGATACCCGTACCCTACCCGATACCCGGCTACCCGTACCCGGCCGGGTACGGGTACGGGTAGCCGTTTGCGACCCTGGTGCGGCCGGGTACGGGTAGGCCGTGAGTCACTGGTGAGTCACCGTTTGTCACTCATTTCGGGTAGGGTACGGGTACGGGTAGGGAACGGGTACCCGTACCCGGCCGGGTATGGGTACGGGTAGCCGTTTGCGACCCTGGTGCGGCCGGGTATGGGTAAGGAATCAAACCCCGTTTGCGACCTCTGGGCTGCCCTGCGGGTAGTCCGTGCAAGAGGCTCTTGCCTAGAATGTGAGGCAACTGAGGAGGCTACAATAAGGGACGTTTCTTGCCAGTATCAAAATATAAGAACAGGGTTTTATACCCCTTCTGGCAATAAAACAGGAAGTGTCAAGATATTAAAACACCAAACAAAAACCTTTTGCAAGGAATCCTGTGTCTGCATTAATGACATGTACTTGTGGTGAACATGCAAACACAACAAAAACATGCTCTAATAGTATATGCATTGTCTTTCTGTTTGGTATTTGAGTACATTAACACCTGTTTTATTGCCAGAAGGGGTATTCAAATCTGTTCTTATAAGCTGAGGAGGCGTTTGTTTTCCAGGCTAAGCTCTGCCCGGGTGAGTCTCGAGTCGAAACCGGTCCAGGGATTATTTGCTGCTGCAGCAGATTTTGCTGATGAACATTGGGGGGAGGGGTGGGGGGGGTCGAGATCTCCAGCAAGGCCCAAAATGTTAACGGTGCTCTATTCTACTGTTTGGGAGGTAAACAAAAGCGCCAGTCCGTTATTCATTTATGATTGTGTTCTCGTTAATATGTAACACAGATAAAGCCACGCAGGTCTGATTTGGGTTTCCCGGAACCGACTATTCATTGCAAACACCCCCCCCCCCCGCACCCCCCCCCCCCTTTTTAAATTTACCTTTCACGTCCACCGATGTTTATCTCGAAGCCAGATCTACCAGGGTCATCTTCACCCCAAGAACAAAATAACTTCACAATCAATGACCAATGCAGCAAATTCTATTGTTGTACCGTACTTCGATAACCACACCCCACTCCTCCCCCAGCTGCTGTAGGCTCCCCCGCCTTCACGAACAACCCGCACGGACCAGCAGGATGAAGTATGGTCAACCTCGCCTCGGCCTGCGTGGCGTGGGAAGACCCCTCAACCTTGCAGCGGATTGACAAGAGGATTGTAAACTAAACTTTTTATTTTACCAGTTCAGGCCCACTGAGCTATTTCGCTCTTTTTCAGAAGCGACTTGGATATCACAAATGATAGCTCAACGAAAGTGGCTTATCACGTGGAAATGTATGGATTCTAAATGTGGAGGGGAAACCCAGAGGACCCCAGAGAAAAATCCACGCGACTACAGAGAGAGAGACACGCAAACTCCAAATATACAGCAGCAGGCATCGTCAGGGTCGGGATCGAAACCAACGACCTCCTGTATACCAGGCGAGGTAGTTAACATCTCCTAGCCACCGTGATTGTGATGATAAGAGAGAGAGAGAGAGACACGCAAACTTCAGATATACAGCAGGTATCGTCAGGGTCGGGATCGAACCCACGACCTCCTGTATACCAGGCGAGGTAGTTAACATCTCCTAGCCACCGTGATGATGATGAGAGAGAGACACGCAAACTCCAAATACACAGCAGGTGTCACAGGGCCGGTATCGAACCCACGACCTCCTGTATATCAGGCGAGGTAGTCAACATCTCCTAGCCACCCTGGCGCCCGACTGTTCACATACAATGAGCACCCTGGTTGGCCAGGCGGCCCTATGGACAGCAAAAGTTTAGAGTTAAAATCCTGCTTGTGGCTCAACATCATTATCATATTCATCCCTCTGGGGTTGATCCAATTAGTCCTATCGATGTATTGACCACTGTCATGGGAATGTGGAGTTTCCACCCCACTGTCCAATTTGATCAGGGAGACATTGTGACATCATACGTCACACCCGCGACGCTTACCATCACATCGGCCCGTATTTTTTTGGGAACTTGAAACCTAAGCGGTGTTGAGAGTGGTACGAATTTCAAGTAAATCCGATGAGCTATGAAGTTCTTTTGTGACCGTTGGGGGTTCACATGGGGGCTGTGACGTGACTATGAGATGCCAGTGCCGAGTGTGAGCCCCCTCTACCTGTAGCGGGGGTTTCTCTCCCGCTACTTGGGTTTCCTTCCCACACGAATCAACCGCAACCCCCGAAAATGGAATCTGCCCAAACATCCGCAAGCATGACCCTCCTGAAAGAGTCTTAAAACTATATTCTTGGTTCTTTCGGTAAAGTCACGTAGAAGGAATTTTTTTTTTCTCTTCTACGTGACTTTACCGAAAGAACCAAGAATATGAATCCCTGCAGTCACGAAAGCTTTAAATCAAAGTCTTAAAACTCTTCAAAAGACTCATTGAGGATTCCTGGGTGAATTATTGGGAATGTGTAGAGTAGTTTAGTTTTTTTCACGCCTATTCAAGAAAAACAAGTGATAGCATCGATATTAAATAGAAAAATACAATTATTTTTTTACAAAAATGAGAGCATTTTCCCTAAATAAAATCTTGGCCTGTGAGATTCAGAATGATTTCAACACAACTCCCGCCAAGCAACAATAAAGACTGAGCGTCTGTTTTTATTTTTTTCATTTTCTTTCTCTGCTGCTTGTTTTTCTAAAAGTATATTTATATATTTTTCAGTGCTCTGCACGAGTAACAGCACATGCTGTACTATAGTGTGTGCCGGAGTGTGTACGCGTGTGTTTGTGTAGTCAAGCGTGTGCGTGTGTGCGTGTGTATTCAGTGCGTGCGAGTTCATTTCCATGCGTGTATCTATGTGTGTGTTTTCACAAGCGACCGACGCTCACAACAACGAGTGGAGCGTCGGGTGGATAAAACGTAGCGGAGGTGGCACTGCAGGCAGCACAGGTGGTGCATCTGCCAATCATCTCAGTCTGTGAACCCATGGCACCTGGGTCTGTCCCGTGACCGCCTGCCAGCAGCGACCCTTCGATACTTAACGTGGCCTTAAAGTGCACATAGCCTGGCACAAGCGCCGTGGTGACGTCACCGCCACTTAGTGGCGAATGGCGGTTGTTGAGTAGATGAGTTTATGAGTGAGTGGGTGAGTGTGTGAGTGGGTGGGTGGGTGGGCATGTGGGTGGGTGGTTGGGTGGGCGTGTGGGTGGGTGGTTGGGTGGGCGTGTGGGTGGGTGGTTGGGTGGGTGGGCGTGTGGGTGGGTGGGTGGGCGTGTGGGTGGGTGGGCGTGTGGGTGGTTGGGTGGGCGTGTGGGTGGGTGGGTGGGTGGGCGTGTGGGTGGGTGGGTGGGCGTGTGGTTGGGTGGGCATGTGGGAGGGTGGGTGAGTGGGTGACTGAGTGGATAAGTGGTGGGTATGTGAATGGGTGAGTGTTTCTGGCAAGTGATCGAGTGAGTGGATGGGTGAGTTTGTAAATGGGTGAGCGAGCGGGTGAGCGAGCGGGTGAGCGAGCGGGTGAGCGAGCGGGTGAGTGAGCGGGTGAGTGAGCGGGTGGATGAGCGAGTGGATGAGCGAGTGGATGAGCGAGCGAGTGGGTGGTTGAGCATTGCGACCTGCGGTCGTGGCGGTGGTTGAGCACCGAGTGGATGAGACAAAACAGCTGACCGGCTCCTCCAACATCGATGGAGGAATGGACGAGCAAAGTTCATGGGAACAGCGACCACACTAGGGAGACGGTGCGGATGGTGGCTGTGGTGGGGGTGGTGGGGGGGCCCCCCAATAGGGTAGCACCGCCAGGGGTCTCACCGCGTGTCCGGGATGCGAGGGCGGTGGGACGAGGGGCGCCGTGGGGGCGAGCTCGATGGCCTCCGAGTCGCTGGTGAGGGGCGCGACCTCTTGATCCTTCCCGAACACCAGGGCGCTCAGCTTAGACTTGAGAACCATCTGTGCTCGCACACAAAGACAAGGATCCGACCCGTGCAGACTTTAACGGACCCATTTAAAAGGGTTCCCGAGCCACTGGTGGCAACGGCACATTGCTCCAGTTTGCTCCACAGGTCACCTGCCGGGTGACTTGCATACAACTCGGTGCTACTTGTTGCAATGTCCCTGCAAGGGTTGACGATGGTGCTTTGTGACGGTGATGACGACGGGCTGCGGAGCGTACGCAGTGAACGAGTGCCGTGCACGTGTGTACGCAAGTTGAACTTCTTTCGCACCGTACGTAGCCAACCGTGCTAATCGGAGGTGCAGGGGAAGGACATCAAACTTGGCATACGAGAGGGTTGGTGGCTAACGTCAGACCCAGCCATTTTACTCTCCCCCATGGAACTCATTAAGGCCGAGTCGACCTAGGGGAGGCGCTGGCCACCGTTATTGGTCATGAGCGGGAATCGAACTCGGGTGGCCGGGTTCGTGACGCAGCACGCTAACCACCGTGCCACCGCTCCCAATTGAGATCGTGCCCCGCTGCGTTTTAGCCGTCTAACGCTCTTGGCGTCTCTGCCATTCCCTCTCCCATCGTTGGCGAACGGGTGCCAATGTTTGAATGCACGAGCGGTGCTACACGGTGGCTAGGAGATGTTAACTACCTCGCCTGGTACACAGGAGGTCGTGGGTTCCATCTCGACCCTGACGCCTGCTGTGTATTTGGAGTTTGCGTCTCTCTCTCTCTCATCATTATCATCACGGTGGCTAGGAGATGTTAACTACCTCGCCTGGTACACAGGAGGTCGTGGGTTCTATACAAGAGGTGATGGGGTTCGATCTGGACCCTGACGCCTGCTGCTGTATATTTGGAGTTTGCATGTCTCTCTCTCCCCGTGGTCGCGTGGATTTTTCTCCGGGTCCTTCGGTTTTACCCTCCACATTTTAGAAATACGCGTTGAAGAGTATTTGGCTGCTATACATTCCCACGTGACAAGCCACTCTGTTGAGCTATCATTTGTGGCCTAAATTGCTTCTGAAAAAAATAGCTATATAGAGCGCAGTGTTGCCTTACCTGCTAAATAAAAAAACATTGTTTAGTTTAGAGTTTTAGCATGATAAAAACTCGTTTAACACATACATATAAACGAGCACCTACCATGTTGTAGGGCGGGCGGGGAACTCTTTGTTGGCGACGCTGCTGCTCGTTCACCGCGGGCGAATGTTCACAAGACGTCCACCGAGTTCCTGGGTTCGAGTCCAGTCTTCAGCGGCTGAATTAAACAAACAAAATCGTTTTAAGCACGTGGCAGGCTTTCGCGACCAATATCATCCGTAAGAGGTTTTTGTTGGGTTAGATCGCGTAAATATATAAATGTGTCGGTAAAACCCGCCACCACCCGACACGGCCAACTAGTAAGGGTTGTCACGTGAACAGAACGTGCCAAATCGTCATTAGTAGTTAGACTTCTCCACAAATCTGGCTGTCGCCTGATGAAGCTGGTTGTAATTACTGGCGAAACGTCGTACTCAGATTGTAAATATTGTGGCTTTGCTCTCCAACACACTGGTTACTGCTGTACTAGTATAATACACTATACACTACACTACTATAGACTACACTATACACTACACACTAGTGCTGTACTAGTGACGAATTGGCCACGTTCTGTTTACGTGACAACCCTTACTAGTTGGCTGTGTCAGGTGGTCGCGGGTTTCACGACACTTTTATATATTTACACGATCTAACCCAACAAAAACCTCTATTACACTGGTCACACTTTTTCTGGAATAAGGTATTCCAACGGTTTTAATGTAATTTTGGGGTGCTGATTCCAAATCTGGCATCAGTTTTTGTCTATCACATCAGGTTTTTGAGATATCAAATATTGCTTTTTTTTTTTTTTACTGCAGAAGAAAAATATTAAATAAATGTGGATATCTACATAAAATGATATTATAAACACACTATCCTAAAAATACAGCGCCATATTTTAACACTAAAGCAGTCACTGACTCGCAACAACTTGCAATCATAAGTGACAGAGTTAATTTCGGGTAAAATCAATGAAAATGGGGTATGCCGATAGCATAAAAATGAGATGTGATAGAGCAAATCTGAGATGAGATTTGGAATCGGCGCCCTGAAATTAGTCTAAAACAGCTGCAAAAGTCCAGGCCAGAAAAAAATGTTTTTTTTGTTGACCAGTGTTATTGTGGTTGGCGTGCTGCACTACGAACCAATCGACCTGAGTTTCACGACTGTTTCCCTATTTATATTTTACCAGGTAAGGCCAACTGAGCTTTTGTAGCTCTTTTTTCAGTGTTATAGAGAATCACCCGTCATCGTCGCGACGATCACTTATGATCACGGGTACAATAATCATCAGCGCCACGATCATAACCCATTCATAAACATTCGCAAAGATCCTCGATCAAGAATATCTCTCGTATGGTGCAGCAGCACATCGTCGTCATCATCACCGCACGTTCCAGCGCGCGTCATCATCCGAGACTGAAAATCCCCGAGGTGGACTTTCATTGCATCTTCGTCAACCCGGAGTAAAAAAAAACGCCACCGAAATGCATCCTCTTCTGTTTGTGGCTTTTTTTTGTCGCCAAACAATGAGCGGCTCGGAAGCATTGGCAAAGTCACCGTTATCCACAGATACCCGTGATTTAGGCGCCACCAATAGCCACCCCCGCCCCCCAACACCCACCACCACGTAGGGTTGCCACGTGAAGGTCACGTGACACTCCGATTTCTGCACCTCCGATAAGCACGCTTGGCTACGTACCTTGCGAAAGGAGTTCAACTTGCGCGCACATGTATTGTGTACACTTCCCAGCCCGTCATCGTCACAAAGCACCACCATGAACCCTACAGGATCATTGCAACAAGTAGCGCCGATTTCTATGCAGGTCACACGGCAGGTGAATGTGGAGCGAACTGGAGTAATGTGCCGTTTCCACCAGTGGCTCGAAAACTCTTTTAAATCGTGCACTCGATGTAGAATTGCATTCTTACAAGATAATTGGTTTTTTACCCTTTTATCTGGCAACAAAACGGACACTTTTTTACAAGGAGTCATGTTCGCATAGACCACAATACCTGCAGTCGGAATGCAAACAAAAAACATAACTCTGATAATATATGCACTGTCCTTGAAGTTGATTGGTCCACACCCGAGACAGCTTTCCTTAGAGCCTAGTCTCACATGGTGTTGGACCAGATGACGTCAAAAGGCGCACTTTTGTTGCCAAATAAAAGGGTAAAAAACCAATTATCATATTTTTCACTGGCAAATGAGGTTCCAATGGTGCATTCTTACATTTAAAGTAAGAACAACACCACGTGAGAACGCGCGCAAGGCACGATGGGAGCTGTACATTCCTGCTGGTAGCGAGCACACCTTTGCGCGCGATTAAGTCGATCTGGCCAGACATTCACGATTCAGTGACGTTATCATTCAACTCGCGACACTGCAATGTCTGTGTTTGCACGAGTCGGGGAAAAATGTTGGGTTACATTGCCCCCAAACACCGAGGTCTGTCTGCCACATCGGAGGCACATCTGCCAAACTTACAACGAACTGCCAAGCCAGCAGTTTTTATCAGCTTCCTTTCATTTGGGAATGCGCGTGTGTGCGCGCGTGTGCGCGCGTGTGTGTATGTGTGTGTGCGGAATGGTGTAGCGGTTAGCACGCCGCGTTTATGAACTCGGCGACCCGAGTTGGATTCCCGCCACCAAAATCAAAAGCGAATCTCCCAACCGATCTTGGGCCTCCCCATAGGTTGACTCGGCTTAAAACGAGTACCTCGTGCGGTGTGCGAACGTCGCCACTGAAGGCGCAACGAAGTGTATTAACCATCATTATGCATCATCTGCGAACCCAGTGGATATTCAATCAAAGGCATCGCGGTCCAAATGTTTTAAATTACTCGCAAGTTAAAGGACGTGGTCGCGTCGCGCACTTCTGCCAGACGATTGCTCGTCCGTGACACGGAGCACATTTGTGATAGGCCTGCGCTGCAAGACTGTCGGAATATCAAATGTGCGGAATTAGTAGCCGTACTAGTAGTAGTAACTGTTATCATAAGAGGAGCGGAACCGCGAGTAATTTGAGCAGCTTTCGGGAGACTTCAAACGTGGCCAAAATTGAGTTCTGTTTCGCAAGTCACGGTGGCATCAGTGGCGATCCAAGCTTGCGTTTATCCGTGTGCGTGCGGCATAATGCTCGGTGGTGGAGCGGTTAGCGCGCCCGTGCTACGCAACCGGCGATCCAGGTTCGATTCCCGCTCACGGCCACCACCGGTGACGATTACAATTATCTGAACCGGTCCTGGGCCTCTGCTAGGTCGACTCGGCCTCAAATAAGTACCTGCTGCGACATGGTTCTGACCAGCCACCCCCTCCTCGTGTGCCGTGCCGGGCATTCATAGGTGCTCACTAACAGCACTTGCCCCAACAGTGTGTTAAGGCTACACGGGGGAGCTTTGTCTTTGTATGTCAATGTATACATCTGTATGTGTGTTTGTGAATGCAGGGAGGCAAATAAGGGCGAACTCCCACCCTGACCTCCCCCCCACACCCCTTCCTCCTCCTCCTCTGTACCCCCCCACTGAGAGGCCTAATATTGATTCCAGATGAGCAGAGAGCTCGTGGCAGGGATTGTAATGGGTGATGGGCGACAGTGCCCCCCCCCCCCCACCTCTCCCGCCTGTAATAATTTCACAAAGATCATCATCATCATCATGATGCATGGGATAATAGCCCCGGAGGTGTCCACTGCTACATTTCATCATTTGTTTCCTACATTACTCTATGTCCAAACTAAAACTCTTTAACCTCAACTATTGTTGTTTTACCAGCTAAGGGCCACTGAGCTAGAAAACTAACTTTTGAGAAGCCACCGGACCACAACTGATGGCTCACCCAAGTGGCTTATCAACGTGGACATTTATCGCAGCCAAACGCACGTTTGGCTGCGATAATGTGGAGGGAAAAACAGGAGGACCCAAAGGAAATCCACGTGACCACGTGGAGAGAGACACGCAAACTCCAAATATACAGCAGGCGTCAGGGTCAGGATTGAACCCATGACCTCTTGCATACCAGGCGAGGTAGTTAACATCTCGCCACCTTCCACCCTGTCTTGTGCTAAATATGCTCAAGTAGTGGCACATCTTTCTGACACAAATCTCAAGTATGATGATAATTGGTTTTTTACCCTTTTATCTGGCAACAAAACTGACACCTTTTTTACGAGGAGTCATGTTTGCATTGACCACAATACCTGCAGTCGGAATGCAAACAAAAAACACAACTCTGATAATGATATGCACTCTCCTTGAAATTGATTGGTCCACACCCGAGACAGATTTCTTTAGAGCCTAGTCTCACCCTGGTGTTGGACCAGATGACGCCAAAAGGCGCACAACTCAAGGACAATGCACCATCAGAGTATGAGAGCTCGGGGTTATGCATTTACACCATTGGAACCTCATTTGCCAGTAGCAAAAAATGATAATTGGTTTTTAATGGTGAAATCTCAAGTAGTGGCACACCTTCCCGACATCAATCTCAAGTAGTGGCACATCTTTCTGACACCAATCTCAATCTCTTATGTCGCCGTCAAGCCATTCTCAGCGAGGTCTTCCTCCCTCTCTTCCATTTTCCCCAAACAACAAGGAGATGCACAGAAATCAAACTCGCACGCACACACAACGCACATACGCACAGCGCACACACGCACACACCGCACACCGCGTTCGACCACTTCACCTCTAGGACTGTGAGGTACGGGGCTGTAGGCGAGCACCTATTAAGCAAGACCAGCACACGGCACGTGAACGGCAAGGCCCGGGGTAAGGTTCTTGTAGGCCCTGTAGGCACTTGTGTTTCGTAGGCCTTCAGTGATCACTTTCTGCAGTTGCCACTGCTGCTGCCTCGTGTTAGTACGACCGCTGATGTGACTCCGCTTGCTTCACGCGGTACTTTGTCCATAGGACAACAACGAAGAAGTTATTTGGTAATTTTTGCAATGAAAAAAACATCTCGAAAAGTGAATCTCCGATGTTAATTTCTCTCACCAGATGAAAAACAACGATTGGCACGACTCTTTGTGCCTATCTTTGCTATGTTAATATATTTATTCAAGATGATATCTTGGTTACATTTTTAACCATACAAACTACACAAAAAAATATTCTTAGGTTTTTTTCGGTAAAGTCACGTAGGTAAAAAATTTAAATTAATAAAAGTAAAATAAAAAAAGTTAAATACAAATATTTTTATTTTACTTTAATTAATTTTAATTTTTTACCTACGTGACTTTACCGAAAAAAACCTAAGGATATGAATACTTGCAGTCACGAAAGCTTCAAATCTAGAATTAATACACAACAAATGTTGGAGGCCTTTAGTTTTCGTAGGCCCTAGCCACCGTGCATACGGCCCTGGTGGGTGAGTGGGTGAGTGGGTGGGTGAGTGAGTAGCCCCTCGGCAAAGTGCCTACTACTGTTGCCTATTGGATAACACGGCCCTGGTGAACGGGGTGATGTGGACAGCATCACTCCCGGCCACCTTTGTGTTTGACCCTCCCCGCTTGTCAGCCCTGATGTTCACGTGGTATTCCAAACATTCATTTAAAGGCCAAGTCAAACTGTTGGGAGGCCCAGGATGGGTTCAGAAACCACTTGCGCAAATAGCTGCACCACTGCTCACATATGCAAAAGACAAAGATCCCCCGTGTAGCCTTAACAAGCTCTTGGGGCAAGTGCTGTTAGCGGACGCCTATGAAGCCCGGCACGGCACACGAGGGGGTGGGTGGCCCACACCACGCCCGGCCGCCTTTGTCTCTCATTTGTGGCCGAGTCGACCTAGGGGAGGCTCAGGACCGGTTCAGATAATGGTGACTGGTGTTGGTCGTGAGCGAGAATCGAACTCGGATCGCTGGGTTCGCAGCATTGCTGCTCTCCACATGTGCATAAACACACACAAACACATACACACATGTTTAAACATGTTTGTACGAGTTAGTGAAAGTGTGCAGATGTGTCAGTGTGCATATCTGTGTCTGTATGTGTGTTTATAAGTACGCATGGACGTGTGTAAGCTTGCGTATGTGCATGCGTGCGTTTATTTTAGTTTGTATGTCCGTATGTGTATGCATGCGCGTATATGTATGCGTTTCAGGCAGAGCGGGCCTGCACGGTATGCCATATTCTCTGTCCATCTGTAACAGCAGAGGTGTAGGGAATTTCAACGGGACCTAAAATATGTCTGCTTCATTGACCCGGTTAAGGCCTACGAGACCATCAACGAGCCAAGACTTTGGGTTACTGTTCCTGCTTTCGAGGTTCCGAACCCTCCGTTCACAATCACCAAGAACCTTCATCATGATGGTGCACTAGTCCAGGTAAAGCTGCGTGGCCGGGAGTCAGAGCCATTCCTCGTTCATCTCGAGGTACGACAGGCATGTACTCTGGCCTCCTATACTATTTAACTTGTTTTTTTTTCTTCAAATAATTAGTTCAAGAAGCTTTTCATGGCTGTACCAGAGGAATTTCCATCTGGTACAGATACAATGGAGAGCTTGATCAATGCCTAGGCGCAGTCCAGGGAAGGCTCCCTGCTGGTAAACTATGCTACGAATGCTGACGATCTGATAATTTGTTCTCACTCTTAAGGGTTGCCGCGGAACCTGGAGCGTGCCACTAAGAGGTGGGGCCTTGCCAACAGCCCTGCTAAAACAAACAAACAGAAACAGCTGTGAGAATCATTTGTGCCATCAGAGAGACGACCGCCACAACAGCCCCACGAGCAATGAGGCAGTCATGGAGAGAGTGGAGCAATGATTTCCTGCACAATAACAGCGTGTTCATGGAGAGAGTGGAGCAATGAGTTCCTGCACAATAACAGCGTGTTCATGGAGAGTGTGGAGCAATGATTTCCTGCACAATAACAGCGTGTTCATGGAGAGTGTGGAGCAATGATTTCCTGCACAATAACAGCGTGTTCATGGAGAGAGTGGAGCAATGATTTCCTGCACAATAACAGCGTGTTCATGGAGAGTGTGGAGCAATGATTTCCTGCACAATAGAAGCGTGTTCATGGAGAGTGTGGAGCAATGATTTCCTGCACAATAACAGCGTGTTCATGGAGAGAGTGGAGCAATGATTTCCTACACAATAACAGCGTGTTTATGGAGAGTGTGGAGCAATGATTTCCTGCACAATAACAGCGTGTTCATGGAGAGAGTGGAGCAATGATTTCCTACACAATAACAGCGTGTTCATGGAGAGAGTGGAGCAATGATTTCCTACACAATAACAGCGTGTTCATGGAGAGAGTGGAGCAATGATTTCCTGCACAATAACAGCGTGTTCATGGAGAGTGTGGAGCAATGATTTCCTGCACAATAGAAGCGTGTTCATGGAGAGTGTGGAGCAATGATTTCCTGCACAATAACAGCGTGTTCATGGAGAGAGTGGAGCAATGATTTCCTGCACAATAACAGCGTGTTCATGGAGAGAGTGGAGCAATGATTTCCTGCACAATAACAGCGTGTTCACGGAGAGAGTGGAGCAATGATTTCCTGCACAATAACAGCGTGTTCATGGAGAGAGTGGAGCAATGATTTCCTGCACAATAACAGCGTGTTCATGGAGAGAGTGGAGCAATGATTTCCTGCACAATAGCAGCGTGTTCATGGAGAGAGTGGAGCAATGATTTCCTGCACAATAACAGCGTGTTCATGGAGAGAGTGGAGCAATGATTTCCTGCACAATAACAGCATGTTCATGGAGAGAGTGGAGCAATGATTTCCTGCACAATAGCAGCGTGTTCATGGAGAGAGTGGAGCAATGAGTTCCTGCACAATAACAGCGTGTTCACGGAGAGAGTGGAGCAATGATTTCCTGCACAATAACAGCGTGTTCATGGAGAGAGTGGAGCAATGATTTCCTGCACAATAACAGCGTGTTCATGGAGAGAGTGGAGCAATGATTTCCTGCACAATAACAGCATGTTCATGGAGAGAGTGGAGCAATGATTTCCTGCACAATAACAGCGTGTTCATGGAGAGAGTGGAGCAATGATTTCCTGCACAATAACAGCGTGTTCATGGAGAGAGTGGAGCAATGATTTCCTGCACAATAACAGCGTGTTCATGGAGAGAGTGGAGCAATGATTTCATGCACAATAACAGCGTGTTCATGGAGAGAGTGGAGCAATGATTTCCTGCACAATAGAAGCGTGTTCATGGAGAGAGTGGAGCAATGATTTCCTGCACAATAACAGCGTGTTCATGGAGAGAGTGGAGCAATGATTTCCTGCACGATAACAGCGTGTTCATGGAGAGAGTGGAGTAATGATTTCCTGCACAATAACAGCGTGTTCATGGAGAGAGTGGAGCAATGATTTCCTGCACAATAACAGCGTGTTCATGGAGAGAGTGGAGCAATGATTTCCTGCACAATAGAAGCGTGTTTATGGAGAGAGTGGAGCAATGATTTCCTGCACAATAACAGCGTGTTCATGGAGAGAGTGGAGCAATGATTTCCTGCACGATAACAGCGTGTTCATGGAGAGAGTGGAGCAATGATTTCCTGCACAATGACAGCGTGTTCATGGAGAGAGTGGAGCAATGATTTCCTGCACAATAACAGCGTGTTCATGGAGAGAGTGGAGTAGTGATTTCCTGCACAATAGAAGCGTGTTCGCGGAGAGAGTGGAGCAATGATTTCCTGCACAATAACAGCGTGTTCATGGAGAGAGTGGAGCAATGATTTCCTGCACAATAACAGCGTGTTCATGGAGAGAGTGGAGCAATGATTTCCTGCACGATAACAGCGTGTTCATGGAGAGTGTGGAGCAATGATTTCCTGCACGATAACAGCGTGTTCATGGAGAGTGTGGAGCAGTGATTTCCTGCACAATAACAGCGTGTTTATGGACAGTGGAGCAGTGAGTTCCTGCACAATAACAGCATGTTCATGGAGAGAGTGGAGCAGTGATTTCCTGCACAATAACAGCGTGTTCATGGAGAGTGGAGCAGTGATTTCCTGCACAATAACAGCGTGTTCATGGAGAGAGTGGAGCAATGATTTCCTGCACAATAACAGCGTGTTCATGGAGAGAGTGGAGCAATGATTTCCTGCACAATAACAGCATGTTCATGGAGAGAGTGGAGCAGTGATTTCCTGCACAATAACAGCGTGTTCATGGAGAGTGTGGAGCAGTGATTTCCTGCACAATAACAGCGTGTTCATGGAGAGAGTGGAGCAGTGATTTCCTGCACAATAACAGCGTGTTCATGGAGAGAGTGGAGCAATGATTTCCTGCACAATAACAGCGTGTTCATGGAGAGAGTGGAGCAGTGATTTCCTGCACAATAACAGCGTGTTCATGGAGAGTGTGGAGCAGTGATTTCCTGCACAATAACAGCGTGTTCATGGAGAGAGTGGAGCAGTGATTTCCTGCACAATAACAGCGTGTTCATGGAGAGAGTGGAGCAGTGATTTCCTGCACAATAACAGCGTGTTCATGGAGAGAGTGGAGCAGTGATTTCCTGCACAATAACAGCGTGTTCATGGAGAGTGTGGAGCAGTGATTTCCTGCACAATAGAAGCGTGTTCACGGAGAGAGTGGAGCAATGATTTCCTGCACAATAACAGCGTGTTCATGGAGAGAGTGGAGCAATGATTTCCTGCACAATAACAGCGTGTTCATGGAGAGTGTGGAGCAGTGATTTCCTGCACAATAACAGCGTGTTTATGGAGAGAGTGGAGCAATGATTTCCTGCACAATAACAGCGTGTTCATGGAGAGTGTGGAGCAGTGATTTCCTGCACAATAACAGCGTGTTCATGGAGAGTGTGGAGCAGTGATTTCCTGCACAATAACAGCGTGTTCATGGAGAAGGTGGAGCAGTGATTTCCTGCACAATAACAGCGTGTTCATGGAGAGTGGAGCAGTGATTTCCTGCACAATAACGGCGTGTTCATGGAGAGTGGAGCAGTGATTTCCTGCACAATAACAGCGTGTTCATGGAGAGTGGAGCAGTGATTTCCTGCACAATAACAGCGTGTTCATGGAGAGAGTGGAGCAGTGAGTTCCTGCACAATAACAGCGTGTTCATGGAGAGAGTGGAGCAATGAGTTCCTGCACAATAACAGCGTGTTCATGGAGAGAGTGGAGCAATGATTTCCTGCACAATAACAGCGTGTTCATGGAGAGAGTGGAGCAGTGATTTCCTGCACAATAACAGCGTGTTCATGGAGAGAGTGGAGCAATGATTTCCTGCACAATAACAGCGTGTTCATGGAGTGGAGCAATGATTTCCTGCACAATGGCAGCGTGTTCATGGAGAGAGTGGAGCAATGATTTCCTGCACAATAACAGCGTGTTCACGGAGAGAGTGGAGCAATGATTTCCTGCACAATAACAGCGTGTTCACGGAGAGAGTGGAGCAATGATTTCCTGCACAATAACAGCGTGTTCATGGAGAGAGTGGAGCAATGATTTCCTGCACAATAACAGCGTGTTCACGGAGAGAGTGGAGCAATGATTTCCTGCACAATAACAGCGTGTTCATGGAGAGAGTGGAGCAATGATTTCCTGCACAATAACAGCGTGTTCATGGAGAGAGTGGAGCAATGATTTCCTGCACAATAACAGCGTGTTCATGGAGAGTGTGGAGCAATGATTTCCTGCACGATAACAGCGTGTTCATGGAGAGTGGAGCAGTGATTTCCTGCACAATAACAGCGTGTTTATGGAGAGTGGAGCAGTGATTTCCTGCACAATAACAGCATGTTCATGGAGAGAGTGGAGCAGTGATTTACTGCACAATAACAGCGTGTTTATGGAGAGTGGAGCAGTGAGTTCCTGCACAATAACAGCATGTTCATGGAGAGAGTGGAGCAGTGATTTCCTGCACAATAACAGCGTGTTCATGGAGAGAGTGGAGCAGTGATTTCCTGCACAATAACAGCGTGTTCACGGAGAGAGTGGAGCAATGATTTCCTGCACAATAACAGCGTGTTCATGGAGAGAGTGGAGTAATGATTTCCTGCACAATAACAGCGTGTTCATGGAGAGAGTGGAGCAATGATTTCCTGCACTATAACAGCGTGTTCATGGAGAGAGTGGAGCAATGAGTTCCTGCACAATAACAGCATGTTCATGGAGAGAGTGGAGCAATGATTTCCTGCACAATAACAGCGTGTTCATGGAGAGAGTGGAGCAATGATTTCTTTGCACAATAACAGCGTGTTCATGGAGAGAGTGGAGCAGTGATTTCCTGCACAATAACAGCTTGTTCATGGAGATAGTGGAGCAGTGAGTTCCTGCACAATAACAGCGTGTTCATGGAGAGAGTGGAGCAATGATTTCCTGCACAATAACAGCGTGTTCATGGAGAGAGTGGAGCAATGATTTCCTGCACAATAACAGCATGTTCATGGAGAGAGTGGAGCAGTGATTTCCTGCACAATAACAGCGTGTTCATGGAGAGTGGAGCAGTGATTTCCTGCACAATAACAGCGTGTTCATGGAGAGAGTGGAGCAGTGAGTTCCTGCACAATAACAGCGTGTTCATGGAGAGAGTGGAGCAATGATTTCCTGCACAATAACAGCGTGTTCATGGAGAGAGTGGAGCAATGATTTCCTGCACAATAACAGCGTGTTCATGGAGAGAGTGGAGCAGTGATTTCCTGCACAATAACAGCGTGTTCATGGAGAGAGTGGAGCAATGATTTCCTGCACAATAACAGCATGTTCATGGAGAGAGTGGAGCAGTGATTTCCTGCACAATAACAGCGTGTTCATGGAGAGTGGAGCAGTGATTTCCTGCACAATAACAGCGTGTTCATGGAGAGTGGAGCAGTGATTTCCTGCACAATAACAGCGTGTTCATGGAGAGTGGAGCAGTGATTTCCTGCACAATAACAGCGTGTTCATGGAGAGAGTGGAGCAATGAGTTCCTGCACAATAACAGCATGTTCATGGAGAGAGTGGAGCAGTGATTTCCTGCACAATAACAGCATGTTCATGGAGAGTGGAGCAGTGATTTCCTGCACAATAACAGCATGTTCATGGAGAGAGTGGAGCAATGAGTTCCTACACAATAACAGCATGTTCATGGAGAGAATGGAGCAATGATTTCCTGCACAATAACAGCGTGTTCATGGAGATAGTGGAGCAGTGAGTTCCTGCACAATAACAGCGTGTTCACGGAGAGAGTGGAGCAATGATTTCCTGCACAATAACAGCGTGTTTATGGAGAGTGGAGCAGTGATTTCCTGCACAATAACAGCGTGTTCATGGAGAGTGGAGCAGTGATTTCCTGCACAATAACAGCGTGTTTATGGAGAGTGGAGCAGTGATTTCCTGCACAATGGCAGCGTGCTCATGGAGAGAGTGGAGCAGTGATTTCCTGCACAATAACAGCGTGTTCATGGAGAGTGGAGCAGTGATTTCCTGCACAATAACAGCGTGTTTATGGAGAGTGGAGCAGTGATTTCCTGCACAATAACAGCGTGTTCATGGAGAGTGGAGCAGTGATTTCCTGCACAATAACAGCGTGTTTATGGAGAGTGGAGCAGTGATTTCCTGCACAATAACAGCGTGTTCATGGAGAGTGGAGCAGTGATTTCCTGCACAATAACAGCGTGTTTATGGAGAGTGGAGCAGTGATTTCCTGCACAATAACAGCGTGTTCATGGAGAGTGGAGCAGTGAGTTCCTGCACCTAAGCAGCGTGTTCATGGAGAGTGGAGCAGTGATTTCCTGCATAATAGCAGGATGTTTTTGGAAAGAGTGTAGCAGTGAGTTCCTGCACATTAGCAACGTGTTCATGGCTAGACTCTGGCCTTAATCCCCAACCAGTCAAGCACCATTAACATTTTCATCGGCGCATAACTCTCCAAGCGTTTTTTATCTTCTTTAAATCACCTTGCCCCCCCCCCCTAACCCCCTCCCACACAAACACAGACCTCCGTGGGCAAAAACATGAATGGGTCGGAGGCTCGAGAGGCGATGGAAGAATGTCGGCTTTGGAACCCACCAAGTGGGTTTGGGAGACGCGCATCGCCGAGGTCCAAGGTCGGATTTCTACTCTGCCCCCGAATCGCAAACGGCGAATCCGTGTCCTGTGTAACCCATAAGCGGGCCTTCCCGCACGCCTCTTCCTCCTCCTCCAGTTGCCAGCTGCGAGCAGTGGACCTCCTCGTCCTCTTGAAAAGGTCAAGACAAATCATCGGCGGAGGCGTCCTGGTGTCCCACTCTGCCTCCCTCCTCCCGTCGCCTTGTCCTCGCGGCCTCTCACCGCCCAACTACTCGAGAGCACCTCCGTTAAAATCTTCCACCTCGTATGGTAACTACACTTATTTGGCCAATCTTATTTGACAGACAACTATTACAGGTTTACCATGTTCAGTTGTTTTCTCCTTTTCACAGGTTGAATCACAAACCGTACCTCTCCATAACAAAGGCTCACCCTCTTAAGCCTCACCTTACCATATGAATAAAAAGTGTGCTGTACTTGGCCCTTCCCCCCTCTCCAACCATTATATAAACGGAGTGGTAGCTCCTGAAATCTCTCATTTACTTGATACAGCTGTCGTGGCTGTGGCGGTTCCACCTGAAGACGGAAGCTTGTGTTGCCTCCGAAACGTCGTGATTTTTATTTTATTTTACTTTTATTAATTGTAATGTTTTACCTACGTGACTTTACCAAAAAACCTAAGAATATCGTATGGTACCGTTCCCTTAGCTCTCAAGATTGCTGCTGCTAATGTTGTCACTGACATCATGGGACAACAACAACAACAACTTAACCCAAGCTGGGCACAGGCCCGTATGGACGAATAAAACGTGTTTTAATCTTGATTTGAAGCTTTTGTGACTGCAAAAATCCATACTCTTTGGTTCTTTCGGTAAAGTCACGTGGGTAGAAATAAAACGTGTTTTACGTTTACGTTGCATGCGGTAATTGGTTTACGTGACCCCTGCAGCCACGAGAGGCGCTACCATCTACTGCAAGTGTAATAAGTATAACCCGTAAAAATAAAGTTTTTCACTATAAATCCTTTATATGCGTGGCGGCTAGAGTCCTCTCGTCCTCTGGCTTGAGATGGCTGCCACCTATGGGTCAGATGATTTTCTGCCAGCATTAAGCAATTGGTAATTAAATATTTAATTTGTTTTCCCTAAACAGTGTAAAATTTTGGAAAAAAAATTTCACGAACATTAATTGTCTCGCACAACGAGTCTGTGTGCAAAATGTCAGCTCGATTGGATCACGGGAAGTGGGTTAAAAAACGACCGAAAGATTTGCACGGTCGTAAGCAAGCAAGCACGCAAGCAAGCAAGCGAACTTAATATAAGGATGTCAACAAAACCAAGAATCTTAATATCCATGAATGGAATTGTGAGCGTGAATCACGACGATTCACTCAATCAGTGGGTGTGCGCGGTTCCTTACCCTTACAGATGTTTGTTTCATCGAAATGACGATACTATTTTGGAGGATAATGTTGTTGCGGTAATGATGGCGTTATTAAAAGTAAGAAATGGATGAGGATGATGCTGACGGTATTGTTATTGTGATAATAGTCATACAAGCGATGTTACTTTAATCACGAAGTTGACAATTATGATGGCAATCATCATGACGATGTTTATGACAATGACTGGGCTGAGTTTTAACACCGGACCGGGATTTGAACTCACGACCTATGTGTGCTCTGACCAGACCCGACACTCCTTCCTTCTTCAGCCTTTACTAAATCCACTGCTGGATGACGGCTTCTCCCGAGGCTGTTAGATGTTTATTCCTTTAGCACGTGTCGTGCCGGCTACTGCAAGATCTGACCACGTCTGCCCAATTCTCGCAGAGGTGCGTTCGCTTCTGGTCGCTGAACGAATTCGTTCTAAGGTCGCACTGATTACACACGAAGCCCTTGCCGCAAATGAACCACAACATCTCGCTGATATCGTCAAGGAGCATAAAGCATCACCACGCAAACTCCGGTAATCCTCAAAAGCAGATTTTGGCTGCTGGGACATCGAACAGATGCGGTGGTCACCGCATCGCACGACGCTTTCAGATGCGCTTCTGCGGCCGTCTGGAACGCTCTTCCTTCCGATATTAGGAAGCCATTGGAGCTATGCACTTTTAAATCATCATCTCGATTGACAAACTCAATTCTTTAGAACTGCTCTTTGCGTTTAGTTTGTTGTCCTTCCCCCGTACTTCCGATTAGCACGGTTGGCTACGTACGGCGCAAAAGAAGTTCAACATACCTACGTACATACATCACAGGACATGCGATACAGATGAGAGACACCGCACTGATTTGGTAACGCGCGGAGGTGCGCTTGGGCACGAGACGTCGCGAGAAATGATGACGGCCGGTGGTCGAGACTAGCGACGGAGTGACAGCCCACGGAGGGGCACAATGATGACGTCACCCTGCTGCTGCTCTATATAAGAACGGGAGACAGAGCAGAGCCTCACCATTCTGGCGAATTGCCCGATGATGCTGGATGCAATTACCAGCGAAACGTCGTACTCAAATTGTAAATGTTGTGGTTTCACGCTTCAACACACCGGTGGGCTAAAGCAGTGAACTATTTGTCTTTTGTCAACGTGCCACTTTTTAACTGATTGGCCGTGTCGGGTGGTGGAGGGTTACGACACATTTATAAATAACGCGATCTAACACCCAAAAACGTTGATTATGAATAATATTGGTCGCGAAAGCCTCCCACGTGTTCAACGGAGGGGAACAAACTGGAGTGGCGTTCCACAATAAAGATGGAGCGATGACGTCAGCCTGACAGACCGTGGCATCGTGGGGAGGGGTTGCAGGTGTAAAGTAGTAACTCGGCAGGAGACGACTTCACGGGTAGCACACTCTTTATTTTCACCAACTTATAGTTACACGGATGACTAACACCCACTTCGTTGCACGGGTGACTAACACCTCACTCAGCTACTCGGGTGACTAACACCCACTCAGCTACTCGGGTGACTAACACCCACTCAGCTACCAGGGTGACTAACACCCACTCAGCTACACGGGTGACTAACACCCACTCAGCTACCAGGGTGACTAACACCCACTCAGCTACACGGGTGACTGACACCCACTCAGCTACCAGGGTGACTAACACCCACTTAGCTACTCGGGTGACTAACACCCACTCAGCTATACTGACACGGGCTCTTACGCCCCGTAGCCTTCCGGGACACACCCAGCCGGGGTGCCCGTCTCGGCTCTGGGTACCACCGTCCCGACCCACACGGGCGTCGGACTACGGGTCCCCCAGTCTCGGCTCCGAGCCACACAGGGCCCCGGTCCTCACAAGGACGGCGGGACTAGGGGTCTCGGGCCACTACCTCCTCCACCCCGTCTTCGGTCTTCAACTGGTTAACACTGACCACGAGTGCTCTCGCGCGTCTCCCTTTATACCCCTCCTGCGGACGTCGCTGAGAGCACCCATCTTATTGACCAATCAGTGCGCGCGCTGGCTACGATCCTCTTTTCCCAGCTTGTGTCAGCGCGCCTTACCACCCGCGCGCGCGTCCATACCACGCCCACATCGCGTGCCCAACCCCGCGCCCCGTGATCCATCACTGTCGACGCACGTCAATACCACCACTACATCACCCCCTACCACATAGCTCGCAGCCGACCCGGCTGCTAATAAAATATACAACACCCCTTACCCCCCATGTGTGCCCCGTAACATAACAACAAACCCTAACAACACAACATGAACACCCCAATCCGCAAAACCCAGCAACCGACACACCCACAATAAGAACAATATGCACAATCCGGCGAGTGGCAATGACAATGTGTATGCGGAAAGGGTAACAATAAAAAAATATTTCTTTATTCATTTTCTTTTCTTTTCTCTCCGACACGTGCAGCGTCCCAATCTGTCCGAGCGTCCCTTGAACGGGACATTACTCCGGCAGAGGGGGAACCCGGCGGCGAGGTCGGGTTTTAACCAAAAAAAGAATTTTTTTTTTTTTTCATGAAAAGTGTTGCGTCCTAGCCCGAGTCCGCCTTGCCGGTCCGTCGTACGGCACCAGACGCCGTTGGCCATCCGGTGGCGCCGGCAGTTCAGGAAGGCATGGGCCAGGCATCGGGGCTCCGCGCGAGCCGCGGGGTTCCGGTTCCCGACGGTCAACAGCCGTCAGGTCCGAGACACCTGGGGGTGGGTCAGGTGGAGACACGTGAGGATCAGCCTGCGACACATCCCTCCCCGAGTCGACGGTCACATCACACGCTCGGTCGTCACGGCACAACCCGGGGTCACGCGGCGCCGCGTAGGGTTTCAGTCGGGAGGGGTGCACGTACCAACGGCGTTTTCCCCATTTAATCTGTATACTCTGGGGTCGTGCAACCCGCACAATTTCCACCGGTCCCCTCCATGGTCTCAACAGTTTGGGGGACGTAGCCAACGGTGCGTGTTGACAATGCAGCCAGGCCTTATCGCCCGGTTCCCAATTGTACGTATGCACCTTCCGTCCATGCAATCGCTCGTTCGCGATCTGCCGAGACCGCGAATTTAATCTCGCAGCCTCTCGCGCTTCAGCCAATTTGGCGATGTTAAACTTGATATGGTCTGCCAATTTAGATTTTGCACGTGGCTGGGAAATCCCCAGTTGGACGTCCATGGCCGGATCGGCCTCCCGCCCATACATCAGAAAAAATGGAGAAAACCCCGTCGCCGCATGAGGTGCCATCCGATAGGCCGCTAGTACCCCCGGTACCTGTAAGTCCCAATCCACCTGGTCGTCGCATACCTGTTGGCACAACATAGACGTAATCGTCCTGTTCAGACGTTCAACCATACCATCAGTCTGCGGGTGGTACGGGGAGGTACGTACTTTCTTTGTACCCAACAGGTCGCACACCTCGCGCAACAAAACGCTCGAAAAATGTTTCCCTTGATCCGTCAGCAAGCGTTCGGGGGCGCCTTTGTCCAAAACATAACCTCGGACAAAGGCGTCCGCCACTGCCGCAGCCGACTGGTTGGCGAGTGGCCATGCCATGGGCCAGCGGGTGAAGTACTCTACGCCAACCAGCAGGAACTTATTTCCCCGAGGCGTAGCGGGAAAGGGCCCCAAGATGTCCAGCGCGACCAATTCGTTCGTGCGCGAAACCTGAATGGATTGCAGCGGTGGATTAGCCGCTATTGGTGGCGGTTTTCTTTGGGCACACCCTACACATCCCTTAAGAATGTTCGCCACGTCGTTGCCCATCCCCGGCCAATAGTAGTCTCGCTGAATGAGGGCGAGCGTTTTGTGAAACCCCAGATGCATGAGTCGTTCATGGGCAGCCAGGACGACCCTACCCCGTACAGCAAACGGCACCACGAGCATGTGACGCCGGGACATGTAGTCCCACTTCATCAAGAGGCCCTGTCTGCACACCCAGGAACCGACCCGCGTTTCCCCCCCCTCGGGATCGTCAACCTTCCGACGTAGCGCGAGTAGGGAGCTGTCGGCCATTTGCAGACGGCCCTACTCGATGAGAGGCAATGCTAACAGCGAGTCCCTCCCCGTGGGGGCGTCGACCCCCGTAGTATCCGTGGCGGCGAGCACAACTTCCGCGGAGACAGCGACAGAGGGTTTACACCGCGCCGATCCTAACAGACATGCGCATTCCGTACGCGGCGGCAACCGCGACAATGCATCCGCATTCGAGTGGCGCAACCCCTTGCGGTAAATCGTCGTGAATTGGTAGTCCTGAAGGACCTCCAACCATCGGGACAATTGGCCGGATGGATGCGCCACCCGCATAGCGTATTGGAGAGCCGCATGGTCCGTGCGAACCGTAAAATGACGGCCATAAAGATACGGCCTGAATTGCTGTATAAAAAACACAATCGCCAGCAATTCCCGACGTGTCACGCAGTAGCGTTGTTCCGCGGGGGACAGAACCCTGCTACCGTAGGCGACCACCCGTTCGACCCCCCCGACCACCTGTGAGAGCACTCCCCCGATACCCGTGTTACTGGCATCCGTGTCGAGCACAAACGGTTGCGTGAAATCGGGGTAACACAAGAGGGGAGCCTGCACCAAGGCGTCACGAAGGGAGCAGAACGCGGCCTCCTCTTCCGACCCCCAGTGAAACCGCACCCCTTTAGCCGTCAAAGCGTGCAGGGGCCTGGCTATGGTGGCAAACTGCTTGACAAAACGACGGTAATAGGAGGCGAATCCTATGAAACTGCGGACATCAGTGACAGAGGTCGGCGTTGGCCATGAGCTGACGCATTTCGTCTTAGCAGGGTCTGTCGAGATCCCTGAACGGCTAACGATATGGCCCAAATACCTGACCGATTCCCGAAGCAGAAAACATTTAGCCGGTTTAAATTTAAGCTTAGCGGAACGCATCCTGAGAAACACCGCTCTCAGTCGCTGGAGGTGCTCCTCAAAAGTCCGGCTGAAAACGATGATATCATCGAGGTAAATCAAACAGGTGTCCCATTGGAGGCCTGACAAAACCAATTCCATGAGCCTCTGGAACATAGCAGGAGCGGAATGTAAACCCATGGGCAATCGGTTGAATTCAAATAGGCCTCCTGGTGTCCGGAAAGCGGTTTTTGGTTTCGATTCGTCATCGAGGGGTAATTGCCAAAATCCCGAAAGCAAATCGAGCATCGAAAAAAACTGTGCTCCCGCCAAGGCATCCAGAGACTCATCCATCCTGGGGAGCGGATACGCATCGGCCATTGAGATTTTGTTTAGGCGGCGGAAATCGACACAGAACCGCAAGGACCCATCCTGTTTTTTAACCAAGACGATAGGAGCACCCCACGGACTGGAAGAGGGCGCAATGATGTCGGCCGCCAACATGTCGTTAACTGCCGACTGCACATGCTCCTTCTCGGCTGGACTGAGCCGGAAGGGATTCTGTCGAATAGGGGCCGCGTCCCCAGTAGCTATATGGTGGCGCAACAGGTCTGTGCAGCCAATATCATACTTGTGCCTGCTAAACACGTCAGCGAACTCGAGTAGCAAGCCCCGCAATGCACCCGACTGCACACTGGACAAGTTACTGGACCCGGCACACAACGAGTCCAACCACTCCGTCCCCTCCTCACTTTGAGGATGCGTATCGGCACTCGAATCGGCGTGAGCAACGAGCTGTTCCTCGACGGGTAGCGGCGCGGCGTGAGCCAGCACCGTTCCCTGCGTGATCACGGCCGGCCGCAACCCCGTATTCAGGACCATAACGAACGGCTCACAGTCCCCCCTCACCATGGTCTGGGCCACCGCTAAGTCGAGGCCCCCTTTAGCTCTGTTAGACGGCCCCAACAGAACTCCCTGTGCCCCCGCATCTGCCCCGAGGGGTTTCCTCAACCGAAGGGGTACCAACATTTGCGAACCCGGGGGCACCCGTACAGTCTGGGTTGCCAGCGCCTGCACCGTCGCACAAACCGTGCGTATCTTAGTAGGACTCTTCAAAAACTCAACCCGCCGTCCCGACGGAAGCTCAATGCAGGCCTGGTCTATGAGAATTTTGATGGGCATTTTAGACAGAAAGTCCGTGCCTAGTAAACAAGGAACGGCCAACGAAGATGATACAAAAATAGGACCCGCCAATTTTATATCGCCAATACAAATAGTCGCCCGAATCTGGCCGATGATTCCCAAAGATCCCCCGTTCGCCGCGTAAAACGGTACGTCCACCGGCAGAAGGGGTCGACATTGGACGGGAAGAATGTTATAAATAAGGTCCGAAATGATAGTGGCCGACGCACCCGTGTCCACAAGCACCCGGACCTCAACCCCGTCAATGTACCCCGTTACCACGGACGACCCGGCCGACGCAGCCACTATCCTGTGGGCCAATTCGGACCATTCGACTGCTTTCGGGCCGTGTACGGACCCCTCTCGCCGAACCGAACCCCCGGTGCCCATACGCGGTCCCCCCACCGCTAAGCGGCGACCCGAACGTGCCGTGCATGTGGACCGAACGTGTGAGGTGCCGCGACTTGCCGGGTTCAGCTGGGATGTCTTTAGGCCCTGGTCGTCGTCCGGACGTGGTCCCGCGGTACGCTGACGTGGGGCCCGGCACCCGGACGCGACGTGGCCCCGAAGGCCGCAGTTGTAGCAGACGACGAGGGACGGCGTAGGTTTCGGTTGCTCCAGCTTGCGGTGTGAACGTGTGGGCGAACGACCTCCCGTTCTCCACTCCCCCGGTCTTGAAACGGCGAAGGCCTCCTCCCGCGGCACAGCAGGCTGAGGGCCAATGATCGTGGCGGCCGGTGCCCCGTTCCCCACCGATGCGCAGACGACCGTCGGCTTTCGCTTTAGGACTTCGTAAGCATGAATACTTGTGGCAATTCCCAGGGAGCAAATGTCCATCTCGTCCGCCGTATTAATGGGAACTCCCAATCCGTGAGCCAACGCCAGCAGCTGCTCCGTCACCATGGCGTCCTTCCCCTCCTTATCCATGCGGGGAAAAGCTGAGTCTGCCAGGGCGAGCAGCGCCGTGGGATAGGCCAGCGTTGTTTCTCCAACCACCTTCCGCCGATCGTAGAACTGGTGGCGACAGGTCGAGGGTGGCCCGAACACCTTGGCCATCAGGTGTAGCGCGGCCTGGAGCGTTGAGCGGGACGACCTCGGGGCCGATGTGAAGGCTGCAAGCGCGTCGTCGTCGAGCATCGCTGGCAGCGCGTGCAGGGCAGTGGTGTCGGACCACCCCGACATTTCCTGATGCGCGACGAACCGTCGCTGGAAGGCTCCCCAGTCGCCCCCGTCCGCCTTGAACACCGACAGCGCGGGCAATCGTTGCTGGAGGACTCGATCGCCGTCGTCGTCATTGGAACGATTTTCCCGCGCGCCGCTGTGGTTGTAGAAAATGTCGGCTCCGTCTGCAGGCGCATAATGGAGATCTCCGGCGCGCGCCGATGACGCGGGCTGCGCTGTGTGGAGATCTCTGGCCACGTGGTGTCCGCGCTTCCCGCCAAGCGGTGGCGGGCCCTCAAAAATGGCGCCAACTCCAAAACTTTTGGCGCGAAACGCCTTCTGGCGGGATCCCTCCAGCCGCGCCGCCTCCTCCAACCCCGCAGCCGTCCCTCCGGCCGCTGGAACGGAGATTTCCGCCAAAATCGCAGCGGCGGCGAGCAGCAACTCCGCCAGGCGGGAGTGTGCGTCCTGCAGGCTGGTGTCGGAGGCAAGCGGAGCATCGGCCATTTCCGCGAAGTGCTGTATTGGCGGCAACTCCTCGTCCTCTCCTCCCGAGGTTGGTGTCTCCGGTACGCCGTCGTCTCCCCGATCTTGTGTCCATTCTTCTTGAAGACAGGTTTACTTCTGACGCCAGTTGTAAAGTAGTAACTCGGCAGGAGACGACTTCACGGGTAGCACACTCTTTATTTTCACCAACGTATAGTTACACGGATGACTAACACCAACTTCGTTGCACGGGTGACTAACACCTCACTCAGCTACTCGGGTGACTAACACCCACTCAGCTACTCGGGTGACTAACACCCACTCAGCTACCAGGGTGACTAACACCCACTCAGCTACACGGGTGACTAACACCCACTCAGCTACACGGGTGACTAACACCCACTCAGCTACACGGGTGACTGACACCCACTCAGCTACCAGGGTGACTAACACCCACTTAGCTACTCGGGTGACTAACACCCACTCAGCTATACTGACACGGGCTCTTACGCCCCGTAGCCTTCCGGGACACACCCAGCCGGGGTGCCCGTCTCGGCTCTGGGTACCACCGTCCCGACCCACACGGGCGTCGGACTACGGGTCCCCCAGTCTCGGCTCCGAGCCACACAGGGCCCCGGTCCTCACAAGGACGGCGGGACTAGGGGTCTCGGGCCACTACCTCCTCCACCCCGTCTTCGGTCTTCAACTGGTTAACACTGACCACGAGTGCTCTCGCGCGTCTCCCTTTATACCCCTCCTGCGGACGTCGCTGAGAGCACCCATCTTATTGACCAATCAGTGCGCGCGCTGGCTACGATCCTCTTTTCCCAGCTTGTGTCAGCGCGCCTTACCACCCGCGCGCGCGTCCATACCACGCCCACATCGCGTGCCCAACCCCGCGCCCCGTGATCCATCACTGTCGACGCACGTCAATACCACCACTACACAGGTGACAGTGGCTTAGAGAGGCCTTCATCCAGCAGTGAATAGATCGTGGCTGATGATGATGAAACGGATCAGCCCAGGTTTCGCTGTTGTCAGAGCACTTGGCTCACAAAGTCATGAGTTCAAGGACCCGGTCAAGGGGGCAACACAGCCCATCATCATCATCGTCGTCGTTAGCCCCACTTTGTATTCAGTTAACAGTGATGCCTCGATGGATAAACTGCCTCCGCCATGGGAATGTGGAATTTGCACTGCAGGGAGACACGATGCATGCTGCCATGCCTCAAACATCCCGGCATCTTTGTCTTATAGAAGTGAAATTATCGTATTCATCTCAGGAGTTATACAATCACAGAAGTGACAATTATCGTTATGATTAAAGCAGTGTCATCATCATCATCTCATTAGGAGTAACAATTATCAATATCATCATCACCCAAGTGATGATATCATCACCATTACAATCAAGTTGGATTGACACTGTAATTATCATCATCGTGATCTCATCGAAGTGAAAATCATCGCATAGGAGTGATGCAGCATCCCATAGACGCAACGCAATCATCATCATCATCTATATCATCATCATCTACGTCATTTCAGGATATGTAAATTTTGTTTGATCAAGTCAATGGCGTGCCCGTCATCATCATTGGCACATTCATTGCCATTGTTATCTTAGAGGAGGGACACAGTTATCATGATCATCATCACCCCAACTGCGCACGGCTCGCCGATGATGATCCATACATTTACAAATCGTTCCCCTCTTGCCATCACTGTTACTGCAGGACCGAGCACACAAATATTGACCCGAATAGTTGCCGTGAAACATCAATCGTCCTTTGCACTTCGACCGACGCATTCTATAATAATTGTAAATGCGGATTTTAAAAAAACCCAATAATCTCCATCGCTATGTCGATCCACTGATGGGGGAAGGCCTCCCCACGCCGTGTCGGCCATGTGGACCGTTTGATCATACTTCACCAGGCTGGTGGTGATCATACTTCACCACGCTGGTCACTGTGGTGAAGATGTTTACATGGGAGGCGCGTTGCCCAGGACTGGTTCAGGTATTCACTCGCCACTTACGGTAGCCGTGACCAGGTTTAGAACACCCTGGCCATCGAGTTAAGCGTCAGGTTATTTAGCAAATGGCATCTCACCAGACGCATCATGCACCGAGCACACACTCGCATGTGCGTACTCGCACACTATCACACGTGCACATAGCACATGCCCCAACAGTCTGTACAAAAACCACTCAAGCATACACACACACAGCTCCATCACACACACACACTCACTCTTACACACACACACACATTCACTCTTACACACACACACATTCACTCTTACACACACACACATTCACTCTTACACACACACACTCACTCTTACACACACACACATTCACTCTTACACACACACAACAACAACAACCGCCATTCGCCACTAAGTGTCGGTGACGTCACCACGACGCTTGTGCCAGGCCATGTGCACCTTGAGGCTACCACGTGAAGTGTCGAACGCCCGCTGGCAGGTCACACACACACACATTCACTCTTACACTTACACACACACTCTTACACGCACACACACACACTCACTCTTACACGCACACACACACACTCACTCTTACACGCACACACACACACTCACTCTTACACGCACACACACACACTCACTCTTACACACACACACTCACTCTTACCACCACATATTCACTCTCACACACACTAAGTCATGCTCTCAGACACACAAAACACATTCCCCATATAGCATTCAACAAAATGTTGGAGCAAGTGCTGTTAGCGAGCACCCATTCAGACCGTCATTGCACACGAGAGGGGTGGGGGGGTGTTGGCAAGCATCACCCTCGGCCGTCTTTGTCTCTCCCCAGTGCCCATCCTCGCTCATTCCACACAGCGGCGAGTACTCGTTAAAAGCCGACGAGCACGCACACGCACGCGCGGGGTCTGTCCAGGAGTCTCCAACTCGGGTCGAGGCTCAGTTGCGATACTAACTAACGAACTTGCCACCGCCACACACACACAGACACACACACAGCAGCACACACAGACACACACACAGTACTACACCACACACAGCACTACCCCACACACAGCACCACACACACACACAGCACTACGCCACACACACACACAGCACTACGCCACACACACCCACACAGCACTACGCCACACACACCCACACAGCACTACGCCACACACACCCACACAGCACTACGCCACACACACACACACAGCACTACGCCACACACACACACACAGCACTACGCCACACACACACACACAGCACCACACACACACACACACAGCACCACACACACACACACACAGCACCACACACACACACAGCACCACACACACACACAGCACCACACACACACAGCACTACACCACACACACAGCACTACACCACACACACAGCACTACCACACACACACAGAACCACACACACACAGCACTACGCCACACACACACAGCACTACGCCACACACACACAGCACTACGCCACACACACAGCACTACGCCACACACACACACAGCACCACGCCACACACAGCACTACGCCACACACAGCACTACGCCACACACACACACAGCACTACGCCACACACACACACAGCACCACGCCACACACACACACACAGCACCACGCCACACACACAGCACCACACACACAGCACACCACACACAGCACCACACACACAGCACCACACAGAACCACACACACACAGCACACCACACACACTCACACACACACACTCACACACACCAGCACCACACACACTCACACACACCAGCACCACACACACAGCACCACACAGAACCACACACACACACACAGCACCACACACACACACAGCACTACACCACACACACAGCACTACACCACACACACAGCACTACCCCACACACAGCACTACCCCACACACACACAGCACCACACACACACAGCACTACGCCACACACACACAGCACTACGCCACACACACACACAGCACTACGCCACACACACACACAGCACTACGCCACACACACACACAGCACCACGCCACACACAGCACTACGCCACACACAGCACTACGCCACACACACACACAGCACTACGCCACACACACAGCACTACGCCACACACACAGCACCACACACACAGCACACCACACACAGCACCACACAGAACCACACACACACAGCACACCACACACACTCACACACACACTCACACACACAGAACCACTCACACTCACACACACAGAACCACTCACACTCACACACACAGCACCACACACACACACCCAGCACCACACACACACACACACCACCACACACACACACACACCACCACACACACACCACCACACACACAGCACCACACACACAGCACCACACACACAGCACCACACACACAGCAACACACACAGCAACACACACAGCAACACACACAGCACCACACACACAGCACCACACACAGCACCACACACACAGCACCACACACACAGCACCACACACACAGCACCACACACACAAGCACCACACACACACAGCACCACACACACAGCACCACACACACAGCACCACACACACAGCACCACACACACAGCACCACACACACAGCACCACACACACAGCACCACACACACAGCACCACACACACAGCACCACACACACACCACACACACAGCACCACACAAACACACACACAGAGCACCACACAAACACACACACAGAGCACCACACAAACACACACACAGAGCACCACACAAACACACACACAGAGCACCACACAAACACACACACAGAGCACCACACAAACACACACACAGAGCACCACACACACACACAGAGCACCACACACACACAGAGCACCACCAACACACACACAGAGCACCACCATACACACACACAGAGCACCACCATACACACACACAGAGCACCACCATACACACACACAGAGCACCACCATACACACACACAGAGCACCACCAAACACACACACAGAGCACCACCATACACACACACAGAGCACCACCATACACACACACAGAGCACCACCATACACACACACAGAGCACCACCATACACACACACAGAGCACCACCATACACACACACAGAGCACCACCATACACACACACAGAGCACCACCATACACACACACAGAGCACCACCATACACACACACAGAGCACCACCACACACAGCACCACACACCACCACACACCACCACACACACACACAGCACCACACACAACACCACACACACACACACAGCACCACACACACACAGCACACCACACACACACAGCATACCACACAGCACACCACACACACACAGCACCACACAGCACCACACAGAACCACATTCTCGCCGTCACTCACCCGGGGCCACGAGTCGCTTGGGCTGGAGGCGACTCTGCTGCCCTTCGGACCACAGAGAGAACGGGGGGGGGGCTAGGGGGGGATGTATGGACGAGGGGGGATGGATGTATGGATAAGGAGTGATGGATGTATGGATGATGAGGGATGTATGGACGAGGGAGATGGATGGAAGAGGAGGGAGGGATGGATGGAAGAGGAGGGAGGGATGGATGGATGTATGGACGAGGGGGATGGATGGAAGAGGGGGATGTATGGACGAGGGGGGATGGATGTATGGAGGAGTGATGGATGTATGGAGGATGGGGGATGTATGGATGGACGAGGGGCTGGATGGACGAGGGACGATTGGAAGAGGAGGGATGTATGGAGGATGAGGGATGTATGGATGGACGAGGGGTTCCTTGTGCCTGCGTCGCTCGCTCGCTACGTGGCAGATGTTGGGGAGAGCGTCTGGACTCCAGCTGAGGAAGCGGAGGGGAGGGGAGAGGAAAGCTGGAGCTTGGGAGGCAGAGAAATGGGTTGGATTTTACTTTGGATAGAAAAATGTGCCGTTTCCTGTGCTTGGTCTAGTGGTGGTGGTGGGGGAGGAGGAGAGGGAGGGAGGGAATGGACGTCCAGGATTGGGAAAGTGTTTTCAGGCTCACAGCGCTGGTGGAGCTGGCGCGGTTTAAAGTTTGGAGTCAACAGTTTTTTTTATATAATAATAATCCTTTCTTCCTCCTCCTCCATCCCCCCCCCCACTTTCTTAAATTTGCTTTGTTGACTCTGCACTGTGTGCGTGGAAGGCTTCTCACCCAACACATTTGCAAACTTTTCAATTAAGGGTCGTTAAACCTGTTTTTTTTTCAATCTCCCTCAATCAGCCGGTAACAGCAATTGGGCCACAAGCAGAAAAAAAACCGGTTACCGGTTTTCATCACGCGCAAAAGTAGAATGCGTCGTGAATGATCGTGGAGTGATTAGCGCAACGCTGCGCTACGAACCTGGCCACCCGGGTTCGATTCCCGCTCACGGCCAACACCGGTGACGGATTATCTGAACCGGTCCTGGGCCCTCCCCTAGGTCGGCTCAGCCTCAAATGAGTAACCCGGTGCGGTGTGTAAACATCGCCACTGGGGATACAAAGGCGGCCGGGCGTGGTGCTGGCCACCCACCCCCTCGTGTACCAGTGCCGGCCTTCATAGGTGCTCGCAAACAGCACTTGCCCCTACAGTCTGTTACAGGCTACACGGGGGATCTTTGTCTTTGTTATCTTGTACCGCGGTTGATGGCTGAAGTTCGGCACGCTCGATCTGACCACGGGCATCTTCAGAGAGAACGGCGTGAGCCACACTTTACTCCATCGATAACTGCACACGTCCAAGACGTGACATGACTGCCACTGCTGCTGGGACAGACGCAGTGTCAATCGAGAAATCCGCCACGATTGTAATTACAACCGCGCCGCGCCTGGAGATCGAACCGAATGCAGTGCTGCCCCGAGCACGAAGCAATCACGGCACGTTGGACAGAGTCTTGCGTTTTATTGCTTCATACGTTTCTAATTGTGCGGGGTGGGTGGGAGGGGGGGCTGTTATCGGGGTTTTTAAAACCGGTTCGTTTCGTGCGGTCTCCACTTATAAGATCACAAGCCCCATCGCAACAACTCTGCCCACCGCTGTTAGAGGCCATCCACTGAGTAGGTGACGCAAACATCTGTCGAAACGTAACCCCTCCCTCCCTCCCTGTACGCACGCGGACTTCTTACCCCCCCTCCCCCCCACTTGCGTACGAACGCCTGACGCACCCCCCCTGAATCCTATAGAACGACCGATATTTAATCCACGTAGAAACGATCAAGGATTAATAATATTAACGTGTTTTAGCAAACAGATAGTCCACCGCCGGACTATCTAACTCATTTGAAGGCCAATGTCGACAAATTATTGTCGAGGCTTCACCCCCCCCCCCCGTTTCCTATTCGTACATTGTCAGTAGACCCCCCATACACAAGCGGTACGCGTTTGGGTTAACCCCCGCCACTCCCCTAAATGGATGGCCCCTTAAGTCGTGGCCGGGGATCAAACCGGGCCGCTGGAGGTTGTAGGACCGCCGTACCCACGTCGCGCTCGCCATCATAACCATAGCGTGGGAATGTGATAGAAAACACGATCACATTCGCATATTCAACAGTATCGACAACATCTTCTTGGTTCTTTCGGTAAAGTCACGTAGGTAGAAAAATTAAACAAAACATAATATTCATAATAAACGTTTTGTGTCGTAACCCTCCACACCCGACACGGCCAATCAGCAAAAGAAGTGTCACGTTGACAAAAGACAAATAGTTCACTACTTTAGCCCACCGGTGTGTTGAAGCGTGAAACCACAACATTTACAATTTTTGAGTACGACGTTTCGCTGATAATTGAATCCAGCATCATCGGGCAATTCGCCTGAATGGCGAGGCTCTGCTATGGGGGTGAGTGGGGTGGGGGTGAGTGGGGTGGGGGTGAGTGGGGGGTGAGGGTGAGTGCTAGGTGAGTGGGAGGTGGGGTGGGGGTGAGTGGGGTGAGGGTGAGTGGGAGGTGAGGGTGAGTGGGGTGGGGGTGAGTGGGGGGTGAGGGTGAGTGGGGGGTGAGGGTGAGTGCTGGGTGAGTGGGAGGTGGGGTGGGGGTGAGGGTGAGTGGGAGGTGAGGGTGAGTGGGGTGGGGGTGAGTGGGGGGTGAGGGTGAGTGGGGGGTGAGGGTGAGTGGGGGGTGAGGGTGAGTGCTGGGTGAGTGGGAGGTGGGGTGGGGGTGAGTGGGGTGAGGGTGAGTGTGAGGTGAGGGTGAGTGGGAGGTGGGGTGGTGAGGGTGATTGGGGTGAAGGTGAGTGGGGGGTGAGTGGGAGGTGAGGGTGAGTGCTGGGTGAGTGGGAGGTGGGGTGGTGGGGGTGAGTGGGGTGCTGTTGACGCAGTGTTTTGTGATCCGTGGACTGTCGTGTTGCACGTGGAGGCATCTGCCAAACTGCTTGCGGCTTGCTGATGCTCTCCAGATCTCCTCTGGTTGAGAAAAACAAAGTTGCAATTTTCTTTTGAAGTCCTCCTCATCATCCAGTAGCCTGCATATGTTGAGGAATTGCAAGTTAAAACATTGGACCACTCATTGATATGCAAAAATATGCAAATGTTTTCTCTAACCCCCTCCCTCTCTCTGCCTCCTCCCCCCTCTGTCTATTTAAGGCCACCCCACAGAGATGATCACCCCTCTCTGGTTCCTGTGTTGCTCCCTCTATGTATCTTGGTGATATCTGTCTGCTAATATGTCTGTCTATAGTTTTCTGGTTAGATTTTATGTCGCTATTTCATTATACCTGATGATGATTGCTTGTGTTGCAATCGAAACGTCGTATGCTATTATTTAATTTAATTTATTATTTTATCTTTAGACGTGACTTAACCGAAAGAACCAAATAATAATTAAAACATTGTGTTTGTCGTCTGTTGGTTTATCGTGAACCCGATCACCGCCAGACAGCATCGATTTACTTTTGTTGAACCTTGAGATGTCAAAATCCCGAAATTGTCCAACAGAGGGCATCGACTTTACAGTCATACTGTGGGTAAGACGTCCACGACTTTGCAATCGTTCCAATGAGTGTGGGGTTCACCCTATCGGTCGTGTTTTTTTTATTATCCAGCAAGGCAACAATAACAATCAAGAGTTGTTATTCTGTGACTGATGTCGTCATGTTTAAGGATGGGACGTTGACAATAACGTACCTCTTTCTCTCTCTCTCTTTCTCTATTTTTTTACGATCAGAGGAAATGAGAAGATGTTCGGTGTAGTCGGCACTTTTCTTCGTTCATCATTTAGCTTTTTTGTTGTTTTTTTAATGCTTTGCTTTATGTTAACCCGCCCCCCCACCCCTTTTTTAATGAAAAATTTCACAAAAAATGTCACGTTCTGCTCTCCTTACCCCTTCCCTCTCTCTCCCTACTCCATGTCTAGGTTCCCCCTGTTTTCTATGTAATTTTTGTAATGTTATTAATATTAAAAATAAATATTGATATTTCTTATATATTTTTTTTTACGACAACAAGTGCTGCATCTGCACCCAGCCCTTCTCGCAGTCCTACGGCCTCCGACGAGTAGCTCATATCTGCACGCAGAGCTCCCCGTCATCTGCCACCGAGCACACAGCCTTCTCCAGCGCCCACTGCTCCTTGAAGGCCGGGCTGACGCCGATATAGAAGCCAGGGGCGCAACTACGGGGGGAATCAACAAGACAAACAAGTAACAACATGTGAAGAAAGTCTATTTTTAAACAAAAACATTCCAACAATTAACCATAAATGGCACGAACAAAAAAATATTATTGCAAATGCAAAAAAATAATGTTTCCGAGAAATGCACAGCGTAAAATCAAGGCTCCGCTCCTGCTGATGTTATTTTTTGTTACTGAACACAAGGCTTGTTTTACTCTCCGCCACGCTAAGGGGCCGTCCATAAATGACGTCACGCAAATATGATGTCATAAAGCTTTGCCTTCCCCCCCCAAAAAAACATGCTTCTAATCGCTTTAAACTATTGTCATTGTAGCGCGTATTTAATATGGCGCTGCACTCTGATGTTGTAGAAGAAAACATTTGTTAAAACGTCTATTTAATTAAGTAGAACGTTTTGTCTATATTTATTTAAATAAATATATTGTGACGTCTCATTTCTCAACCCCCCCCCCCCCTCTTCGTCACACATCGTCACAAATGTCTGACCCCTCCCCTAGGTGCGTGACGTCATTTATGGACGGCCCCTAATGAAATCAAGACGAGTGATAACTGAATTGTGAGTATTGTACCTTTAACTATTTTCTATTAAACCTGCCACTCTGACAATACACGGGGCAACTAAAACGATATATAAAATAATACAATGAAAATAACTTAATTTATTATCATTTATTTATTTATATTTTTCATCTACTTGACTTTACCGAAAGAACCAAAGAGTATGGATCCTTGCAGTCACAACAACTTCAAATCTACAATTGTCCATGGTTATAGCCGACGTATTATTGTATACCGGGTTGAAAAAAAACATCCCGTAGCTATTTCACTAAGAGTGAGTCGGGATAAATGAGGGGCGGGGGGGACCCACAATCGTGTCTTGAAATAAATATGTCGTTGCGCGCATATGTGGAGCAACAGATATTATGTTACATTGAGGTGGTGGTGGTGGTTGAGCCAGATGATTGCGTCACCTGTTTGATTGCCAGAAAGTGTAAAATTTTATTGTTATAATTTTGATTTTGGCAAGGGAGGTCCCATGATGTAGCTGCTCACCCCAAACGCTCAATGTCCTGATAGTGGCATTGTCGTTGTGCTGTTCGCCTTTTGGCGTCCTCTGATCCAACACCGTTTGAGACAAGGTTCTCAAGAAAGCTGCCTCTGGTGTGGACCAATCAGCTTCAAAGACAATGCAATATATACTATCAGAGCATGTTTTTTGTTTGTTTTCATGCTCACCACAAGTATATGTGGTTAATGCAGACATGATTCCTTGTGAAGTACTCTTGAAGACGCTTGGACACCGTAGTAAGGCACACGTATTTATTTACACAATGTCGTACAGCACTGGAGGGGTGTATCGGCCCCCTCACCCGTATAACTGGGAATACACCTCTAGCTAGCCTTCCTACCCGAGTCCTCCACTAACGGGCTAGGGGAGGCTGTCTGGCCCGACACTGGTCAGTCGGGCTACGGTACCCGGAGTCCCAGAGGACTAACTCTGATTCCGGGACCACGCCACTGGCTCCAGCCTGCGCTGCCCTTACAAAGGCGGCGTCCCAGGGGGAGTCCAGGGCCTATCTGGCCGGTCTTCCGTCTTCCCTTAATTACTCCAAGACTGAACCCCGAGCTCTCTGGCTCATCCCTTTTTATACCCCCCTAGAGGATCGAAACCCCCCTCACGCCGTCCGGTGCGGACGTCGTTGCGGGCACCACCCCGTGTACTCACGGAGTCCCCGCCCACTGTGTTTGTTATCCGTTAGCTCCTATGCAAACAGCCCTACACAAACAGCCCCTCTGTAACAGCCCTACACTTGCAAAACGTTTCAGTTTGGTATTTTAACATCCTAACACGACTGTTTGATTGCCAGAAAGGGTAAAACCCATTCTTATAATTTTGAAATTGGCAAGGGAGGTCCATGAGGTCACATCACCGTGATTATGCCTCCTCATTCGTGTTTGTGAATCGAGTATTGAGTCGTTACGCGTTACATAGTTCGGCTCTGGGTGGTGGCCACAGTCGCACAGCAGAGAGTATTGATGTTCAGATTTGTGCAACAACTTCCCCCACAAATGGATAATAATCAGTGTCACATAGAGACACCTTCCCGGTCCTTAGAACCGGAATACAACAGCTGGGCTCGCCGGGGGGGGGGGGGCATCCCTCGGTCAGAAGAGTAATCTGGCAGAGAGGACATCTGGAGATTCTAGATTTGAAGCTTTCGTCACGTGACTTTACCGAAAAAACCTAAGAATACTTCTGGAGATGCTGGCTGAGACGGTGGGAGGGGAGTTTGTCAAATCAGACGGCTCCGTAGCATTCACATAAAATAGCACAATAGGGCAGCTATAGGAGGGGGGTGGTGGGGGGTGGAGGTGCGGACCACGGGCCTAACCCCACGCTGCGTGGGCCTCCCGAAGCCTGCAAACTAAACCGGATTTATTATTACACCTGACACCGTGGCGTCGAAGCGCGAGGCCTCCCCCAAAAGTGCGGGGCCCAGGGCAGTCACCCCGAAATGTGGTGTACACTAGAGGACGGCTCTGGCTGTGAGTATAGCCACCCAGCCAACGCCTACGGATACATGCCTTTCTGTGCCATCCAACAGAAGTTCTCAAATGTGTTTGGCCCATGGGACCACTCAGCAGATGCAAACATTTCCGCGGACCAGCCAAGCCCCCCATCGCATCGCTTCTCTCTCAATACCACTGATATGAAATCCACACGACCACGGGGAGAGAGACATGCGAACTCACAATCGTGCAGGTGCCAAGGGTCGGGATCGAACCCACGACCTCCGGCATATCAGGCGACGGAGTTAACATCTCGCCACCATGGCGTCTCATAGTCCTGCTGGGTGGACTGAGGCAGAGGGATTCCATAAACGTGCTCATAGCTTCATCTGCCACGCCGAGAGGTTGAACCGGCAACCTGTGGATTGCAGGCTCGGTGTGCTCACCATTATCCCTGCGGTTGCATCCACGGGCTAATCAACGCCTTCGGACTTCTCCGAGCTGGGAAAGGGAACCAACTCCCCCTCTCGGCGAATTGGAGGAATGGGCTCAGAAAAGACGCAGGAACCCAATAGCTGTCAACCCACACGGTTTATAACCTCGTATTCTTGTACAGGGACATGGAGGTTTCAGGTCCATGCGGCGAACAGCCGTTTCAATACGGGCAAAAATGTGTCTATTTGTTTGTGTTTCTCCCTTGTGATGGGACTTTTTAGGATGAACGTTGAGATTATAAGGGCACCGGGTGACCAATAAGGTCTGAATTGGTCTGTAATAAGGTAGGCACTGATAAGGGGTTGACAGGTATGGTATAATAATAGGGGTTTTCCCCTTTTTTCTGGCAACAAAACTGAAACCTTTTACGAGGAATCATGTGTGCATTAACCACAATACTTGTGGTCAAAATGCAAACAAAAAACACACTGATAATATATGCATTGTACTTGAAACTGATTGGTCCACACCAGAGACGGCTTTCTTTTGAGCCTCGTCTCAATTGGTGCTCGACCAGAGGACGCCAAAAGGCGTACAGCTCAAAGACAATGCTGCACTATCAAAGTAATGAGGGCTCGGGGTATGCATCTACATCATTAGACCTCCTTTGCCAGTACCAAAACATAATAATAGGGTTTTTCCCCTTTTTTCTGGCAACAAAACTGAAACCTTTTACGAGGAATCATGTGTGCATTAACCACAACACTTGTGGTCAAAATGCAAACAAAAAACACACTCTGATAATATGGTACAGTGTAGTGTATAGTATAGTGTATAGCATACCTGTAAACCCACACGGTTTACCCGTATTCTTGTACATATAAATTGAGTTTTCATGTCCATACGGCGTACAGCCGTTTCAATACGGGCACACAAATATATTTGTGTTTCTCCCTTGTGATGGGACTTTGTGGGATGAACGTTGAGATTTATAAGGGCACAGGGTGACTAATACGGTCTGAATTGGTCTGTAATAAGGTAGGGCACTGGTATGCGAACCATGTTTCAAAGTTCATTTTTGAAGCGTAATTTGTTGAACCAGGTGAGAGGATGAGCCGCACTTGCAAGAATGACCTCTGGGTCGAACAAAAAATGAAAAACGCAATAAAAGACGCACAGCAAAAGAAGCTAGTTAGAAATCAAAATGAAAACAACCAAATAGAAATGTAGGAAAAACTAAGGCGTTGTAAAATCTAAATTGAAAACGGTGAACGAAGATAAATCATTGCCAAACTACAATACATTTACAGTTAAACAAGTTGGCTCAGACACACCAATATAGATCCACGGTCATTGTGTTGGTATGCAGAAAGACAAGAACATACTGTAGCCAAATTCAAGTATGCAGTATCGATCAATCGATTTGTCAAAGCCACGGAAGGAAACGTTGGTTGCGTCTTTCAAGCTGACAGGTCGTCAACTTTGCAGCAGGTACCGGCAATGCAATGGGAATTCCCATGGCACGTGGTCACCTTATAGAGGTTGGATTATATAGTGCCTTAGTCCAAGGCGCTTTAAAATATCGTATTATAAATGCCCGGCGTTACGTTTGTCTGCCAATTAAATTATAAGAGAGCCTTTCAGAAGGCCTGAATCAAAAAGTTATTGAAAGTGGACCCCCCCCCCCCCACCACCAGATGTGGGGGTAAAAAGTTGCTCCAACAGGTTTACAACAATTGTTGACCTGAAGCAGGTGGAATGCTTCACTATTCTGGCAACTCGTCCGATGATGCTGGTTGATGTAATTACCAGCGAAACGTCGTGTACTCAAATTGTAAATGTTGTGGGTTTACCCTCCAACACACCGGCGGGCTGAAGTAGTCACTAATTGTCGCGTTGCTTACGTGACAAACCTTACTGGCTGTGTCGGGTGGTGGAGGGGTTACGACACATTAATATTTACGTGATCTAACCCAAAAACCTTTATTATAGACAACACGGTACCCGAATAATATTGCTTCTGCCCCCCCCCCATTTCCCTAACCCTTCTCTTCCTGACACCACACGGCCCCCCCCGCATCCCTCTTCCCTGGCTCCTACGACCCCCCCTCTTACCCTATATAATCCCTTGTCACAAATAGCTCTCTCTACTCACTCCAGTAATTTTGCTGTGGCTGTTCCACCTGATGACGGAAGCTTGTGTTGCCTCCGAAACGTCGTGATTTAATTTAGTTATTTTCATTTTTTTTATTTGTGTTTTTTTATTTTTCATGTACGTGACTTTACCGAAAGAAGCAAAGAGTATGTATCCTTGCTGTCACGAAAACTTCAAATCTAGAACTAACCCTTCTCGCCAAACTTATTTATCGCAACGCCTTCTACACCTGGCCCAGTGGCTCCATCCCTCCTTCCCCTGCCATGATGGACCCTTCCTGCCCCCTGCAAACGACGACCCCTCACTTCCTTGCGAGTGGGTGCCTCTCGCCCTCCCTTTTGAACCGCATTGCCCTTCCAATTCATCCCACCGAGGCCCAACGATTCCCACACCCCTCCCCTTCTCATCCCCCTAACAACAACAACAACGTTGTGGTGACGTTATCATGGCACCTTGTGCCTTGCTAAGGTGCCGATGGGTTGACTGACTGAGATGGCTGGCAGCTGCACCGTGCTCCACCACTGTTGCCAAAAACACAAATCTGGCTGTCGCCTGATGATGCTAGTTGTAATTACCGGCGAAACGTCGTACTCGAATTGTAAATGTTGTGGGTTTACTCTGGAAGATTTTGCTGTTTTTTCCTGGATTTTGTTGTTGCGTGTAGTCACTTTAAGATGTTTCTTGTTCATGTTTTTGTTTGTTGCGGTTGCACCCGAGTCAAGAGCCGCATGGCTCACCGGGTTATACCTAATACATGAAACTGAAACTCTCCAACAGACCGGTGTGCTGTACTCGTAACGAATTGGGATGTTTTGTTTACGTGTCAAACCTTACGAATTGGCTGTATCGGGTGGTGGCGGATTTAACGACACATTTATGATCACGCGCTCTAACCCCAAAACCTCTATGATGGATAATATTGGTCGCGAAAGTCGACTACGTGTTAAACTCCGCGTTTTAACCGCCCGGCGCTCCGCTCGTTGTTGTGAGCGTCGCTCCTCCGCCCTCCGTTGTTGTTGGAGGGCGACTGCCTCCAACTGCCCAGTAGCGTCCTTCACGAGCCTTCCCCTCCACAGAGGCCGATCTTGACACCGCTGGTACCAGTCATCGGCAAGTTCACTCAGCTTCACGTCCTCATGTACCGCATCAGCTCCATCTCTTCTCTATCCCATGCCGTGTCCCCTTTAGCCCCCTATACCCAACCGAACATAAATCAGCTGCTTGGGCATGCGGTGGCTGGGTATGCGGACGAGATGACCCAGCCAGCTCAGCCTCACTCACTGATGGAGCTGTGTCCAGATGTCTTCTTGGTTCTTTCGGTAAAGTCACGTAGAAGGGAAGTAATAAAATAATAAAAATAAAACATAATAATTTATTATATCATATTATTATAATATTTTATTATATTATTTTATTATATTATTATATTATTTTATTATATTATTATATTATTTGATTATGTTTTATTTTTATTATTTTATTACTTTCCTTCTACGTGACTTTACCGAAAGAACCAAGAAGATGAATCCCTGCAGTCACGAAAGCTTTAAATCGAAAAATGTGTCCAGATGTTTCAAGGATCTGTGAGCTCCTCACACAATCCAGTCTGGTAGAAAAAAAACCCAAGATGGGTCGTAGGCAGGCCAGCCTGAACGTTTTAAACCGCCGGAGACGTTCCCATTCAAGGGCCTCCACGCTTCGCAAGCGGAGAGAAGCGAGGCCATAACCGTGGCCGAGGAGACCAAGGTAGCCTCCTCAACAACAACAGCAGCCGCCATTCGTCACTAAGTGGCGGTGATGTCACCACGGCGCCTGTGCCAGGCCAGGTGCACTTTGAGGGTCGCGTGAAGTGTCGAAAGCTCTCTGGCAGCAGGAGGAGGTCTCGCTGACACAACTCAGGTGGACTGCCATGGAGTTGACCGACTGAGATGACTGGCAGACTACACCCCACCCCCCCCCCCCCAGGTAAACCCCCTCCCCTCATCCCCCCATCCCCCCCAGGTAAACCCCCTCCCCTCATCCCCCATCCCCCCAGGTAAACCCCCTCCCCTCATCCCCCCATCCCCCCCAGGTAAACCCCCTCCCCTCATCCCCCCATCCCCCCCAGGTAAACCCCCTCCCCTCATCCCCTCATCCCCCCCAGGTAAACCCCCTCCCCTCATCCCCCCATCCCCCCCCCCAGGTAAACCCCCTCCCCTCATCCCCCCCAGGTAAACCCCCTCCCCTCATCCCCTCATCCCCCCCAGGTAAACCCCCTCCCCTCATCCCCTCATCCCCCCCAGGTAAACCCCCTCCCCTCATCCCCCCATCCCCCCCAGGTAAACCCCCTCCCCTCATCCCCCCATCCCCCCCAGGTAAACCCCCTCCCCTCATCCCCCCATCCCCCCCAGGTAAACCCCCTCCCCTCATCCCCCCATCCCCCCCAGGTAAACCCCCTCCCCTCATCCCCCCATCCCCCCCAGGTAAACCCCCTCCCCTCATCCCCCCATCCCCCCCAGGTAAACCCCCTCCCCTCATCCCCCCATCCCCCCCAGGTAAACCCCCTCCCCTCATCCCCCCATCCCCCCCAGGTAAACCCCCTTCACCCCTGTAACCCCCCCCCCGCAATCCCCCACCCCCCGCATCCCCCCGCCCCCGCATCCTCTCCCCCCCCCCCCCGGAGCCCCCCCTCGCGCGTGCGCTGAAACAAACATGGCGGCTGGAGCCGACCCCGGTTTCCCGCTCCCCGCGCCGCTGCCGCCGCTGCCGCCACCGCAACTGGGCCTCGACGAATCGTCGGACAGCGACACTGACCACGATGGCGGCGCCAAAATGAAGCGGAAAGTATCCACGTCCGGACAGATCCGCTGCAAGGTGAGACGACGTTCGCCATTCCGCCGATTTTTCCCACCCCGCTTTTGCGGTCTCACCCTCTGCACGGCTGTCCGGTCGCGCCGGCGGCCTAGCGCAGGATGTCCGTAGCAATACTAGGCAAGACCGGTGTCCCCGGCGTCTCTGCGGGCTGGCGAGATAACATAAGGATTTATAATTTTGTTGACAAATGTTTCGTAAAATGTGTTCCACGTCGTTGCGTTGACCTACAACTTGCCGTGTTGTAGAGGAATGAGTAGTTTTTTAGCGTAAGTTTTGTTTGAATGCTTTCGAAGACCGTTATTTAAAGTCCCACAGGCTTGCATAGAGACCCATAGCCCCACATAGTCATTGATTTGTACAGACTTGCATAGAGCATCGTAACATTACATAGACATGGCCTTGTATACACTTGCAAATACTTGTTTTATATAGGGACCCAGATACTTACATTGACACACGTACCGTACGCACCCAGATATGATCGCCTTACACATACATGGCACTTAAAAAGGCTTTACATTAAGAACCATAAACTCGTTTATGGATCGGTTTATAGACTGAGGCGAGTCGGTGGCACGCAGAGGAACAGGAATGATCTTGATAATGGACTTGAACAGGGGAAAGGTAGTCGACAGGCCCGGACTGAATAAAGGAATTGAGTTTGAGACCATGGGAGAGAGAGAGAGAGAAGAGGAGAGAGGCTGACCGGGTGATCTTACAGGTTGCTTGGAGCAGAGTGTGTGCATGAGGAGAGGGGGGATATGTGTAGAAGTGAAATGGGATGGGTTGGGCTCGACAGGGGCGATTCTATTGAGAGCAGGTGACTCCAATCTTGAATTTTGTTCTTGGGGAATGTGGTCTCATTTACTGGTGGCGGCTGAGATGTTCGGCAGCGGAATTCTGAATTTTCTCGAGTTTGGAGATGATGGATATTGGGAGGCAGTCGATCAGAGCCTTGCAGCTGGGGCTCCACTGTGACGAGATGTTAACTATCTCGCCTTGTATACAGGAGGTCGTGGGTTCCATCCCGTCCCTGACGCCTGCTGCTGTATATTTGCAGTTTGCTTATTCGCTCTCCCCGTGTTCGCTTGGATTTTCCTCCGTGCACTCCGAGTTTTCCCCTCCACATTTAGAATCAACTTGCGTTTAGAGTATTTGGCAGCAATAAATGCCCGCGTGATAATAAGCCACTTCGTTGAGCTATCATTTGTGGTCAGGTTGCTTCTGTAAAATAGGTTTTTTAAAATATCTCAGTGGCCCTTACCTGGTAAAATAAAACGTTATTTGTTTCGTCGATTCGGTATTTGTGACAAAGTGCATGGATGAGGCTTCTGGGTGGCAACTGCGGTAAGGAAATGGTGGATGTCTGAGATGTTGTGTAGATGGAGCTATGAGGTCCTTCAGAGTTGAGATGTGCGGGGAGAGACTTGACACATCGGAGTCAATGAGAACCTCCAAGGCTTCGCACATCAACAGTTGCCACTGTAACAGAGTCGAGGAAGGTGCACGCTCAAACTGGAGTCTAGTGAGAAAGGACTTTTTGAAAATCACTACTTATTTTTTGAACAAAGACGGTTACCGAAGCACACGCTTTCGAATGCGCTTCTTCGGCCGTCTGGAACGCTCTTCCTTTTCGATATTAGGAAGCCACTGGGAGCTATGCACTTTTTTGGGAACTGCTTTTTGTGTTTAGTTGTCCTTCCCCTCTGCACATCCGATTATCACGGTTGGCTACGTACGGTGCGATAGAAGTTCAACATACATACATTTGGGCAACACATTATTCGGAAAACAATTCTTTTCAGAGACTTAAAAATATCAGTTTCATTGGCATTCGATGAACCTCTTGCTACGTGGTATCGGGCGACGTGGGAAACTACAGCGCCCCTAGTGTCTGGATAAGAGGTCACTTTAAGAAATCTCACAAGTACGATGCTGTAGTGATGACATATCTTTCTGTGGACCATTGTAATAATAAATATACTTTTATATTGTGCCCTGTGATATAACGAAATGTATCGGAGCAGAAAAAAAATCAATTTGCAACCCAGGGGATTTAGCATTCAATACTAAATGTGATTAAAATCACAAGACCGTGAAAAATGTGTGTGAGGCTTATTTAAAGCTGAAACCAAACATTGAAGAGATTTGTGAACACTACATCACTTGATTGTTATCTATTATAAGCCGTTCTTCTAAGCATGCTTTGTCTTCTGGAGGGACTGGTACTTGTCATAGGAATGGGTAGTTTGCATCGAAATCTCCAATAGAGAATAGTGGTGCTCGTTGGAAGGAGGCACTTCAACTCGTTTGCTGCAGCATCTAAAGTAACACATCTTTGCAACGATCGAAATCTTCACCTAACAGAGCCTCACTCGGTCTCAAGGCTTTGCTTTTGGATGGTCTTGTTTTGAGATATTTGGCCAAATTCTTGTTTAGGTTCATTTTGTGGGACAAAAACCAGTGTCTAGAAGTTAATGACTCAAACGCTTTTAGATTTGAAGCTTTCGTGACTGCAATGATTCATATTCTTAGGTTTTTTCGGTAAAGTCAAGTAGGTAAAAAACACATAAAAAAGTAAAATAAAATAAAATAAAAATTACGACGTTTCGGAAGCTTGCGTTGCCTCCGAAACGTCGTGATTTTTATTTTATTTTACTTTTTTATGTGTTTTTTACCTACGTGACTTTACCGAAAAACCTAAGAATATCAAACGCTTTTGTTCTTTCGGTAAAGCCACGTACGTATAAATTAAAATACCTTCGTGACTTTACCGAGAGAACTAAAGAGTATGGATTCCTGCAGTCACGAAACCTTCAAATGAAGATTGAATAACTCAAACTCCAGAAAAAAACTCATACATGTGAGTAAAGACACTTTTGTATGGCGTCTGAAGAACGATTGACAAAATATTATAACTGTGTTTGAGTCTGGTAATCCATTCAACGACATCAAGAGTTGGGTGTATGTATGTTGAACATCTTTCGTACCACACATAACCAAGCGTGCTAACCGGAGGCAGCATTCGTAGCCCCTTTATAAATACAATTTATTGTACTTCCTCTTGCGGACAGAAGATTGCTGCCATACAGGTGAGGAGAGCTGTTTGCCGTATTGACGACCTCACCCTGTCTCTCTCTCTCTCTCCTCAGTCATGAATGCCCCCCTCTTGCTTCTCTTTGCCTCTTCTACAGGTGTTTCTAGGTCCAGTGCTCTTCTGAAGTTGCTCACGTTAATCCACCCATCTGTGTGCCGACCACTCGTGTTACTTGCCTCTTGTTGCCTCACTGCGAATTGTTTCCTTGCCAACCTTGCCGTGTATAACACTTTACCTCCGCCTGCTTTAACACCCCAATGCTGTATAAACGTGGAACTGTGACATACTGACGTCTTCCCAAAGCCATAGTAGTAAATGAGACTATGAACGTAGTCGATCATAAGTTAGGCAGCTTTGTCGGGGCCTCGCCTGGATGGTTCTTGGATGGTCGACCAGCATGTAGTTATATCCTGTGAGGCTTCCTGGTAGACGGCAGAGGGGAGTGCAACACAATATCTTTGTTGTACTGCACTACTCCCCCCCCCCCCCCCCCATATCTATTCTTCAGAAAACCGGCGTTGACCAGTGCGTTGAATTATTGGTGAAATAATCATTGCGACCTCTACGGTGGGTTGAGAAAAGGGCTGTGCTTGTGCATAATACAGGGGGCTTGAGAAGGAGGTCAAGGTGGACGACCTGGACGACTGTGTGAGCATGTAGAGGGATAACGATACTGTGATTCAATTACATACATTGACTCCAAAGGTTTAGAAACACACATTCAAATTGTGTGTCAGAATAGATATATTCTATTTACTATTGCATGGGTGCATGTAACCACTGTAGCCACTAGCGGCCGCTGCATTCACTATACAGTACTGTAATGTAGAAAAATACAGCATGGAATGGTGATCTTGAATGGAAACGAATAATTAAACCATTAAAAAAGACATTCGCACCCACAGATGTCTATAATACAATAATGTGTTGAAACAGTGGGCATATCATACTACATGAGAAAAAAAGTTTTGCTCGCTTGCTGCTTGGCTGACTGGTGCACGGGTGATATCACCTGCATCCCACGGCATTGAGCTGGGTTCGTGTGAACTGACGCCATGCCTAAACCCCCCTCCCACCATCCTGGACGTGCATCCCGCGCAATTGCACGGACAGTGCTGAGATAATTTTTAGACAGATGCAATCGGTCATAGGTAGAGAAGAATAGGGAGGTATTGAATAGAGGCAGACAGTTGCTGGCATGGAAGGCGGCAGGTGGACGGTAGTTCCAGACTATGTGGCAGCAGACGAGAATGAGAATCGTAAGATAAGCAACTTCGGAATTTGGAATGCAGGTATAAGTTTGGGGAATCTGCTGAGAAGAGAAACATTTGACATGTCTTCAAAAACCTCCACCAATCAGAAAACGATTACTTTTCCAAAAGTAAGTCTCCCAGCACCGTGTCTCAATCAACATACATGTATAAAAAATATGTTGGTAAATGTATGGCAGAGTAGAATAAACAACTGGAAGTTTGGAATTGAATGTGACAGGAAAAATGTGTGGTTAGAATCAGTTCGAGGTTGGGATGGGTGTGACATGTGTCCAGGGTGGAGGAGGGAAGATTACCAAGAGAGGCATCGGGGTGTCACTCACAGGTTGGCAACCGAGATGAAGAACAGACCTTGTTGAGATATGGTGTCAGCATCTGTGGATTTTAGTAGATGGAAGCAAGCTGCTGCAAAGAGGGCGGGGGGGGGGGGTCATGGTTGTCGTTGGCATTGGTCATGTTGACCGCTGACTTAAAACTTTGGTATGTATGCCTGTATGTACGTTGATCTTCGTTTGCACCGTACGTAGCCAACCGTGGTAATCAGAGGTTGGGTGAAGGTCACCAGCGCGGTAATGTGGAATCAAGCAATGGGGTCCCATGACGCCTCCCGGCCTTCATCTCACTCGGCTCGACAGACATCAAAGTACGCGTAATGCCACGCCGCGCTGGTTTATGCACAAACATGCCCTGGCCCACCCACCAGCCAATATCCGCCTGCGAGAGGGAGCGTGTGGTGGCGACTGGGCTTTTGAAAACCCCTGGCGGTATCCCTCGTGTGGCCCTGTTGGCTTGGGAGGCCGATTACGAGCCGCGGTATTGAGCCGCCACTGCTGAGATGCTGGGAGTGCTAAAGATAAGCTGTACGCGGAGCGTTTTTTTCATTGTAAAAATAAGCGAAACAAAAAGATAATCGTCGCGCAGTGACATTTAAATTTAATTGGTAATCATGTGCGTAGCGGGTTGCACCACTTGAGTTCGCGTGATGTGGAGTGGTATTGGAGTGGTCACGTGATGCTCGTGGCCCATGGGGGATCACTAGGTATTGTGTCCTGCTTAACGCGAGTGTAGTATTTTTTAAAGATTTTATTTTTTGTGAGATTCATTGAGAAACTTAGCTTTTGTATAGTGGTTCAAGCTGTAATTGATGTACACTCCGCACCACCGATTAGCATGGTTGGCTACGTTCAACATACATCCATACTCCATAAGTAAGTAAATGACTTTACAGTGTTGATCAAAATTACTCTTCGGTAATGTTGCATTTCACTCGGTCTCAAAATTCGAGCATTGGCTCCTAGGGTGGGAATCCAGGTTGCACCCGCACCTGATTGACGAGTGGGCCCAGGTTCAGAAAATGCCCCTAAAGTTGCTTTTAGTCAGGCAGGCTAAAATTATACTAGGGTCCTAAATGTTATAAAAGGTTATGAATCCCAAGTGAATATGAATACTGGTGTCCAAATGAGATCGCAGCCCTCGCTTGCATAGATGCTGTTGCTAGGGATTACATCATCACGCCCACTGTGTCAGCCAATCTGCAGCCAAGAAGACAAACCCGTTCAACATGACCATCTGATGACGGACGCTTGTGTTGCGCCCGAAACGTCGTGATTTATTTTATTTTATACTTACGTGACTTTACCGAAAGAACCAAAGAGTATGACCATCATAATTATCATCACTTCGTCCAATTCAACCGGTCTGTATGTTATTAATATTGATTATATAAAGTATTAATCTTCTTATGAACGTTACAAAAAATAAATTTTGTCATTAACTATGTCATGTTATGAATTGCTACTGGTTACAATTGACTTAAGAGTGGTGCTGACCACCCCTAAAATCTTAACTTTCGAACATCAAATGTCTTAGCTCCCTTATCTTTTCCCAGAGTTATGAAACGTCTTAAACTGAATGTACACAATGTTTAGGATTTCGCACGTCATTGTCTGTGCTTATCTATATATATAAAATCGCAAATCTGTCTGTCTGTGTCGCCGGACCATACGCAGTTTCATTGGACGAAATGTGAGGGATTTGCGAGACGCGATTGGTCCGGCGGTTGCCCCTGGCAACGGGTAGCAACGCATTCGCTGCGGGATGGACGCCATTTTTAATTCCCGTTAAAAATATGCGCACGCATTAACACGCGACTCTGAGGTAAATTCATCAAAGTTTCACGTCCTCTTCACTCCCCTCCACCCCAATGTGTGCTATTACTATTATAGGGTCGGTAGATAATAAAATTATAGCGATTAGACAGTATTATTGTAGCGCGGGGGGGGGGGGGGGGTGTAACGGCCCCGGTACCCAGCCTCAGCCGGGTGGGCAATTTAGGCGAGGCCGGAGGCTCTGCACGGTACTAGGCCTCGACACCCCACCACACTATAGGCCGTACATATTACTGCACAGCGGCCGAGGAGATCGTGGCTGGGGGGGCAGGGGTAGCAGCCCATCTGTGTATATATGTAAGGTTATTAAGAAATATATTTTTCACCCGGGCAACGCCGGGTACTTATGCTAGTGATTATAGAAATCTGAAAACAAAATTTTCTTTTTTTGACTGCCCCTAAATATGGCCACTACGTAGGATGGACATTTTAAAAATATTACAGTCATATTTCTTATAGGATTGACACAATCATCATCATCATCATAATCTCAAAGGAATGACACTTATGATTAACGTAATGTTATGGAGAAGCCCGGCATCTGACACATGGGATCTCCGCTGCTGGCTGAGGACCAACTGCAGGGATGAGTGCCGTTCAACGCCTGCAAGGAAGGATGTGGTCGCTCCCACACAAACACTCACACACACATACACACATACACACACACGCGCCTGTGTGTACAAACAAAGACAAACATCCCCGTATAGCCTCAACAGACTGTTGGGGGAAGTGCTGTTAGCGAGTAGCACCTATGAAGGCTGGCACTACACACGAGGGGGTGGGTGGCCCGGCCGCCTTCGTCTCCCTCGTGGCGACATTTGCACACTACACTAGGTACTCATTTGATGCCGAGTCAACCTAGGGGAGGCCCAGCACCAGTTCAGATAATTGTCACCGGTGTTGGCCTGTGAGCGCGAATTGAACCCGGGCAGCCAAGTTTGTTAACGCGGCGCGCTAACTGCTGCACCACCGCTCCCCACGCGCACACTCGTGCGCGCACCGACACGGACAGTGAGAGCCCGTGGAGATGAATTGAGTTGGGGGCCCGCTGGGTGCGGTAGGAGGGATTGACCGGTCGACCGTGATGAAACGATCACGGAGCGCAAATTGACACTGGCCTCAATTTACTCTGCTTACAAAACAGCCGCCTTATCTGCCGCACCTCACCTGCAATCGCTTTCTCTCTCACACTCCAGTCTTTGCGACCTTCTTCGCCGCCGCTGGCCACCTCTTCCAGAATCCTTCCTGTGCATATGCTAAGTAAGGCAATGCACGCGCCTCTGACGGCTTTTGCGGTAAGCTGTTCCGTCGTTGGGTGGGAAGGGGGGGCTGCTGGGTAGGTCGTGAGTTGTCGGGGTGATAAAATGGTGCCTTAAAACACAATGCCTGACATCGGCATTTATCACATGCCCAACATATCCGGGCTTAATTGTTATCATAATTTTATTGTATGTAGCGTCATCCGTACCATAGCATCTCAAAAACGCTCTACCGTAATCGCGACGTTTACATCAAAGAAAGGGGATAAATCCCTATTGAAGGAATTCGTGAAAATGATTCTCAGGTGCAGAAATCAACAAAGTTACATCGAATTGGCCAGATGACCGTTTAGAAAATATAACATTTTTGAATTAATTGTGATCACCGTGTAATTGTAGTTTAATCTTTGGCACACCTGCATAATTGTATTTGCATGAAGTATCACTGTAACTCTCATTTTGGTTCGCAATGCTGCTGTAATTGGAGGTGACCCGAGATGGCAATCCAACAAGTGGTGTGTTTTGTCTTTTTCTCTCAATTTTGTTCCAACAAGTGAGAAGCCTGCCTGTACGTTTTATGTTTTCTGAAAGGAAGATGCTGTTGTGTGCCGGTCTATTCTAAATGGTAGAGCAGATAAGTTCTTTAATTTGTGGAACTGCCCATAAGTATCTGATCTTGGAAAATATTAGCTACCAAAGTCACTCCTGCCTTCGCCCACATCCAGCATGGGGAGAATCCGGTCACACTTCAAACAACGGGTGCCTAGAATACGGCCTTTGTCATCACCACCGCGTCTGGGTGTCAAACCGTTGCCTGTTGTTAGCCGACATGTCTGCTTTTCTTCGTGGCACGTTGCTATGGTCACAGTTCAAACATTAGTCTGCTTTGTGTGCTTCCTGCTTAAAATAGAAGCAAGGTTAAAATTAGACTCACAAAAGAGAGTTATGTGTTTGGGAGGGCGCGGGGGAGGGCTCGAGAGGGGAGCGGAGTTGTAAGAAGAAGGCATCCTCGGTGTGAGAGTATTCGGGGTGAGCCCTCACTTCCCCCTGAACTTGTTCATACACTACAGAGACAGATCCCCCACGTAGCTTGCATAGACTGTTTGGGCGAAGTGTTGTTTGCGAGCACCCATTCAAGCTAGTACGGTGCACGAGGAGCTGGTGTGGACTGGACCGCCTGCCCGTTCGCCTCCTGTCTCCCCAGTGTTAATGTTCACGCACTGCTCTCAAAGTAGACAATTGAAGGCTGAGTTGACCCAGTGGAGGCCCATGACAGGTTTCAGTTACCACTTCCCACTGTTGTTAGCTGCGGCGGTAAATTAAAAATACTGGCACAGTGCACCGACCACTGCACCACTGTTCCCCGCACACGGCCGATATAAACACAACTGTTAAATAGCAGACGGCCCAACCTTCCATGACCTCCCTTGGTCTCATCACCACCACCTTAAAGTGTCTCCCCCTTGTTCGCTCACCGCGCTGCAATGCCTGTCTTGTATCCTGCCCTCCTCCATCCTGCACACGTGTCCCACCCATAACAGCCTCATGTTCCTGATTTACATCGACAATTCGTTTCTGGGCTTTCAGGTTGCTACCCTGGCCTGCCATGATATCCTTTGCATCTTCCTCGTATACCCAATACTCAAACTTCACAAGCTTCCTTTCTGTGTGCTTTGCTGAAGTCCATCTCTCTGACCCATGCAAATAAGACATTAACCCCGAAGTCTAAAACCCATCTGTCAATATGAAAGTTAAATACATTAATGTATGAACTTTACTTGAGACGAGAGATGAAGATAATCAGCAGCGTCGTCATGGAGAATATAAATAACAATATAAATAAGCAGATGTTATGCCGCCTTCACGTATCAGACCCTTCACATGAATGCTTTGTTTTACACATCCCATCACCCACATGGCCACATAATCACCCACACTAGTGTCTTTTACTTCCCATGTGCAGTGCTGTAGAGATGTTCCTCACACGGCAGTCACACTGACGTTTTTATATATCGGAGATGGCATTTTTTTCCATGGTTAAGTGCAAATCCGGCATTTATTTGATGTGCATTTGTGCAGTCACCAGTGACCAAGCTTACACCATCACCACAGGCGGCCGAAAACCCGGATTCTAACCTTGGGTCTCGGCGATGATGGCTCCGTGCTCTGACCCCAGAACCGCCTAGCTGCCTAAGCTCACAATGCAAGCATCGTGTCATGCATCGACAAACTTGTTTTTTCCCCCGATCCACCTACAGTGTACATACAACGCAATGTATGTTGTATGTCCAGTCAGCTGTCATAGAGGAAAAGAGGAAGGTCTTGAGCCTGGACTTGAACAGGGGCAGGGAGTCTACAGGACCTACAGGACGGATGGCTGTGGGAAGGGATCTGCAGATGATTGGGGCTGCAGTGGAGAAATAGTGACCTGCAGGGTAGTGACCTCCAGGGGGCCTTCAATTAGAACGGTTGGCTACTTGCGGTGTGAAATAAGTTTAACATTACATATCTACGTACGATATAAGAACCTTTTTTGCTGGATCGGAGAGTGCGTGCAGGATGGAGTTGTTGTTGCAGGGTTTACGGAAACCCGAAACTCTGCAAACCCCTCCCCCCCCCCCCCCCCCCCCGTTGCATCATTTGCATAAGTCAAACACGTCAGCATGGTGGTTGCAGGGTTTGCACAAGCGATTTGCAGGCTATGCAAATGATATTTTGTAGAACTCCCGAGAGAAATGATCACTTCGCAGATGGGGCGATGAGATCATTTCACACAAAGGAGCGGAGAGATGGAACGTGGCCATCGCATGCCCATGAAGGATGGCAATGAAATTGGGGTGCCTTCACCCAGCAGTGGATAGACGATGGCCGGTCATGGTGATGATGATGTTAATGCAAATTATATGCTCATATAAAATGTTTCCGATGGGGGGTAAAAAAATATACGGACAGAATGGGGCAAAAAAAATTAGATTTTGGAAATCAAATCCTGACAGTCCATTGAACTGTGAAGGGGCTGAATCGTCATCAGCCGTGCTTTATCATCTGCTGGATGAAGAAGGCCTTCCCTCGCAATCAACATCCCTCACTTCACCTATAACCTGCACACCGCCTTATTTAATCGCTCCATCTCCATACCGCGTGCTTATCTTCGGCATATTCCCTCCTTTGGCCGATATTCCAAAATTTAGTCTCGACCATTGGCCATCATCCCTTAAAGCTAAGACTTGTCCCGCCAAACCTCGCTTACTATTCATGCACACTATGATGTTTTCTTATCTATGCGTGCTTCCTGTCTTTCAGTGTCATTCCAAGCATGCGTCTCTCCACATTCTACGCGCAACTTTTCAATGGTTGTTCTATTTTCTTCGTGAATGACCACACGCACGTGTCCGATCCACATATCAGAGTATGCACCATTCACTGATTAATAGCGGTCTTCTTTAGGCGCATGCTCAATGCATTAATTACAATGATTAATTGCTCGTGACACCACGCATACGTAACGTGAATAACTCTCTGCTCCCCTAAAGTGTTCCTGCGCGGCAATTGACCCAATTACGGCGACCAAAACAGAGCCTTTCTATTTCCGTCGCCTCTCAACGCGGACACGACACTAATATCCCTCCTCCCAGACACCAATTAACTCGCATTAAAGGTTCCTCGTACAGCCGGCATCAATCATTGTTCTCCAACGCTCCCACGGAGGCTCCCGTGAGCCCCCAAAAGGGGGTCCTCCCCCCCCGCCATCGAGTGCGGTTGGAGAGCGATAATTGGGTACGAAACAAAGGCCTGCATGGTGCCGATTATAATCCACAGTCACCATCAAGCCGGGACTCGCTGTGCGACGCTTAATTATTCATCGTCCCTCCCGCGGCCACTTAATGCCTCCTTAGCACAAGCCTAATGCCCCGTTTCCATGGGCGCTTGGAAGTGAGCTCTGCTAACTTGAGGAATGGCCTAGGTCAGGGGTCGGCAACCAAAATAACAAGAAGAGCCATTTCTTTCCAATTCGGTACAAAATTCAGTATTTCAAGAGCCGCAATGCATCTGAGTACATACGTACTCATCGTCAAGAAGCAGCCCGTAAAGAGCCGCATGCGGCTCCGGAGCCGTAGGTTGCCGACCCCTGGCCTAGGCACAGTGATCTGCTGGCCTAAGAACTGGCTGAGAACGGCACCAGAACAGCCAATGGAACGACCCAGAAGGAGCTAGGGAACAAGAACGGCTCACAGCTTTGGAACGAGCCAGAGGAGATCAGGAACAGCCGAAGCATATCCGAGGATCGGCACAGGAAATATTGGCATAATTACCCGCGATAGGGCGATGTGTTCGTCATTCACTACTTTTGTTCAGCATTGTTCGACATTGGGAGACCGCATCTGCCGCGACAATGTTGAATTTCACTCGGAAACGGAAAATGAGAAAGCACGTGCAATTGATCGCATTTAGACGTGGCAGTTACGGATATACAAACTCTCGCTCATTGATTAACAGAAAACCTATGAGCAGAATTCTACCCTGGCCTACGACAATGGGAAATAAACAAAAAAATAATTGCAGCTGCAGACGGCACAAAAACCCGCTAAAACAATACGACAACGAAAAATAAAACCATAAACGAAAAGTAATTGCAATGTGCGATATGTGACAGCCAAGAGTATTCGGTAAACGACGACAAGTAAACAACTAATTCGAAAACAGCAACTGTATTATAATATACACATTTGAAGCTAAAATAATACAGCTAAATCGGCCTCGGGAAACAACAGACAGCATTGAAATACAAGTAAGCAAATATGATGTCGTCTAAAGTTATCAATTGAGGTTAGAGTTATCACGATCACGCCACGGAGTATCTGTGCCGCGCCATCGTCAAGCCTGCGAGAGGAATTGAGAGCAGCCGACTGCCTCCGGGGCTGATATCTATCGACCTACCCAGCAAATACGGCAAAAATGATGGATTAAATTTCACAGAGAGTGGTTTTAGAGTGTTATCCGCACGCTGCTCCATGATGACTGCTGGTTTGGTGTCTGCAAGTGGCCAGTCAGCCTGGGCGAGTGTTTTTACGCGCTTTGACTTCAGATGTGATACACGCGCACGTGTGTGCACTCGGTGATTGCGCGTGTATGTGCCGTCGTGTGTATGCACGTGTGGGCACAGCACACTCGCACCTCACACCCTGACACTCCTCACCACGCATCTGCCATTCCTCACCACACCCTACCACACACACTACCACACCTCACCACACACCTTGCCAATACTCACCATATATCCCACCCACTTCTCACCACACATCCCTCCACTCACATACCTGTCATTACACACCCCACAACACACTCCTCACCACGCACTGGTCTTCCGTTCACCCTGGTTCTTTTTTCCTCGCAATACCATGAGTGATGGCCTTCATCCACCAGTGGATGGATCATGGCTGCTGATGATGAGTCGTACTACTGGGATGAATTTGCCAATGCAGATATGTGCGGTGTGTCTTGTAACATTACAATTCCCGTAGCCACCACCTGTTGCATGTCATTCCGACATCGCCTTTTTGTGAGTTACACATTTACTCGTTCACGTGTGCATAGTTTTGATTGTTTGCAGGCAGGTGTGTGCGCTGCTGCAGCTCCAAGTCCTAAATTGCCCTCTGAACTACCCTCCCCTGTGGATGTGTGTGTGTGTAACTCCGCCTCAAATGAGTACCCGGTGCGGTGTGTAAACATCGCCACTCGGGAGACAAAGGCGGCCGGGCGTGGTGCTGGCCACCCACCCCCTCGTGTGCCGTTCCGGCCTCCATAGGTGCTCGCTAACAGCACTTGCCCCAACAGTCCGTTAAGGCTTTTTAGGGGATCTTTGTTTTTGTGTGTGTACGTGCTCTCAAAAACGAGCAGCACATTTAGCAGATGAAGTGCAGTAATTTTCTGCTAGTGACCTTCGACACTGCACATGGTCTGAAAGTGCACCTAGCCTGGCATAAACACCATGTTGACATCATTGCCACTTAATGGCAAATGGCGGCTTCTGTTACGTGGCTTTGCGTGTGTGGGCTTGTTTGTGTGTGCACGTGCATAAGCGGTGGCGTTGTGGTTAGTGCACTGCACTACGAACTCCGTAACCTGACTTTCATTTCTGGTGAATGATATGAATGAACCACGCCTGGCCCCCCCCCCTCCCCTTTGTTAACGCAGCCTTCAGTGGGTACCTAGCGCCGGGTGTAAACATCACCAGTGGGGAGACAAAGGGGGCCAGACGTCCTCGTGTACCGTGCCGGCTTTAATAGGGGCTCGCGAACAGCATTTGCCCAAACAATCTGCTAATGGCTACGTGGGGGGGTGATGTTTTTTTGTTTGTGTGCAAACGCTGCAGTTAAGTGTACGGGAGGGATTTCTGATGAAGCAAACGAGCTCGTTCCAGCGCTGGAGGAGAAGGTACTTCAAGCTGCGCGCCCGCACACTCTACTACGCTAAAGACACAAAGGTGAGAGCTCGCCGTTCGCTCGGAAAAGGGCTCGCGCAGCCGCTTCCGAGGCTTCCTTCAAGTTACTCGGAGTGCTGCGTTTTGCCTTGCCCACCCCCCTCCCCTGCGAGAGAGAGATGTTCATCACTTGACAGCCCAACTGTTATTTTAAAGATTTTTTTGCCAAATAAAGTGAAAAATCAGCAAGGATTTCTTGAGATGAATACAAGAACCCTCACTACAGTAAATTCCCTTGTTATTGACGAACTTGCTATTTACGCGATTTTGACCGTGCGCGAATTGCATCTGGAACTCTGCACGACTGCATCGAGAGAGGGAGAGAAAGTGATGAGATAAAGTGATGAGAATGTGATGCGAGAACGTGATGAGATAAAGTGACGAGATGCGTCACCCTTCTACTGCGCAGCAGCATCATAATTTAAGGTAAGCTCATTTAGAAACGATTATTTAATACTTTAACATTTATTTTTATTGTAACCAATTTTTTCGTGTTGTGATAATTATCATGTATTTCAAAGCTCACCTATTGATTTAAGGTTCATAGGCCAATACCATTATCCGGCGAAATATGATATTTGCGAGCATCTCCGGAACGTATCCCTCGCGAATAACGAGGGAGCGCTCGTTACTACTGCGGCACCTGCCCCCCCCCCTGCCCTGTGCTCAACCGTGGGAGGGCGCTGGTTGCATGCGGTTGTCGGTTCTCGGCAAAAATGAACAGTTTCCACATTACGCTGCGCGGCACCCACGGAGTGTGCGGAAGGGATGTGGCGGAATAGATTGGCGGCCACTGAGGTGCGAAACGATAGCCCCGTAGCCGACCCCAATTTGTTTTTACTTTCTGGCCAGCAGTTCACACAATCACTTCCTTCCATTGTCAATCCCACAAATGAAACTAAAGTATTTTTTTTTTATTTTACCACGCATGGCCCCACCGAGCTACGTAGATATTTTTCAGAAGTGACCTGGCCACGAATGATAGCTCAACGAAGTGGCTTATCATCGTGTGGAAATGCATTGCAGCCAAATAACTCTGAACGCGTGACGTTGGTTCTAAATGTGGAGGGAAAAACTGGAGAACCCGGAGAAAAATCCACGCGACCACGGGAAGAACATGCAAACTCCAAATATACAGGCGTCGGGGGTCGGGATTGAACCCACCATCCTCCTGTATACGAGGCGAGGTAGTTAACATCTCGCCACCAAAGCAGAAGTCGTATGGCTCCACGAGAGGGCTCCAGTGGTGTCACGAGATTTTCCCTTTATTTTTATAACGCGGCGCGATAACCACTGCGCCACTGCTGCCGCCTCCAATGGACTTTCACCTGGGCTTAAATAAAAGAAATGAATAGCTCGTGCAAAACTGTGTCTCGTCCATAAAGCCGCCTGCCCCTTCTCAAGGGAACTGTTTACTTCTCCAAACGAGCACGAACAATTTAATTAATAAATAGCTCTCTTTTTTTTCCGAGGAAGTGCCCTCATGGATTGTCAAGGGAGATTGGTTATCAGAAAGCAACACTTACAGCCCACTCTGGCTAACCCCCCCCCTCGCTCTCTTGCCGCCTCCCTCCCTTCGTGTGACTCCCTCCTCTGTTCCCGTCGTCACTCAACCCCCTTACGCGCGACGTCGTCGCCTCCTCTTGCGCCCCGCCGGGTCGACGCGGACGCCGGCAGTCGCTGATTTTTGACGAAGTGGAGCTGACGGACGCCAGCGTGGCGGAGAGCAGCACCAAGAACGTCAACAACAGCTTCACGGTGAGCGTGTTGCGTGCGTGTGAATGTGTGCGTTGAACTTCTTTCGCACCGTACGTAGCCAACCATGCCAATCGGAGGTGCGGGGGAGGGGTGCGAGGACAACAAACTAAATAAATAATCAATTCTAAAGATGTGTTTTGAATCGAGATTAAAACTGCATAGCTCCAGTGGCTTCCTAATATCGGATGGAAGAACATTCCAGATGGCCAGCAGAAGCGCATCCCAAAGCGCGCGTCTTTGTTCGATGGCCAGCCAAAAGCCGTTGCTGCGAGGATGACCGGAGATTGGTTATTATCAGAACACTTATGCTCCTTGACGAGATCGGCAGGGTTATCTTACACACACATCCATGCGCGTGCCCGCTTATTTTGTTTATTGTGTGCAAGAATAGTGATGGTCGTCAAAATAATAATTGTAATTTTCAGCCCGTCGATCCGCTTTGTGGGCAAAAGACCACTACACGTTTTGTTCGTTGTCAGAATCAGAATATTTTTGCTGGAGGAATTCGATGAGCTCCACAGAGATGTGGAGGTTGTTTGACCATACTTCACCATGCCGGTTCGTGCCGGTTGTTGTTTGTCAGGGCTCGGGACCGATTCACATATCACTCACTAATGAAAGGCTAACCGACCGCTCTATGATGGGGTTTCTCGATGGCGATAAACAAACAAGATTGGTCCATGTTAAAATCTCAAGAGAATAATAGATTCGCAGCCGGGTCTCTGATGGGGTCTCTTGACAATGATAGACATGCAATCCACACTCTGAACAGGTCTCTGGACAGTAATATACTCGTAAAACCAGTCTCCTGTTGCGTCTTCGAGTAATAGACTAAACGCTCAGTCTCTGATAGATTCTCTCGACGATAGTGGTCCAACAGACGCTTCTCTCATTAAAATCAGCATTTCCTTTCAAGTTCAAAAACGTCTCCGTTAATAGCAACAGCCACCCCCGCCCCCACAACTTCCCCCAGCCCTCGTCTGTTCCGAATGCATTATTAAAGGTGTACTTTCGCTGGCCGCCATTCATTTACCTTTCCACCATGCTATTTGCGCAGAATTTATATTTGCCCCGTGGCCAATGCGGGAGAACACTTTGTGCATAAGGGACGACAACAACAGCAGCAGCAGCAGCAGCAGCTGATGAAACACGATCTGGTGAGGCGAGCCAAGCGGTCGTCATCGGGGGGCCAGCGGCGATGCTGTTGCCGGCATGGCCTCGGAGCGATTCCACCTGCCAGGGCATGCGACTTGTCGCGTGGTCGGCTCCAGGTCTCCAAGGGGAGGGGGGGCCCACTCTTACCCTCTCATCAGCGTCGTCGTGATCAATGGTCAGGCATTAGGTTTTGTCTTGTTGCATGCATGGCTCCTACAGTCAGGACATGGTAGGGAGAGTTGTTTACTACCTCGCCTGGTATATGCAGGTGGTCGTGGGTTTGACCCTGACACCTGTATATTTGCAGTTTGCATGCTCGGATTTTTCTCCGGGTCCTCCGGTTTTTCCCTCCATTCACAAACATGCGTTTAGATGATTTGGCCGTTGTAAATTTCCACGTGATAAGCCACTTCGTTGAGCTGTTATTTGTGGCCAAGTCACGTCTGAAAAAGAGCTATAATAGCTCAGTGGGCCTTACCTGGTAAGATAAAAATAGTTTCGTTTTAGGACATAGCCACCAGCGTCTGGGTTGGGTCACCAACATCTGGGTGACACTCCAATACCTGCCCCTCTAACCTGCCCTTCTCCACCCTGCACGCGTGTTCCACCCTTCATAACCTCATCATTATCTCTACAGCGCTTTCCTGCCACATTCTATTCTCAACCTCCAAGTTGCTCATCCTCTCATCTTACACCCTGCAGAGTTGAACCTTCCATCACAACCTCGTTTTCCCGGCAGGAAAGTGTTGTACATCTACAGCACTCTCCTGCCACACTGACAGATTTCCAAGTTGCATACCCCTTCATCCCATGAAACACTTGTTTCAATTATTAAAGGTTTTTGAAATGTAGTTCAATGTTTACCTTCTCAAAGCAGCAGTGGAGCCGACACATCCATCAGAGACTTATCTTAATCTCATCATCAATGCCACCATACAGGAATTGCATCACCACCACATCACCGATAGACATCACGATCCCCTTGACCCGATCAAAAAAAAACGAGTTGCTCAAGTTTACGTCAAGTTAACTTTTTGGTTTCACTCTTTGGATAGGCTGGCCCCGTCATGGATACGTGGAGTTTCCAACTCGAGCACGGTGCTGCGCCATGCTCATGATGTCTTTCGACACGTTGTGAAGCATGGCCATGAACGAGAGTCTTCGGTGAAAGACAAAAAAAAATCTCTCGACACGTTGCGCGCTCATAACTTTGCCGCTCACGGAACTCCGCTGCTGGGGGGGGGGGGGGGGTATACTTGCTCGCGTGCTTCTGGTTTACAAAAATTGGCAGGCAGGTGACTCGGAGGTCAGAGCGCTGAGCTGTCACCGCCGAGTTCCTGGGTCTGAATCCGGGCAGCTGCCTGTGATTAAGCCGGATTTTCAAGTTCGGTGAGTTGGTGCGCTCATCCTGGTCACCAATTAATGCAAAAAAAACACCCCATCGTATTAAATATCAATTTGCACTTCATTTGGGTAAAGTCCAACCCTTGAAAATTTCACAATGAAGGTCAGACAGTCATGCGACGTACATTTCTCTACAGCTGGGAATTTTGGAAGGTACTGATCGCCCCCCCCCCCCATGTTTATGTGCACCAGAGGTTAGTTCTGTGATATCCGCTTTCGTGTGCATTCTCTTAATATGAAAGGGGGGGTCGCACTGCTCTGTCATATATCTGAATCCGGTATTCTTCTCATGAAGACACCAATAATAGCACAATCAGGAGATATAGTTGGGGGAAATAGGAAAAACTAATTGGAACAAACTCTGATTTAAAGCTTTCGTGGCTGCAGGGATTCGTATTCTTGGTTCTTTCGGTAAGTCACGTAGAAGGGAAAAAAATAATTTTATTATTTCCCTTCTACGCGACTCTTTATTATTTCCCTTCTACATGACTTTACCGAAAGAACCAAGACTATTTAACAAACTCGACAAACCTGGGCTCATCTGTCAAAACTAGACCATGAGTCTCGACCACAAGCGCTGGAAATATTCGAATGTGTGCTATTTTAAGCCCTGGAAGTAAGGAACAGTGGAGGTTTACACCACCCCTATGAACCCGGAAAAGTTGAGTTCGATTCCCAACCACAGCTCGCACTGGTGGTGAGTAATATATTAACCGGTCCTGGGCATCCCCAATTTACTAACCTGCACTCACTCGCGTCAGAAAGTACGGCCAAATAACCCCCATGACTTACTCAGTGTTGGGAATCCCCCCTCATTCATCCAGGAAATAAGTTATGTTTTTTTTAAAATGTCATTTACATTGTAACTTTACCACCAGTAGAGACGTGTCAAGGTATTACAATACATTCAGAACACCACAAAATAGAATAATCTAAAATAACATTTTCAGTTTCATTGAATGCCTGCCATGGTTTATTGGTGTCTGTTGATCCCCATCAATATAATATTTATGATTGTTAAACCGCTTCTGTATGTCAGGTTTCCGACTTGGTAAACATTGAACATTGTTGAGAAGGGGATCACCTTTAATGTTTGCACGTATGTGTGTGTATATTTACATGAATAACCAGGTGACATCAACATAGTCGTCAACCTCACACCCTTTACTTTAAGGGGTCATTGGTGGCACCCAGTGTTCTTTTGTAAATCAACTCTCCCACCCCTTGCGGTCCTTTACAATCCACTCGTCCACCACTGACCTGCCTGTTGCTACGTTCGTCATCGCCACTGAGCTGCTCCTTGGCCGACCTCCCTTCCCTTCCTCGGCCCCGCAGGATGGCACTGGAAAGTCCTTCTGCTCCTCGAGTGACAACAGCCAAACCGTCATAGCTTCCTCCTCTTAGCTATTGCCATTAATTTAGGTGTGAATTTCAGACAGGTTTGAAGCTTTCGTGACTGCAAGGATTCATATTCTTAGGTTTTTTCGGTAAAGTCACGTAGGTAAACATTTTAAATTAATAAAAGTAAAATAAAAATAAAATAAAAATCACGACGTTTCGGAGGCAACACAAGCTTCCGTCTTCAGGTGGAACCGTCACAGCACGATAGCTGTATCAATTGAGAGAAATTCCAAGAAAACAGTCCTTGTATATATACTGGTTGAGGGTGGGAGGAGCCAAGGTAGGCCCTGAATATTATTTTTTTGAGGTTCGGTGCTTTTATTAATTTTAATTTTTTACCTACGTGACTTTACCGAAAGAACCTAAGAATATAATTTCAGACAGGGCAAGTATTTTGTGGTGAACACACTCGCAATAGGGCTCCGCGGTTGTGATTGGTTAACTACCTCGCCTGGTATGCAGGAGATCGTGGCTTCGATCTCGACCCCGACGCCTGTATATTTGGAGATTGCGTATTCTCCTCGTGGTCGTGTGGATTTTTCTCCCTGGCTCTCGGGTTTTTTCTCTCCACATTTAAAAACACGCGTTGAGAATATTTGGCCGCTATACATTTCCACATGATGAGCCACCTCTTTGGGCTATCGTTTGTGGCCAGGTCGCTTCTGAAAAATATCTATGTAGCTCAGTGGGCCTTATCTGGTGAAATACAAATCTAAATCGTTTTTAATTGTTTCAATAAAAGCCAGGGTAGCTTGCCGGATTCGAACCTCTGCAACAAGTTGCAAATGTACTGCCGCTGGGCCACGTCATGTTACATTATAATACTTTCATTTTATATAGTTTAATTTTCGCTAATAGCATCCCATAACGCTTTACACTAATGATATGTATGGACCAAATCCCATACATGGCCACGACTAAGCAAATGTAAACCCTGCCACCAAGCAAAATCAAAAATGAATAAACAAATTAATAAATTGCACCAAAACAAAAGTTATCACAACAAAGAGGAACTTGCATCCATTGCTCTATGGAAAGAGGACCATGATGTTTTTACAGCTATATAAAATAACCGATCCCAAGTGAGTGCAGTTAAGAGGCTGTTTGGCGTTGCCTGGTATATTATCATTATTATTTCCGTGTTATTTTTAACTGTGGTATTTAAAAATATAAAAATAGAAAGTTCATTGGTGGGTTTGCTTCAGAATGGGATTCGTGTGTGTGTTCGAACAGTGGAAGCCGCAGTCTCACAGGTGTGTGTGTGTGGAGGGGTGTTAAAACGATGGGGCTGGGTGTACGTAACTCTCTCTTTGAACATGAGCTGTCCGACTCGGTCCAGCCATGTGGGCAGTAATCAGAGGGCTTGACGGCACAGTCAGGTTACAAGTTAAAATCCTACTTGCTGAATGGCATGGCTCATTAGCATCGTCATCATCATTATCTTCATTACCACCATAACAATACTCATAATAAACACATGCCTGCGGAGGGAGCTGGTAGGAACGTTGGGTTGCTCGGTCAATGGCCAGGGTCAACGGCGGCGTGGTGTATTCCGCAAATATGCCCGACTGTGAGAGCGGGCACAAGCCGGCGTGAGTAGGTTAAACGTTGAGTTTTATAAGGGCACCACGGGGTGACCAGCCCCTCCCCTCCCCACCCAGCCCCACCCCTCCCACGCCCCACCCAGCCCCACCCTCCCCACCCAGCCCCTCCCCATCCAGCCCCTTCCCACCCTCCTCTCCCCACCCAGCCCCTCCCCACCCTCCTCTCCTCACCCAGCCCAGCCCCACCCTCCCCTCCCCACCCAGCCCCTCCCTCCCCACCCAGCCCCTCCCTGCACGATGGACACAATAATCCCCTGTGGGCTGGTGTAACCAGGAGGTTCCTACCAGTATAATTACATTTATATAGCTCTGTTCATCAAGGATCACAAAGCGCTGTACAGGACACAGCAGCAGCAGACACTCATCATAAAAATAATTAAAATTATGATACATTTTAAGAATCATTTACTAAATTAACTAAAAGTTTATTTAGCGAAAGCGTGTAAACATGTTTTAAGGCGCATTTTAAAAATGTCCACAGACTCGGAGAGCCCTGATACATCATTGAAGTGCGTTCCATAGCATTATCATCGTCATCATTATCGTCATCCTTATCGTCATTTGCATCCACAGCATTGCCATCGACATCACGTATAGTAGCGGCAGCAGCAGCAACAACAACATCGTATGCAGCATTTTTTGCAGCTGCAGCAACAATAGCAGCAGCATCATTATCAGTATCATCACCAGCTACATTGTCATCTTTGTCATTATCCATGATGGATTACTTGTTTTATGTTATGGTCAGATTTGCCGCGCTAAACTGATACGTTTGTGTTTCTACGTTGATAGCGCTAGTTTTGCTTTTAAAAAATCGTACATTATAAGTACAGTGATGCCGTTTATCCAAAAAGCCTTGACGAGTCTCAAAACTCTTTTTTTTCTGGAGGGTCCTTATTGAGACAATTTGGCAAATTGCATTGTAATGTGGGATGAAGAAATCAGGACACTGGGAGAAAGGCAGAAAAAAACATTCATATGTGTGGGGGGGGGGGTAACAATCAAAGCTCCACACAGATGGTTTCAATAATCCATTTGCTCTGCTAGCATTTACTGGCTACCTCGCATCCCAGCACATTAGAGAGTTTCCAAAATGTGTGTGATCCACACGGAACCCTTTAATCGAACGAGAGCTGGCTTACAGATTTAACCCAAAACGGGCACGTGTCTTCCTTGTATGTTCCGGATAAAACGGTGGACGTTGAGCGACCTAGAATCCACACAAAAGGCCGTAAATCGAGCTTAATAACTAATAGTTGTGCGACGATCTCGATGACGACGCTTCACATGATCCGCTGGTAAATATTCACTTGCCAGCGAACAGGCCCCCCCCCCCTTACGTACACTTTGCCATTTATTTTTCAGCTAGGCTGCTGGTGATGGACAGGTTTAAAGGTTGCAGTTCCCTTTAGCAGACAGAGTATAAAGGTTGTGGGTTTTACGAGTCGAATTACTTTGGCGGAGATAACGGCCCAAGGAGGCCTTTGAACGCACCTGTTGCATGCACAAAAAAAACCGTGGCTGCTCGAGGCATAGATCTGAAGTGTGTTCGCGTGTGCAGCAACTTGGTTCCCTTTTGGGGCAGTTTTTATTACACGCTTTTATTTAACTCACTCCGTCTGTTGTCGTATCCTCAAAAAATCATTTGTTGCCAACTTCCCAATGTGCTATCGACTGCAAACTTGATATACTTGTGTCATACTGATGACAAGACTATATTCTATCATAAAAAATCCAAAACATATATTTTGAAACATTTTACACGCTTTTATTAAACTCGCTGTCTGTTGTCGTATCCTCAAATCTTGTAACTCAATTTCAACCGTCTTCCCAATGTCGTATCGACTGCAAACTTGGTATAGGTATGTCATACTGCTGACAATACTATATTCTATCATTTAAATTTTCAAATATTTTTTTTAAACAATCTTTTTTACGGCTCTAATTGTCCACGCTCAACTCACGTTGCCTGTCAATCACCACGGTCCCTTACGTCACGGCAAGCCTCGGGGAGCCTCGCCGAGGGGCGGAGGATGTGGAAGGAGGGGAGGGGCGATGGGGGAAGGGGGCAGGGGAAGGGGCAGCTCGGACAGTACATTTCATTAAAGCGTGTTTTTTATATTTTTAAATTTTTTTTACACCTGCTGTTGCCCATTGCATGAGGGGTGCAATTCAAAAGTATGTGGCTTTAGACGTGCGCTAAGTGGCATCACTACAGAGAGTGTGTTACTTGGTAAGATTGTTTACCAGGCTTAGTCGTGGTTGATAATACTCTCCTCGGTTATTGCAGGTGTTTGAATTCATCTCTTTTTTTTTGCGCGTGTGTTGGCCACGACGCGGAGGCGGCAGAAAAATAGAGAAAGCCGGAGAAAAAAAAATCTTGGGTCCAAATCAAACGAGAAAACGAACACTCGCCAGATCTAGACCACCGATGCCTTCCACATGTTTGTACGTGAAAGAGAAGCGATTAGAGCTGTAAACAAGCGGTTTGAGAGGCAAGGAAAAACATCTTCTGGCAGGAGGTTAAAATCTGAGGACGTAAATGATGCTGACGACGATGGTGGTGATGATGGTGACGATGGTGGTCACATGCACTGCATTTTAAGGTGACCACCTTAGAGAAATAACTCGAATTCGTCATGGTCACCCACTCATCTCTGTCAGAACACGGACTTTTATTAAAATCTTACAATACATCATGTATGTTAAACTTCTTTTGCACCGTGTGTAGGCAACCGTACTAATCGGAGGTAAATTAATTTGAAATGCAGGATAAATTTCGAAGTCTGTGGAGGAGCCTGCTGGTAACGCGATGAGATTCCTCACATTAATGAAATATGGAAAGATCTCCCAGATGCACGAAAACATGACGAGACTCGCCGGCTTATGAAACCCTTAATTAAAGCGCACTCGCACAACATTTGCACTGTTATAGTTCGAGTGCTCTCGGTACGAACCGACACCCTGGACACTACCAAATGGGACCCTGATTCCTTGCTTAAGGTTTCTATTTGGCGTTTGAACAGCTTAACACCTCCTGTGGTATTGCCAGAAAGGGTAAAGCCTATTCCTATTTTTCCATACCCTGAACACTCTTGCAAACGAGGTGTTCCACCTCGATGATTTGTCCAGGTGCAACGTACTAATAAATAAAGTAACAATGTTAAATCTTCAACTTACACAATCGGAAGGTTGGGGAGTTGAAATCGTGGTCACGGGTTTCACTCGGCACGTCACTGTGAATCCTCCTGGGGTTGATGAATCTAGAACCGCCAATTTGTGTGTCGAATCAACAGTGGTCGCCCTATTGCTCAGTTGAGGAAGCATTTTCTGTTTTTACCTAATGTGTTGTACGTCTTCATTGTGACCTGTTAATGTGACAATTCACAACTAATGGCAGGCTGCGCACACACACATGCGTTTCTATACTACATGTACACATACATGGGCACACACACACATTCACACATGCAGGCACGCACACCCTGGTTGATGATTCCGCCACGGAATTAAATGTTGCAATGGCATATAACGTATCTGCTTTGTGCGTACATTGAGGAACATCGATGTTTACATACAAACGGATGCATGCACGTATTGTGAATCTTGAGAATCGATATTCCTGAAAAGATGATGTTACCCCATTAATATACTCATTAGGGCACACACACGCACTCACCTACGCGTATGTGCGATGCTTGGTTTAAAAAAAAACATTGGTAGTATTTGTGGTGGTTATGATGATGATTATTTTAGTGGTTGCAATGCTGATGGTGGATGTGATGTTGATGTTGTTAACGACAGCGACGACTACATTGACCACGACGAATGGCAACGGCGGTGACGATGGGCTCCTTGGCATCATTATTAACAAGTGCACGTGGGAAATAAAGTGAGAGCAAGGGACGAGGCTTGCGTAGACAAACCACCACGGGACAATTGCCACTGTCGTTTAGTGCTCGCAACGTTACACCCCCCCCCCCCCCCCCCCCGGCTGTTAATCGTCACTTTTTAAACTGAGGACAATGAGGCGCAGCTTGCAGTAAAATCGGCCCTAATGCACACCCACGCACCCAACTCCCGTGCTACAACCGCACGCTCGCCTGATTGCCGGACCCCCCCCCCCTCCCTCCCCTCGAGTTTATAAAAATATCTTGCGGTCATTCTTAGCACAGGTGTGTTATCGGCACATAAGCAGGCGAAATTGAAACGTGGATCGCGAGGCTTTTTGGTGGGTTACGTGTCACGGCCATTATGAACCTCCCGAGGTGTAACATGGATCCGAAAACGTGGACGTTGACCCGAAACAACGAGGCGGAACTAGAGCTGGCAAAATGCACAAAGTAGCATCGAGAGAGAGCGCTTCCTTGAAATTACATTGAGCGATATGAAGAGGAACAGGTGGATGCGAGAACATTGGGAAGCTGGAGATGGAATGATGAAATCCTCTCGTGTGCAGGTGCTAGGTAGATTGGTACTTTGTAGGTCCAAGAGAGATAGCAATGCCGTGGGGAGGATTTCATCCAGCAGTGGTTTGGTCATGGCTGATGATGATGGGTTTGAGAGAGATCGAATGTCAGCCCTGGGGTAAAACTTCAGGTTCATAGAGGTGCTGTATTGACTCAGTCTCTTACACGGCCGTGATGACATTCACGAATGCCCTAAGCCCTCTAAGGGCGACGGAAAGACGGCAATACCCAGCGCTCAAATCCAGGACTAAGTTGTACTGGTTTTGTGGCAATTTGTGAACTTCATGCGAGCGAGGGAGAGACAAGACAACCCAGGCCTTGGGATTCAACCTAGGACTTTACGAATGTTGGCTCAGCGTTTTTTGACACAATTGTCATCATTCCTGTGACAACCAACCTCGAGGCTCTAACCTCAATGTTCTGCAAAGCTGACAAAGCATAACCATAGCGGTTTTGTGATCGCCTTTGTTGCCAGAAGAATGGTGCAAATACCGTCTGTACTTGTACCCTCATTTATTTGTTTATGAATTCAGAGCACTGCTGGCTGAGTGCTGCTGTGTATGTGTGAAGCGTTCTACGACCTCACTTCTCCGAGCCGTTCTTCCTTTGTTCCGTTATTTTTCCTGTCAATTTCCATTACAGGTCATGAATGGATTGGTACGAATGTGTGTCGTGTGTTTGTATGTATTTATGTGCAGTCGAGGAGTGGTGGTGCAGCGGTTGGCACAGTGGTTAGCGCACCGCGCTACGAACGCAGCCACCTCCAGTAACGATTATCTGAACCGGTCCTGGTCTTGGTCTCTCCTAGGTCGACTCAGCCTCAAATGCGTACCCGGTGCGGTGAGTAGACATCGGTGGCCGGATATGGTGCTGGCCACCCACCCGCTTGTGTGCCTTGCCGACCTTCATAGATGCTCGCAAACAGTACTTGCCCCAACAATCTGGTGAGGACTATACGAGGGGGATCTTTGCCTTTTTCTTGTAGTTACGTGTAATTGTTAGAGCACTGCACGAGTTCGATTCTCGACCACGGCTAGCATCATCGGTGGCGAGCAACATCTGAATCGCTCCTGACGACTTTAATTCAATTCTCGCCACGGCTAACATTGGTGTTGAAGTGATTAAATTATCGGCCACTGGCCATGGCTAACGTCAGTGGCGAGCGAGCTCTAAACCGGTCCTGGAACCCCCTTCAACAACCGTCACTGACCAGCGTGGTGAAGTATGGTCAGACAACCCCCACGGTTGAAAGGTTTTGTGAACAGCTTCATCAAGAAATTGATTGGCAATGGCCTTGCATGTTGTTATTGAATCGACTCTGTGATAAAAAGGTCCTTCCCACCATTTCTAAAACCTGTCTACAATCAACAGTGAGCGCAGGTGGATGAGACTAGATGCCTGAAAGCAATTTAATATTGGATAGGAAATATGTCACTCGGTGCACCTGTGTGTGTTCTACCGCAAGCGGTGCCTGGGGCATGATGATTCTATTTCTCTGGCTAAAAGCAGAGTATTTGCTGCTGCTGCTGCTGCTACGAGTTAAAATATCAAATCCATATCAAAGAAGTGAGATATCAAATCCATCCACCACCTTTGCCCCCCCCCTCCTCCCCACCCCTGCAACCTTCTCCTCCACCGCCACGTCCCTGCCCACTCCCCCCGCTGCACGGACTCTGGCCTTCTCCTCGATCCGCTGCTCCGCCATCGGGTGGCTGCTCTCTTGGCCACAGCTCCTCCCTCACCCTTTGGAAATCTCTCGGCGGGCAACTCCACCTGCTCCCCTCTCTGCTTCCAAGTCTCTCCTCGACACTTTCCCTTTCAGCCCCCGTGGTTCCGAGCCCCCCTTTAATTGGTTCTTGTTCTCTCCTTCCCTTGGCTCAACCCCCCCCCCCCCCCCCCGTTTCCCCCCCCCCCCCCTCCTTCTCCACTTTGTGAGACGTTTACTACTTTAGGGGTGCATTAAAAATGTACGTTTTAGTTGTGGGTTATTTCCATAATAGAGGTTTTTCTTGGGTTAGATCGCGTGAAAATAAATGTTTCGTTAAACCCGCCACCGCTCGACACAGCCAATTTTAAAGGTTTTTCACTTAATCAGAACGTACCAATTTAGTTACTCGTTCAGCATATTGGAGAGGAAAACCCACAAAATTTAAAATTTTAGTTCACGACATTTGTCGCGAAAACCTGCGTGTTAAAGTGGGTGGTGTCGTTGTCGATATGTCCGCCTCGTGCAAAGCCATTCGCAAGACGGGAAAGCGGCCTCCGCATCGTCGGTGCCCCCGACAGTGGCCTGGTTTACCGTCAATACATTCGATATTAGGTATTACCGATTAGGCGCAGAGGCCTGAGCCTATTGGTCGTTTTCACTGCCTTGGGCTTGTGACAGCACGGCTGCTCCTCCACTTGCTAAAACTCTCAATTCCAAGCCAGTCCCTCTCGATTCTAGAGTTCGCGTATCCAAGCCAGTCCCTCCTTGGAGGGGAAGGGGGGAGGGAGCAGCGGAAGGCGAGGGAGGTGGAGAATGAAACTGCCTGGCACGTGGCGAGGGAGAGTGAAGGGCAAACTGAGAGATAAACCGAGAGACCGGGAGAGAAATGGACATAGCGGCAGAGATGTGTACACACACACATCTACAGATATGTACACCCACAGAGCTAGAGATACGTACACACACCTGGAAAGACGGTCTCACTTACGCAAACCGATACAGAGAGACGTAGAGAAAGAGAGAAATACGAGCGACAGAAGCAGAGAAATAGACAGATGTAACAATGACGGCATAGAGACACGGGCAGAGAGAAAGGTCGCCAAGCAAAGATTGACGGACACAGAAACGGACAGAATTGGACGGAGAGAAACAGATCCAGAAGAGGAGTGTCACAAACAGACAGAGAGACGCAGAGATAAAAGCACAGAGAGAGTGGGAGGCACAGACAGAGGCACAGGCGGCGCGCGACGGTCAGAGAAGGAGAGACTCGCAGAGAGAGTAAGAGAGGGAGAGGGAGCGTGGACCACGCGCCCGTGGGCCCAGCAACGGAGCCCCCAGAGCGTAACGGAGGGAGGTGAGGCCTGGGGATTTTGTGTGGATGTGTCTCACCAGGTGTCTATGTGTGTGTGTCTCTGTGTGTGTGTGTCTGTAGAGAGCGCGGTGGTGTAGCGGTTCGCGCGTTGCGCTACGAACCTCGCGACCCGGGTTCGATTCCCGCTCACGGCCAACGCCAGTGACGATTATCTGAATCGGTCCTGGGCCTCCCTTAGGTCGACTCGGCCTCCAATAAGTACCTGCTGCAGTGTGTAAACATCGCCACTGATTTGATAAAAGAAAGCCGGGTGTGGTGCTGGCCACCCATCCCATCGTGTGCGTTCAGAGTTGCTCGCTAACAGCACTTGCCCCGACAGTCTGTGCAGCCTGTATGGGGGAGTCTTTTGTCTTTGACCAATGTGTGCGTTCTGGGGTTAGGTGAATGGTGTCTGCTAAAGAATGTGCAGGCTGCATTGTTGGGTTCAAAGTAAAATGTAACTTACTATTTGGCTTTCAATTTGGATCTGGATTTAAAGTTATCTCATCAGGATAGCCAAAACATAATTTTAATTGTGTGACCTGTGACCAAATTGCCGTGAATCAGCTTGTTCTACTCGGAGCTTAGCAACTAATGAGGCTTTGAGCCTGGGTAGTACTTTAATGGGAGACTATCCGGTAATACCAGGCATTGTTTAAACCGATCTGTGCGAAGTTTTGAGTGTTAACCTCTTCGTATGCATTTCTGTCATCCGGGATCTCTGGTTTCTTCCCACAAGCCAAACAACACAATGCAGGGCCCTCCTTAAATGTCCTCCACAGACTCCAATAAGACTTTCCTAGAATAGGTAAATGGTATGAAAAATAAAATCGTATTTTCCGCTATTTGTCAATCCCACTGCTTGATGAAGGCCGATGCAGGTGTGTATGTTGAACTTCTTTCGCACCATACGAATCGCTAATTATCGCAGGTGCGGAAGTATCCACTATCCACCCAGTATCGGTCATAAGAGTTGTATGAATCGAGCTTCGCCATGCTCAGGATTGGTGGAGGGTGGGCCAGGACTGGTTAAGCTATCACTTGCCACTGACGTTTCCTGTGGTCGAAAATAACGCGAAATATATTATTGATTCCTGAAACCAATTAAGACCCGGAATTCTAACATACTCATTGAATCGTTACATGAATTATTTGTAACATATTTGATACAGATCTTTTTTTGCAGTTTATGTGTGTATATTTTGAAGGAAACTAATCATATTTCAGTGGAGGAGTTGGTTGTTCAGGTTGTCACACCTGCAGATGTAAGGCATCACGTTTTTATGCGTGTTGAAGGGAAGGCTCTTGCATCGGATGGAATAACTCTACACAATATCAAAGAAGGGGGGCCAGCTGTTGTCTGAAAATTCGCAAAGCTTTTTACGAATCCATGCGACCACGGGGAGAACATGCAATCTCTAAATATACAGGCGTCGGGGTTGTGATCGAACCCACAACCTCCTGTATTCCAGATGAGGCAGTTATCTCGCCACCGCAGCGTCCTCTTCAATTTCATTCAGCAGTGGATAAAACACGATGATATCAAAAGGGTTCATCAGCATTACCGTACATAACCATTTGTGACCAGCATCTTGCATAGCGGCGCCCCGTTCAAAAATGTTACCCGCGTACGTAGCCCATCCTCGTTGGTGCTCGCTATAACTGCACTTGGCCCTGCAGTCAGTAAGCTTTAAACAGACGCTCGTTATTACGTGTGTGTTTGCCCTAAAGCTCATTTGAATGAGGTTTAACAAGCCAGCCGACCATCGAACTGGCTAATCTGGCCCTTCCAGACCGCCTTTGCCCTGCCCGGCCCCACCCAGCCACCTTATAACGCCCTCTACCCCGAGCACAACTTCCATCCACGCTCGCAAACAGGAAACATGCTGCGGCTCTCTCTCTCATGACGCTGCGCCCATCGCCGAAGAGCAGCGCGTGCTGGAGGGGGTAACGTGGGGAGCTTGAAGGCGCAGTTGCGCGTTCGCCCCCCAAGCTGCAGTTTCGTGGGAACGTCTGTGTTTGTGAGTGATGGAACGGACAGACGGACGGCCGCACTGATGGACGGTTAGACACAACGGACCAACGTTTTGAGATATGACCGAGCAGATGGGTGAACTGACGGCGAGAGCTGTTAGTGAGAGTGACGAACGCATGTTTTGCCTGACATGTATGTCTGCGTGTATTCAACAATATACAAACGTGTTTGGTTTGTGGTCCTTGCCGTGCTTCACCGATTGGCACGGTTGGCTACGTATGGTGCGAAAGAAGTTCAACATAATACAGCATATTTGAGGAACTGACAGATGAATTTACAGACTGATGGCATGTTAGTCGGACAAATTAACTAATTTTCTAGATCAACTGCCAGACACACGTGTGAACTGACAGGCAGAAGAACAAACAGTTCTATGCACTCATAGACATATCGATGAAGAGTGAGACGGAGCAATTGGACAGCTTGATGGAGGATTGAATTGTCAGAGGCTGGGTTTAACTGATGGTGGTGATAATGATTATGATTGTTTGCAAGGGTGATATTGTGATGATGATGTGATTTATAGTATTGCGATGTGTATGATGATTGTAGTGATGTTATGATGATGACGATTTTAAATGACATTGATAATTGTGATCGGCGTATTTTGTTGATGTGAAGATGTAAACGATGATGCTGATCACATTACTGTGATGATGATGATGAAGAAGAGTGGGGAAAATAAGGGGTGAGGTGTGCATGCAAGGTGAGAGTCCAGAGTTTGCCTCCCCAAATAACTACCTACAGGTTGGAAACAGATAAATCACCTGCAGCGTTTAGACGGATAAGTTGCGTTTTTAAGACCGATACGTCGCCTGCACGGCGAACACAAAGTACGTCAGCTGCAACATCAAGACCGATAAGTCACTTGCGTCGTGAAGACAAATAAATCACCTGCAGCGTTAAAGCAGATAAGTCACTTGGGTCGTTAAGACGGATAAGGCAGGCTCACAATACCCGGGGGGTAATGTCCAAATACATGGACAGATGATAGGGCAAGTATCAGTTACATAAAGCAAGGCAAATGCAACATTACCTGGCCTATTTAAATCAATGTCCGTTAACGGAGATTTTCATCTCGAGTGTCTCATTGCAACTGCCACTGTAATGATTTTGAGAATAGAATCGATGCCGAGGATGCCAATGATTTCACGGTTGGATAGGGTAAGCATTTTGAACTTTCAGAAACGGAACGTTGCAGATGTAACCGCTGGGGGGGAAAAAATTAACCCGTAAAAACAAAGTTTTTCACTATAAATCCTTTATATGCGTGGCAGCTAGAGTCCTCTCGTCCTCTGGCTTGAGATGGCTGCCACCTATGGGTCAGATGAATGGCTGCCACCATTAAGCAATTGGTAATTAAATATAATTTATTTTTTCCTAAAAAGTGTAAAATTTTGGAGAAAAAAAATTCACGAAAATACATTGTCACGCACAACGAGTCTGTGTGCAAAATGGATCACGGGAAGTGGGTTAAAAAACGACCGAAAGATTTGCACGGTCGTAAGCAAGCAAGTGAACTTAATATAAAGGATTTAAAAAGAGGTTGCGATGAGTGGGATACGGCGTGTGTGCATCGTGGAGGAGGCCAGGTTACTGAGATGGGCAGGTTGGAGTGGCACTCAGAGGTTGCTAATCACGAGTTGGATGACTCTCTAAAGAGTGGTCCTTGAAGAATGGCTGATGATTGTCTAACAGAGGGCAAGACTTTATTATTATTACTCCGACACTTATTTACCCAGGAAATCCTCGCCGAGTCTCATGACTCCTGCCAACCTTTCTCAGTAGCAGGCAATGATTTGTAAGTATATCTCCCAATTCAATTGTGGGTAGATATTGCTTTCTTCAAATTTGGACCACGACACCAAAACACAATGGCCCACTCTTGCGAATGACGTGACGGGATCTTTAATGTCTACTGTGCGGCAGACGGCACGAGTATTGTTATATGGTTTAACACGTAGGAGGCTTTCGTGACCAACATCCACAATACAGGGTTTTTTGGGTTAGATCACGTAAATATATTAATGTGTTGTTGAAACCCGCCACCACTCGACACAGCCAATTAGTAATTACAAACTAGCTAGTTTTAATTACTGGCGAAACGTCGTACTCAGATTGGAAATGTTGTGGCTTTGCTCTCCAACACACCGGTTAGTGCTGTACTAGTAATGTATTGGCACCTTCTGTTTACGTGACAAACCTTACTAATTGGCTGTGTGGGGTGGTGGTGGATTTAACGACACGTTAATATATTTACGCGATCTAACCCAAAAATAACCTGTATTATTGTTATCCGGTTCGGACACCCGCAGCAGTTGGATTCGAACCGTGAACGAGCGGCGAAGGGCTCTCCTGCTAGGCCGTGCAACCGCCGTTAAGGAAAATGCTGACGATGAGACTTCTAAGTGCAGGCTCCGGAGGGTTGAGTTGTCGATTGTTGAACTGCTGGCCGGCTCTGGCAATAAAGAAGTAGGCAACGGCAAAGTGTGGGGGACTTCAAAGGCGTTGGGCATAAAAAAAAAGTTTTAACTCTGTTTTGTACGAGCACTGAGCTTTGTTAAAATGAGATTTTTTTTTTTTTAGAAATAGACTGCGAATGTTGCATTGCTATATGTAAACATTTGCAAATGCGTGCATCAGCTGTATTTGCAAGTGTGCAAATACACTTGCACACCAGGGTCACTGGCACCAGTGTACGCAGAGGGGCTTGTCCCGGTGTGACCTTTGCTTCTTGATCAAGGTGGTGGTGAGATGGCAACGACCTCGCCTGGTTTGCTGGATGGTCGGGGGTTCGATCCCGACCCCGACGCCTATATATTTCGAGTTTGCATGTTCTCCCCGTGGTCGCGTGGATTTTTCTCCAGGGTCCTCCGGTCTTTCCCCTCCACATTTCGAAACTCTGCGTTTAGATTGTTTAGATTATTTGGCTGCTATGCATTTTGAAATGATAAGCCACTTCGTTGAGCTATCATTTGTGGCCAGGTCGCCAACAGCTGCATGGGCCCTACCTGGTAAAATAAAAAATTTCAGTTTTATTTGAATATTTTTTTGTGATTTGCCTACTTTTCCTATACTTTGCACTCCTGACATGTTTTTATATTCTTCGTTGTAATGTTCTGACCCGTCCCTTACTAGACGTCTGTGAAAAAAAGAGCTTCATAGCTCATCGGATTCCTCCAGTATAAATAAATATTCTTATTCTGGAGTGACAGGCAAAACTGGCTTTGATTGCGTCGTGCGATGAATCTATCGCGGTCGTTTGCAAAAAGATGTCCAGCAAGTAATTTGCAACGAACCGGTCGCTCCATTCAAGATCCAGGATGGTCATGTCTATGCGCTGCTTCTCGGTGGCAGCCCCGACAGTCTGGAACGCCGTCCCTCTACACATTCGCAGCATCACCTCAATCGCCTCCTTCAAGAGACACTTAAAAACTCACCTCTATAATCATGCTTTCGTGCGACTCTGAGCTTGGCTCCGCGCCTCTGAGTTGCGGCCGTTACGTCCGCAAATTTGCGCTCGTTATAAATTGCATTATTTTATTTTACCGCTGTCCAGATGATGCCTTGAATTCGCACAAAGCGGCTTGCATTCTAGAAAAGGGAACTTGTATAATTTCTGTGCACATGTAGCTCACAGGTGCGCTTTTGAGGCCGCACGAAGTGGTGAAAGCTTGCTGGCAGGTGATCACAAGGATTGCCCCAGGTCTTGCGGTTTAACTCAACTGGCAGATGCATCCCCTGTGCTCCCCCACTGCCCCCATATCGCTTTGTTTTTAGCCGCCCAGCACTCTGCTCATTGATATCACTGCTGTGCTCCTCAACAACACAAACAATGCTCTCTGTCGTCCTAAATGAATTGCCTGTACACAGACTAACCACTATTACCGCTCACCGGCAAGTGCAGTCGGTGCAATGTCCTTCCGTACCACATTGTCTCATCTCTACTCGCGCTCTTCCTCTGACTTCTTAGCCAAACAGGAGCTGCCCTGGGAGTGTGGTGACTGGGCATGGGGGACACATGTTGAGACTGTGTGACAAAGGAATTTCAGCTGACATGTACCTATATGGTGTCGTTCCCTCTCTGTCTATGTATCCTGCAGATTATCACGCCTTTCCGTCGGCTTATCCTTTGTGCCGAGAATCGTAAGGAGATGGAAGATTGGATCGCGGCGCTAAAGTCTGTACAGAATCGAGACCCTTACGAAGTGAGTGCTTCCTGGTGAACGATTTCAAGATCGGCCTTTACATCATCAAGATTCATTCATGGACTCGCCTCTCTCTACCTCTCTCCTCTCATCTCACTCTACTCCCTTCCACACACTCTCCCGCCTCTCCCCTCTCATCTCACTCTACTCCCTTCCACGCACTCTCCTGCCTCTCCCCTCTCATCTCACTCTACTCCCCTCCACGCACTCTCCTACCTCTCTCCTCTCATCTCACTCTACCCCCCTCTCCACGCACTCTCCTACCTCTCCCCTCTCATCTCACTCTACTCCCCTCCACGCACTCTCCTGCCTCTCCCCTCTCATCTCTCTCCCCTCCACGCACTCTCCTACCTCTCCCCTCTCATCTCACTCTTAGTTTTTCACATGGCCACATTTCCCCCTGCGCCCCGCCTCCACCCTCCCCTACCCCCGTTCTCCCGTGAAAAACTTGGCAGGACCCTCCTGAAAAAGTGGCTTGAGCTTCGGGAAGGCTTTCTTTCCTGGGTAACGTTCGTAGAGATAGTAGCGACGAATCTCTGCGCGTGTGGTGTCGCCCCCCCCCCGCCAGCCGTCCCAGCTCAGCATGGATCACTTCTCGGGACTGCACAACTGGTACGCGTGTTCCCACGCGCGCCCCACCTACTGCAACGTGTGTCGTGAGGCTCTGTCTGGGGTCACGTCACACGGCCTGTCGTGCGAGGGTACGTGCGCACACACACACCTACACACGTCTATACAGACACCGTGTGTGTATGCACACGCACGTGCACGTATGCACACACACACGCACACCATGTGTAGGTAAGCACACACACCTACAAACACAACAACCGCCGTTCGCCACTAAGCGGCGGTGACAACACCACGGCGCTTGTGCCACGCTAGGTGTCCATTGAGGCCACGTGAAGTGTCGAAGGCCCGCTGGCAGGGGGTTACGTAACAACAACAACCGCCATTCGCCACTAAGTGGCAGTGACGTCACCACGACGCTTGTGCCAGGCTATGTGCACCTTGAGGCCACTTGAAGTGTCGAACGTAACACATTCACACACCATGTGTAGGCACGTACGCACGCGTGCACACACTCCTGCATGCACGCACACTCGCACTGATCTACATGCACACACACGCTTAGTGGCGTGTGTGCGTATTTGCCTACAAACACCGTGTGTAGGAAAACACGCACACGTGTGTAGGCATGTATGCACGCATTGACAAGAGACATGCATACACTGACACTCGATGCACAATGAACCCAATACATACACATACACACTCAGACGTGGCCTGTTCTGCGAGGGTGCTTACAGACACAACAACCGCAATCACCATTCTTTGCTGAGCTGGCGGTCATGACACAACAACACAGCGCTTGTGCCAGGTTAGATACACTTTTAGGCCGATCTTGATATCACCAGTACCAGTTGTCAGCAAATCTAATCAGCTCAAAGTCCTCTGGCATCACATCAACCCGACTCTTCTCTAGCCCATGCCTCCTCTATCCACTTGAACATAAGCTGTTTACGCATGCGGTGGCAGGGCATTTGGGCTACATGACCCAGCTAATGCATCCTCACCTGGGACCGTGTCCGAATGTTTTAAGGATCCGTGAGTCACTCGCATGATCCAACCAGGTTAAACCCAGAGCGGAGCATAGGCAGGCCCAGCCTGAACAGTTTTTCAATTTTTCATGTTTTTCATGTACACATCCACATACCCACACGTGCATGTGAAAACAGACATACTCGATTTAAAGCTTTCGTGACTGCAGGGATTCATCTTCTTGGTTCTTTCGGTAAAGTCACGTAGAAGGGAAATAATAAAATAATAAAACATTAAATCACGTAGAAGGGAAATAATAAAATAATTATGAAACATTCTATCTTTATTATTTTCCTTCTACGTGACTTTACCGAAAGAACCAAGAAGATAAACACACATACTCGCTCACATTCTCACGCCCCCATTGCGTGTGCAGTCTGTAAGTTCAAGGCGCACAAGCGATGTGCTGTCCGCGCCACCAACAACTGCAAGTGGACAACGCTGGCATCTATCGGACGAGATATACTGGAGGATGAGGACGGGGTGAGTGATGTCCCTGCCCAACAAACACATCCTGAGTCACGGACGCATACGATCACATATACACAGAGACAACAAAAACAACTGCCATGTGCCGCCACTAAGTGACGTCACCACAGCACTTGTGCCAGGCTAGGTGCCCTTCGATCCCACTGAAGTGTCAAAGGTTTGCTGAGAGGATGTCTCACGGCACTGACCCTGTTGTTATGGGTTCACGGACTGAGATGACTGGCAGATGGCACTCCCTGTGCCCTCCACTCTGCCAACTTTGTGTTTTATCTGCCTCACACCCTGCTCATTTTTATAAGCTTTGCTCCTCCACCCTCTGTTATTGTTGGAGAGAAATTGCCTCCAAATGCATAGTAGCATATTTCATGAACCTCCTAGACAGAGGCCAATCTTGACACTGCTGGTACCAATCATTGGTAAGTTCACTCCAGTCCACATTCTCCCATACCACATCGGCCGGTCCTCTTCTTTAGCCGATGCTGGGCCCATTACGCTTCTGTCAAGCAAGAGAGAAGCTGCTTGGGCATGCAGTGGCTGGGCTTGCGGGCTACGTTACCAAGCCAACGCAATTTCGCCTACAGGAGGAGCTCACTTAATAGACTGTCCAGATCTTTCAAGGATCTGTGAGCTACTTACTCAATCCAGTCTCGTTAAACCCACGATTGATCGTAGACAGACCAGACTGCATATTTCGAGCTGATGACACACGTGGAGGTGGTGTGGCCAGAAGAGTGCCTGGCCATATTTATCTCCCTCAATGTTGATGTTTAATACACTCTACCAGGTACTCGATTTAAGTTGAACGACAAGCGGCCTGGGACTGCTTTCAGATGCCACTTGCCACCTATGCTAGCATTGACCAGCAACAGCCCCATAGAAAGAGGCGGGGGGTGTGGGGCAATAACCGGATTTGAATCCAGGATCTCAGCGACGCGGGCCCAGTGTCACCCTGAACCACCTGACCACCCCTTCACTCACACTCTGACCGCTTGTTGCGCTCCTCTCTACTGTTCCCAGGTAGCCATGCCTCACCAGTGGCTGGAGGGGAACCTGCCGGTGAGCGCCCGGTGCTCCGTCTGTGACAAGACGTGCGGCAGCGTGATGCGACTGCAGGACTGGCGGTGCCTTTGGTGCAAGGCAATGGTAAGGCTCTTTTGGGAATGTGCAAATGTTCGTGGGAAGTGGTAGCATCGCGGTTAGTGTACAGGGCAGTCCACATGTCTTGTGACTTGCAAACATTGTTTTTATTTTCTTATTCATTTCTTTTTCTACACCGATTAGTGTCCAAAAATATGACGTTTTAGAGAATTAAATGGGGGGTCACAAGAAATCTAGAACGCCCGGTTACTACTCTACAATACCTAATACTTGAGGTCAAATTTGGCTACCCGAATTCGGTTCTCGCTTTCGTCCAATATATCAGTGAGGAATTGATCTGAACCAGTCCTGGGTCCTCCATTGGTCGACTCGGCCTTAAATGAGTACCCGGTGCATTGTATAAACATCAGCAGTGGGCAGACAAACGGAAGCCGGGCGTGGTCCTCGCCACACCACCACCACGTGGGCTGTTCTTGCCGTCATAGGTGCTCGCTGACAGCACTTGCCCCAACAGTCTAAGAACGCTATATCAGGATTTCCGTCGCCCGTCTTTATCGTCAAATAAGTTCGCCGCTGGCCGAAGGCTTCCCCAAGCCATCGGCGCATCCCTCTCGGTCTTGCGATGTAACAGCCGCCCACGGACGTCTTCTCAGGCGTGCTTTGCCACCTTCGGCTGCCGCTCTGTCGTTGGTCTCGACCCTCGGCTATCATCCCTGTGTTTAGTTGGTTGCCCTTCCCCCGCACCTCTGATTCGCACGGTTGGCTGCGTAGGGTGCGAAAGAAGTTGAACGTACATTACGTACGTGCTGACATGTCCCGCCCGAGTGAGACAAACGCCTTCGAGTTAAACCCACGCGTAAATGTTCTCGTTTCTTAGCAGCCAATGTGATATCATCATTGTCAATCGCCACCGCTCGGGGTATTTCCCCATTCCCCCGCTCTCTCCCGTAAGCACTTGCATCACACGGGTCCGCAACAGGACACCGGTTTCTTATAATCCAGCCTTGCTTGCGTCTTGTGTGACGTCCGCACGTGGCGACTGGCGCACCACTGCAACGGGCTGATAAGCCTCCACTTCCCTGAACTTAACGTGCCTCGTGATAAAATAAATAAGCAATAACGTTTAGTTGACTTTCAAACCGCTTGTGACGCACTTTACGCCGTGCCAATCCGTTTTTATTTTCCACGGCCCGCGGTTTCAGACCGCACGAGTTGCCGCTGGGTTATTTTGGAGATTTGTGTTCAGTTTTCTTGGTTTTGTCCGGAATGTATGCTTTGCAAAAAAAACGCAACGTTCGATACGAGTGTTGTGAGACGCTCAAACACGCCATCGTCTGCATCTTTTTCGTAATTTTCAGCATCTCATTCCACATCTGTTCATAAGAGGTCTTACTTTCCAGCATGCACAGGATCTCGATCCGTGTAAATGACTTTCTCTGGCAGCCTAAGAATAAGACAATAGTATCCCATTCATTGTAACGCAGATGCAGGGATTACAACCAAAATGAGGAATTTCCACCACTGGCTCCGGGCTGTGAACAGCACTGCCTCAAAGCTCATTTTTGAGGAGCGGGAGACTGCTCGCAAATCGCTGTGCCTCACTGAAGATTGGGATACACTGCGATATAGTGGGTGAAGATGGTGGACAGCAGGAATTCTCACGAGGGATGGATTGCCTTCAGCACTAGCAAGCTCCAGTTGTTGTTTATTGTCGTGGTTGTGTGTCTCTGGTAGGTACATGGGGCCTGCCGAGATGCCCTGCCCCGAAAGTGCCCTCTCGGTCAGTGCAAGGTGTCGGTCATCCCGCCTCCTGCACTCAACAGCATCGACTCGGACGGTACGGGTGCACGCGCGTGTGTCTACGCACGCTTGTGCACGCGTGCGTGCAAAGACACACTGAGGGGTGATGGCGCAGTGGTAACGCTTGTGCTTCAAAGCAAAAAGGGCCTGGATTCGATTCCGTACTCGGATGTCTTTCTGTCTAGAGTTCGTACGTTCTTCCCCCTGTCCTACACGGTTTTCTTCTGTTTTCTCCGTTTTTCTTCCATAGCTAAAACAAAACAAAAAACACATACATGGCCAATCCCGCACGTGTGCCATTCTTGGCCTTGCTCTTGCCCCGACGGTCAGTGAGAGCTATAGGGGGAATCTTTGTCTTGTGTGTGCATGCGTGCAGGCTTCTGGAAGGCCACGTGCCCCCCCTCGTGCTCCAGTCCCCTGCTCGTGTTCGTCAACTCGAAAAGCGGAGACAACCAGGGCGTCAAGTTCCTGCGCCGGTTCAAGCAGCTGCTCAACCCGGCGCAGGTGTTCGACCTCATGAACGGCGGCCCGCACCTGGGGTGAGAGCGCGCATAAAGACACGTGCACGCAACACGCATGTGTGTGTGTACACGCACGCAACATGCGTGTGTATGTACACGCACGCACACGTGTCCGTGCACACTTACTCTTGTGTGCATGCTTGTGTAGACAGATGTTTTCTAATTCGTGGTTTTTGCCAGTCATCTCAGTCAACCCATGGTACCTGGGTCTGTCCCGTGACCTCCTGCCAGCGTGCATTCGACACTTCACGTAGCCTTAAAGTGCACATGGCCTGGTACAAGCGCCCTGGCGACGTCACCGATATTTAGTGGTTGTTGTTGTTGTACACAGATGGGCTGTCGTCTATAAACATGTTTACACACTGCCCTTCCCCACTCCTGCCCTGTCCAGGCTGCGTTTGTTTCAGAAGTTTGACACGTTCCGCATCCTGGTGTGCGGGGGCGATGGCAGCGTGGGCTGGGTCCTCTCGGAGATTGACAAACTCAACCTGCACAAGCAGGTGATGTGATGATGATGATGGTGGTGGTGATGTTATCGATGTTGATGATGAAGGCTCCCTAAACCGCATCCGCACAAACCGTGGCAGATGCGTATATCCGATCCACAAATAAGGAGGAGACATCACAGCGATACATTCCCCTGCTCCTGAAGCGGTTATCTGGCTTGACCACCTGCTGTTTGTGAGCAGCACGCCACCTTGGCGTTACATCTGTGCGTTTCCAGCCAGCCAGCATTCTGCCGTTGTAATGAGGCTGCTCATCGTTTGCAGCGAGTGTTGTGTTCGGATTGCGATGCCAACGACGATGATATTAATTGACGTTAACGGCTCTGACACCGATGTATACCCTCGGCAGCGCCACACAGGATTGAGAATAACACCGATGCTGCAGACGTTGAAACTGATGATTGTAATGACGACGACGACGACAATGATGATGATGTTCATGATTGATGTTGATGGTAATGCTCACACACTACTCTCCCCACAGTGTCAGATGGGTGTTCTCCCGCTGGGCACGGGCAACGATCTGGCCAGGGTCCTTGGCTGGGGTGCTGCCTGCGACGACGACACGCAGCTGCCCCAGATCCTGGAGAAGCTGGAACGCGCCAGCACTAAGATGCTTGACCGGTCAGTGGAAATTACACCTTCCCATGGCAGGTGTTAGCATGGAATCTCCTTCGGCCTACCACAGTTGTTGACTTCCCATAATAGTGGCCATGGTGGCCATCTGAAATGACCCCAGAAGGATGATGATAACAACGACGGTAATTGTGTATACTTAGAAAGATTATTTTTTATGAGGATTAATATGATGATTATGATATTGATGAATTATGATTATGATGATGTAGAGTTTTCGTGGCCATGATTTTTAATGGAGATTGAGTTGACTGTGTCACTGGTGTGACGATGACGACAATAAAGGCATTGAACTGTGCTTGTGAGAATAGATCATTTACAATGCATGCATACTTTATACAAATTATGCCCTACATTACTCTATTGGAATATACAAAGCAATTATCACTCCCCCCCCCCCCCAGTGAAAACTTGGCAGGACCCTCCTCAAAGAGTCCTGTGTAAACAGGCATCCTAATAAATGTGACATTTACGTTAATTGGACATACAAAACTCTATAAACCAGGCACCCACCTTCGGGATCTCGCACTGACTAACGAGGTGAAGTATGGTCAAACATGTCCCATGACTGATCTGGTGTGGGGGGGCGGGGGGGGAGTCCTTCATCCAGCAGTAGATTGAGACGGATCTGTATATTTTAATTATTCTTTTTATCCCACATGCCTAAAGTAGAGCCCGTTTCGCCACCACCTTCAAACGATTTCGACTAGCGACGTCTCCCCCCTGCCACGCCTGCACAATCCGGCAGGAGGAAGGAAATGACAGCCAGGATGCGGTGGCAGCGACGGCCGTCGTTCGCGATGACCTCCGGGCCTTGACCTTTGACCCCCCCAGGTGGAGCATCATGACCTACGAAACTCAGGTCGCCATGCGGAACAGCGTCTCCATGGTGACGGACGGCGAAGACGAGGATGGAAGGGTGATTTCTCTTTACAACAGACCTCGCACGCTGCATTCGTACACCTTGAGCCCCTGCTACCCAATTCCGATTATCCGTGGGGTACTCGCTCGCTGTGTTGCGGCCATAGAGGGTAGTGCGGCAAAATCCCATCGTTGTGCAGTACCTCCCGCGGTTCTGCGTCTATGCTCCTCCTGCCCGCCTTTGCCGACCCGCACTGACCAGCATGGTGAAGCACGGTCAGATAAGCCCCACGATCCGCACGGCCTGGGGTTGTACGCGTCCAGCAGTGCGCTGACAAAGGGCTTCCACGTTGCGCTTTACTCGCGTACTGACTACGCGCACTCGCTCGGTTAGCCATCCTTAGACCATGTTTAAAATTCCACTTTGCCGTGACGAGGACGAGGCTATTCGTCGGATGAACGCTGTTGACTTCCCACACAACGGGGCTTTTTTGTATTCACCTTAAGGGAAGACTGATAGTGATGGGCTGAATTGACTGCCGGGCCTGGGTTTGAACCTGTAGATTTTTGACTCTTTTGAGTCGACTGTTACGACCACAGCAACACCCGAGCAGATTGACGCATGCATTTTCTCACTGTGTGTGGTCTTGGCCGTCTACTGCATATCGGATAATCTCACGTTTGAGAGAGCGTGAGAAGGCGCGAGAGAGAGAGAGAGAGAGCGTGTGGGAAAGTGAGCGTGACCATTGTCTGTCAGTGAGAGAGTGCTGGCAATGTTGGGGAAAGTTTAGTTGTCTTGGTGTGAAAGTGAGTGAATGAATGAGTGTCTGGATATAGGAGGTGATGGTGTTGTCTTGGTGAGTGTGTGAGAGGGTCAGTGAGTGGGTGTATGAGAGAGTGAGTGAGTGGTCGTGCAGGAGGTGATGGTGTTGTCTTGGTGAGTGTGTGAGAGGGTCAGTGAGTGGGTGTATGAGAGGATGAGAGAGTGAGTGAGTGGTCGTGCAGGAGGTGATGGTGGAGTAGTCTGGGTGAGTATGTGAGAGAGTGGGTGGGTAAGTGAGTGGTCAGTGCATGAGAGGTTGAGTGAGAGTGGTGAGTGCAAGAGGTGATGGTGGAGTTGTCGTTGCTGCTAGGTGCAGATTGCCGCCTACGAGGACTCCGTGGCTGAGCATCTCACGCGGATCCTCAACTCCGACCAACACTCTGTCGTCATCTCCTCCGCAACGTGAGCTCGCCCACTCACTCACTCCTTCATTCCCTCATTCACTTGCCCGCTCGCTCAATCGTTCATTCACTTTATAATTTATTCAGTCACTAAATCAATAGTTAACTCATTCACTCGCTCGCTTGTCCACCCTTGTACCCGCTCGCTCACTCGGTCATTCACGCGTAAAGTTGCTCACTCACTCAGCAGTTCGCCCATCGAGCATTCGCTGTCTTGTCTATTCACTCAATCATTCACTCTCCAGTTCGCCCAGTTGATCACTCGCTGGCCTGTTTATTCACACTGACATTCGCTCAATCACCCACTCACTAGCCAGCTCACTGACTCTGTCATTCACTCATTCTCCCAATTGACTATTCATGCATTTTCACACGTGCTCGCATGTGCGCATGCGTGTTTATGTGCGAATGTTCTTGCATGTGTATGTATGTATAGATATGTTGGTGTGTCTTTGTATTGGCAGGGTGCTGTGTGAAACTGTGAAGGATTTTGTCGCTCGCGTCGGCAAGGCCTATGAGAGAACCACGGAGAATCCTCGCGAAGCTGAGAATATGGCGCGGAAGGTTTGTACACTCGTAGACACAGACAAAGGTCCCCTGTATAGCCTTTACAGACTGTTGGGGCAAGTGCTTTTCGCGAGTAGCAGCACCTATGAAGGCTGGAACGGTGGGTGGCTAGCCCCACGCACGACCGCTTTGTCTCCCCAGTGGAGATGTTTACACACTGCACCAGGTGCTCATTTGAGGCTAAGTCGACTGAGGGGAGTCCCAGTACCGGTTCAGATAATCGTCACTGGTGTTGGCCATGAGCAGGAATCTAACTCAGGTCGCCGGGTTCTTCGCACAGCTCTCCATAAACACACTCTTCCGCATGCAATCACATACAGATGCTCATATACACACACTCATATACATATTCTATTAAGACTGGTGCTCATGAGCAGGGGTTGTGTGGCCTGCACCACGCTTGGCCACCTTTGTCGTTCTCGTACTGATGCACACGCCCGATACACCAGCTGATCCCAAGCCCAGTTGCAATGGGGTTAACATCTGGTAAGCAGCTGGTTGTAAAACTACTCCCAGACGATGATTTCTAGTCCTAGAGAACAACATACACACCGGTATTACACGTTCACGCATCTTCTTGGTTCTTTCGGTAAAGTCACGTAGAAGGGAAAAAAATACAACATAATAAAATACAATTCTCACTGTGAGAATTGTATTTTATAATGTTGTATTTTTATTATTTTATTATTTCCCTTCTACGTGACTTTACCGAAAGAACCAAGAAGATGAATCCCTGCAGTCACGAAAGCTTTAAATCGAAACGTTCACGCATATTCTTGCATATTCATGCTTGCATACACGCAAATCGCAATCATCCATTCACGCACTCACGCGCTGCAAGAATCGCATTTAATCAATGGATGCATCGTGATGGTCCGAGGTGTCAAAGCGTGCGTGTGCTTGCGTGGTGTCGACGGCAGTGTGCCGTCCTGAAGGAGAAGCTCGACTCCCTGCTGCGAACCTTGAACGACGAATCTCAGGCCACCGCCACCCTCCACGTCGCCACGGCAACACCCCCCATCGCTGAGGAGACTGAGAGCGTGGGTGACCCCGATGGAGGCGCGGCAGCCAAGGAGAAGGGGGTCGTGACCCCATCGCTGGTATGGGGATGGGGGGGGGGGTTTGTTGGGTGGATGGGGCAGAGTTATTTTGACCGTCGCCACCCCCTGGAACTCCCCATTAGTTCTAAAATGAACTATTTTTATTTTACCAGGTAAGGCCCACTGAGCTAAATAGCTCTTTTTCAGAAGTGACCTGGCCACAATTATTTAGCTCAAAGAAATGGCTTATCATCACGAGGAAAATAATAGCAGTGAAATACTCTAAACGCATATTGATTCTAAATGGGGAGGGAAAAACCAGAGGATCCTGAGAAAAATGTACTTGACCACGGGGAGAGAGAGACACAAACTCAAAATATACAGCAGGAGTCAGGGTCGGGATTGAACACACGACCTCCTGCATACCAGGGGAGGTAGTTAACATCTCACCACCGTGGCACCCCTTGACACACGTCACCCAGCAGTCCACGCGCCGCTTGTTGTGGTTATCCGGCGTGTCGTGGTTTTCGGCCTAGGTCAAAGGTCATTCGTACGCATGTCCAACGTAAGACGGTAGGTCGCCAAATTTCTCTGGTCAGGTTGAACCCTCACTGTACTCCCCCGATTAATTAAAATTACAACGCTAAATATTGACAAGAGACGGCAAGTGAATATTCATCGATGTGTGTTTGTGTGTATTTGTGCTTATGTATATTTACATGTATATCAATATTTACGTGTGTATTGTACTCGCACATGTGCGCGCATCTGTATAAGTGGGGAGTGTTGGCGCACTGCGCGATAAACCTGGCGACTTGGGTTAATATAATCGTAGTTATTGCTCTGAGTTGAAAGGAGGCTTTGGTGTGGCAATAAAATTCACGCTTCTTTGATTGCTCCTTAGCCGGATAAGTAAAATAGCCATTCTGTTACAGGTCAGATGACATTTTGTGCTAACCATATTAATGGTTTTATTTTGGCAAATAATAACGTTGTTTGTTATGACTGTGGTATTGCCAGTATTGAGGGATATTATCAATTAATTGTTTTTATTTCATTGAACGTGACCAGGTTTTTCTCACCCCTATTGGGCAGCTATAAATGTATTTGAATTGAACTGGTAGTGACCCAGTTCATGGTGGGAATGGAAATCTACTCGTGGTTTTTTTGCGAGAGCGAGCGCGTACGTTGAGGGGGAAATGTGGCCTCCTCGCGGACCCTGAGCGAACCTGAATTTGTCAACAAAAGTTTGAAGGTCATTTTCGAAAACGCTGCTTTTCTCGTAGCCAAATATGCGTCGTAATGAAATTTGGATTAAACCACGTAGGCCACCCGCCACCCGGCATAGCCAAACAAAGCAAAGCAAGTCGCACGTTTATTCTGGCTTCCTTCGTGGAGTTTCAAGTTATCATCGTATCCGATTGCTAAATTTGGTTGCAAAGATTTCTCTCCAATTTAAGCGGGTGAGCTGAAACAACAATAACACGCGCGTTAAACGCATATGCGCATGACAATTTTGCCCGTTGCCGGGTCTTACGACTGGAATTTGTCCGGATCATAATTCACGTGGCATAACCCAGAAATCAATTAAGAAACCATCATCTCTTCTCACATCAACTTGCCGTCTTCATCATCATCGGCCACGATCAATCCAGGACTCGGGTGTCTTGCCCACAGCCGCGTACCATCCCCCCCACAGCCGCCTACCCTCTCCTGTGTTGCGTGAGTTCAGGCGGACGCTGCCCCAGACGCTTCCCCTCCCTCCATGGGCCCCCGCCCCCCCCGCCGCTCCTCCAAGCCCCAGGTGTTCCGACCGCGCGAGCAGCTCATGTCGCGCGCCAACAGCCTGAAGAAGGCCATCCGACAGATCATCGAGCAGGCTGAGAAGGGTGGGCCTTCATCTCGCACGCACGCACGCACGCTACTTGCACGCGCCTATAACACTGTGTAACTATTTTTTTTTTGTTCCTGGGTAGTAAGTGTTGCTTCCCAATTGCTTAAAGAGTACAGAAAATGGCTATTATGCCCCACAAACTGAACGTGGGCTACAGGACTGATTGCTTTCATACCGGCACTTAAAATGTTTTACTGCTGCCTGTTTACTGCTGCCTATTGCTATTAAACGCACATGTAACTGTGGCGAAACATCGACCATGAAACGTCGATTGGCAGAAGACCTTTGCCAGGGCTACAAATCGGTCCATATCACGTGCCAGGGTCCATCCGCTACTTTTACACTTAGTACATCTGTTTGAATTGTGTTATTGGCTGGCAATGCCGGTATACTGTTGGATGAGGGCCTCCCTCCCCCACACCACGTGGGTTATGTTTTATTGCACATCCTCCCTCTCACAACGTTACATTGCAACATCCTCACATTCTGAAAGGCATTTCCAGTTGCATTGACGGTATGCAGCATACTGGACTCATCACAGCAGGCAGGAGGGGGGGGGTGACTTTACCGAAAGACCCAAATAGTAGGAGAGGGGGGGTGATTGGCCAGGTCATTGCCATAATGGGAGTTATTTGCTGATGCTTTACCGTGCTGCGTGATGTTGAAGGCAGGGGAGAGCATGGACGTGAGAACGTAGTGTGTGGTTCAGTGGATTTTCCCACACTGCCCCCTGCTGCTCAACACAGAGCCCTGCAACCCATTTGTTCGGGTGTGGCCTTTCTCACGGAGCACGTGAATGGAGAGGCCGTGGATAGAGGCCAGAAGCGACCTGGCCACAACTATAAACTATATATTTTTTCCAGGCAAGGCCCTACCACTGAGTTATGTAGATCTTTTTCGAAGCGACCGGGCTAAAAATGATAGCTCAACAAAGTGGCTTATCACGTGGAAATTTATTGCAGCAAAATACTCGTGCATTTTTCTAAATGTGGAGGGAAAAACCGGAGGACTCTTGAGAAAAATCCACGCGACCACGGGAAGAGAGAGCCATGCAAACTCCAAATATACAGGCGTCAGGGTCGGGATCTAATCCACGACCCACATACCAGGCGAGAGGGATTAGACTTCTGTGTTTAACACCATTTTGGCCTAAAGATCATCATTAATTTCTATATTTTAAGGCAGTGGTATTGACGAATGCGTAGAGTGTTTTGTTACTTGTGTCTGTAAAACAGTGCAGTACAGTATCACCCAATCATGTGTTCGGGCATGCTAGTGGCCATCCATTCAAGCACTCTCCAGGCTCAAAATCCTAAGCTTTTTAAATATTTGACGACATCTTGGGCATATGCCGCATTACCAAACAACACTTGCTATAGAAAATAGTAATTATTTCTCAAACGTTTTGCTTCACCCACAGCTGTGGACGAGCAGAACGCGCAGACGCAGGCCCACCGCAGCAGCCTCCACCCTGACGACCCCCCCGCGGAGGCCCACGGGGTCACCGTGAGCTCCGCGCCGGACGCCGCCGCGGCCGCCGCCGATTGCGAGGACGACACTGCCCCCGACTCGGCCGCCGCGGCCGTGCCGGCGACGCATGCTCCAAGTCTCGGCTCACGATCGGGCCTCGCCCGCAAAAGTAAGAGAGTGGTTCGGAATGTTTGGGGGGGGGTGATCTGGAGAGCGTCGGGGTGAAATGACACCTCGTATCCCGAGCACGATTTTTACATTTTGACCGCAAAGTTGCCTTTGTAGAACTGTCCACAAGTATATAAGAACGGGAGACGGAGCAGAGCCTCACCATTCTGGCGAATTGCCCGATGATGCTGGATGCAATTACCAGCGAAACGTCGTACTCAAAAATTGTAAATGTTGTGGTTTCACGCTTCAACACACCGGTGGGCTAAAGCAGTGAACTATTTGTCTTTTGTCAACGTGACACTTTTTTACTGATTGGCCGTGTCGGGTGGTGGAGGGTTACAACACATTTATAAATAACGCTGTCTAACCCAAAAACGTTGATTATGAATCATATTGGTCGCGAAAGCCTACGTGTTAAACTGTCCACAAGTAGCCTGTAGTGTGCCCCTTTGATCAAAACTCCGCTACATCGTTGACTCACGGCAGCGGCCCGGCTGTCTGTGCAGGTTCCAGGGCCTCGAGCAAGAGCAGCCTGCTGGGTTCAGGGGCCCCCGGGGTGTTTGGAGTCGCAGGCCTCAGCGGAAGCAAAGAGAATCTGCCGATTCTGAACACGCGCATCATCAACCAGAGTAAATGACACACACTCGCACACGGCTCGTGTCACGCGCACAACAGGTCCGCTGTCGCGTGCGTTTAGTTGTGAGCGCCCGTTTGGTTATCAGCCGCCATTAAGGCCGACATAGGAACAGGTGGGGGGGTGGTGAGTGGTGGTGCGAGTGCTACACGCACACACACACATGCTTTTGTCACGCTCTGGCCCTTCGTGTCATCGTGTCTCTGTGAGACTGCTTGCCTCTGATGTGCGCCGCTTTGTTCTGTGTCTGCCGTTGTCCCTGCATCTCATGTGCGATGGTTCCATGTCTCTCCATGTCTCCGAGTGTCCCCGCTATTTCTCACTGGGACTCACTGGCTAGGTGTGCAACTACAAGATGAGAGCCACTGATGGGTGTTTTACCTATGACACTTCCATTCTAAGATGATGATTGATGATGGGCTGAGTCAACAGCGTGATGGTGATGATGTGTGTTACCTTTGTCTCAAGCGTGATGTGTCCTGTGGCCTTGGTTGCCCGTGTGTGTATGTCTTAGGTGCTCGCTAACAGCACTTGCCCCAACAGTTTGTTAAGGCTATACTGGGAGGATCTTTGCCTTTTTATGTCTTTGTTTTGTGTGCTTGTGTCTTTGTGTATACGTGGAGCGGCGGTGTAGTGGTTATTGCACCGCGCTATGAAACGAGCGACCCGACTTAATTTCCCGCTCACGGCCAACACAATTATCTGAACTGGCCCTGTGCCTCCCCTAGGTCGACTCGGCCTCCAATGAGTACCTGGAGCTGTGCGTAAACATCGCCACTCGGGAGACAAAGGCGGTCTGGCGTGGCATTGGCCACTCGCCCCCTCGTGTACCCTCCCAGCCTTCATAGGTGCTCGCTAACAGCACTTAGCCGAAAAGTCTGTCGAGGCTATAACGGGGATCTTTGTGTGTACGTGTGCAGGCCTGCGTGCTGGCCTCACTGCGTCACTCTTCACGCTGGGCGCCTGCGTCTCCCCGTCCATCGCCCCCGACGCAGACTCGCTGTGAGTTCCAGTGGTGCTTGCGTGCGTGCGTGCGCGTTTAGAGTATTTGGCTGTGTGCGCACGCGTGTGCATGTACGCACGCGTGTGCATGTACGCACGCGTGTGTAACATTCTGTGTGTGTGGCCTGCGCGTTCACAGTGAAGGCTACACGGAGAAGTGCGTGATGAACAATTACTTTGGCATCGGCCTCGACGCCAAGATTTCCCTCGACTTCAACAATCGTCGTGAGGAACACCCGGAGAAGTACAGGTGCCTCCTCTCGCCCTCCTCGCCACTCCACGCTCACCCCGACCCTACCGCCAACACACGCTCCAAACACCAACACACCATTATCAATCTTGAGTTTGTTCCTGTTGCCCGGCTCTCTGACATTGACATGCTAATCTTCTCATTGGCACACCTCTCGGTGGCTGGGCCGCCTCACATTTACATACAAATTCCTTCTCTAGCTCCGCCCACTTACCCTTGGGTTGGACCCACCAAAAGCTTCTATAACCTCGTGTTGCAGCAGCAGCAGGAGCTCTCTTTCTCCTACGTTAGCAGTCCTCCTGCTGTGTTGGTTTCACCTGATGACGGTTGCTTGTGTTGCGATCGTAACGTCGTGATCTATACATTTTCTATCTACGTGACTTTACCGAAAGAACCAAAGAGTATTCATCCTAAATCTTCACATTCTCTATATATAAGGTGTGTTCGTGTTTCCCAACTTGATTCCCATCGCGCCATCGTCCTCGTCATGGCACGCAGCATTCCTGCGGAACTCTCCCACACCAGTGGTTCGCCCCATGTCATTCAAAAAAATACCCGTGGAAGGAGATATTATAGAACTACTGCTGAGATCCCTTTGAGTAGCTGTTTTAATCCATGCACTGCGAGGTGGGGGGAGGGAGTTGTATGGTCGGGGGGGGTGACACTTTCCCACACGCCCTGCTACAGAGAAATGTTCATCGCATGGAGTCAAGCAGACATTCTATAAATGTAGCCAATTTACGGGGAAAACTTTAATTTATCGTGAGGGGTTTTTTTTTGGACGCGCTTTGCTGGACTCACATTGTGCGATCGCTTTTTGTCTTTTCCACCACTGCTCCCGGCGCGCAAACTGCGGTCTCATTGTGCCCCTCCTTGGTCTAGGAGTCGAACCAAGAACATCATGTGGTACGGAGTCCTGGGCACGAAGGAGCTGCTTCAGAAAACATACAAGAACCTCGAGCAGAGGGTCCTGCTGGAGGTGAGGACTCATTCGTTGTCACGGCCGTCGAGAGTCTTTGACGGAGGAGTTAGAGGTTGGTCTTGAGCTGGGAAGCGGTGGGTCGGTAGTGTGGATGACCAGTCGGAGGGACTTTCCAGACTCAGAGGGTAGCAGAGGAGGAGCGAAGGTTTGGCAAGAAGCCAGTCCATCTTGAAGTCGGTGAGCATGATCTTTTTTCATGCGTTGTACAGATAGCAATTATTGTCCAGATGAAGGTTTTGATGCTGAAAATGAAATGAAGCTTCTTCTTACATTTGTTGCACTCAGACAATTTACAAATCCACATTCGTGCGTGTGTCTTGTCTTTCCGCGTGTGCGAAATTCCCCAACTGCCCTCGCCCATTGCCCAATGCCCAGTGCGATGGGCAGCCCATTCCCCTGCCCTCCCTTCAGGGCATAGCTGTGCTGAACATATGCAGCTACGCGGGAGGAACCAACTTCTGGGGAGGCACCAAGGAGAACGACGTGAGTTGGCGAGTGCTCTTTCACAGTCCCCTGCCTCTGTCGCTCACACCCGTCACAGACACACCTGTCAGATATTCTGGGTTTTTTCGGTAAAGTCACGTAGGTAAAAAATTAAAATTAAAATTGATTAAAGTAAATTTAAAAAAATAAATCACGACGTTTCGGAGGCAACACAAGCGTGCTGTGACAGTTCCACCTGAAGACGGAAGCTTGTGTTGCCTCCGAAACGTCGTGATTTTTATTTTATTTTACTTTTATCAATTTAAATTTTTTACCTACGTGACTTTACCGAAAAAACCCAGAATATGAATCCTTGCAGTCACGAAAACACCTGTCAGATACTCACCACATCATCATCATCATCGTTATCACCCCATGATCGGTCCACCACTGGATGAAGCCATCATCGTCATCATCGTCATCATCGTCGCTCACAGCCCTGCGATGTAACAACCCGTCTAGCACCGCGGCACAGGACCTGACCCCGTCGCTCCATCTCCGTGGTAGACGTCCTCTCGGGCGCATTCCGCTACTTCCAGCTGCCACTCCGTCATCGGTTTCGACCACCGACCATCATCCCTCCTCGTGACGCGTCCGGCCCAGACCCACTGCGATCCAAACGCCTGCGAGTTAATGACAGCTCATGGGAGGTGATGCGAAAGGGTTGTTTTGCTCATTTGTTCCGGGTCTGCCTTTGCGCCTCCCTTGCTGCCCTGTGTTACAGACTTTCACGGCTCCCTCCTTTGACGACAAGATCCTGGAGGTGGTGGCCGTGTTTGGCAGCATGCAGATGGCCGTGTCCAGAGTTATAAACTTGCAGTACCACCGCATCGCGCAGGTGAGAAGATGGAGGAGAACACGGCCCCTTGTTCAGGAGGGTCATGCCAAGCTTTCGCGGTCGCGAGTGATGTTGTTAAGTATAATGATCCCAATTAAGTTATTTTGCAAGTACATTTTTCAGCATTTTAATGTATGAACGCATCCGAGAGGACGTCCGCTGTGGAGATGGAGCGATGAAAATTAGCTCGTGTGCAGACTCGGAGGATTCGTTACATCATCGCAGAATCGTGGAACGTGTGGCAGTGGTTGGGGAGGCCTTGAACCAGAAGTGGACGTTTCATCGCTGGCGACTGATGACGATGATTTACAAACATTTGCGCGCGTGTACCGTGTTGCACCTGGGGAGCGGTGGCCCAGTGGTTAGCACACTGCACTACAAACCCGGCGACCCGAGTTCCATTCCTACTCGCCACCAATATAACAGTGACGGTTATCTGAACCGATCTTGGGACTCCCCTAGGTCGACTCGGCCTCAAATGAGTACCTGGTGCGGTGTGTAAAAACATCGCCACTCGGGAGACCTCTCGTGTGCCGTGCCGGCCTTCATAGGTGCTACTCGCTCACAGCACTTTCCCGAACAGTCTGTTAAGGCTACACGGGGTATCTTTGTCTTTGCAGTGCCGCACCGTGCGAATCAGCATCCTGGGGGAGGAGGGGCTGCCCGTGCAGGTGGACGGGGAGGCGTGGGTGCAGCCGCCCGGATTCATCCGCATCGCTCACCGCAACCGCGCTCAGATGCTCACGCGGGACAGAGTGAGAATCGCCCGCCTCCACTGCAGCAGCAACAGCACTGACGATGCTGGAGAGAAGGGGTTCAAGGGCCGAGAGAGAGAGAGAGAAGGGGTTCAGTGGCTTGCAGAAGGGGACTGAGTTATCGCTACTTCTGAAGGCAGTTTTGGAGACGCCGAACCAGTTATTGCTGAGATCTCGGTTAAAAATGTTGGGGCTGGATCTTTTTCAAGTGTCAAGTTTATTTTGTTTAACCAGATGGGAACTCAAAGAGTTCCGATTGTTCTCATTTGCAAGACCGATCTGGGTTCACCAAAATATATTATAATCGCAAGACAGTAAAAGTACTGGAGCAGACGTTGAAAAAAAGATAAATCTGAGCAAAAATAACTGAGATTATTCTTAGACTGATCGTAGTACAATTACAAATAACAGTACATAATCGCTTTTCAGTTTCAGTTTTAATTTATTAGGATTTACCCTGTGAGCCATTCGGCTCTTGATTTGGGTTAAACCGCAACAAACAATAAAATTACAAGATACACCTAAAATTCATTGTACACAAATCTGAACATCGCATACGTAAACAATAAAATCCTACAGAAAAAGCACAACCCGTCCATGCTGTGTACAGAAAGTGCAAAAAATTCCATTTCAGAGACAAGGTGCCAGTGCAATTGAGATACAGGTCCAAGATCTTACACCGAGAGGTTCATAATGATGATTGCCATGACAGTAACAATGACAACACTGGTTAGGATGACAATGAGTGTGACTTAAACAGCAGTGATAATGTAATGGTTCTCACGCTGGAGGTCTCCGATTCGATTTCCCATCACGGCTGTTGAAAAAATGTACAACTTTTTTAAAGTCCCCATGCCTCTGTTTATCCAGCAGTATAAATGGGTAATGACGATGATGAGGATCCGTTTGTGTGGATGCTAGGCTTTCGAGAGCACGCTAAAGCTGTGGGAGGACAAGCAGCATCGCGATGATTCTGCACGCCCAGGCTCCCAGCATGCCTTACAGGGGGGCAGCAGCGATTCCCAGCATGCCTTGCAAGGGGGCAGCAGCGGTGGACTGGTGCCCGAGGTGGTTGGGGGAGCAGAGGCAGAGCAAGTTCATCAGTTTGCAGAGACTGCACGATTACTCATGAAGGAGTGAGTATGTGTGCGCGCGTGTGTACCTGTACGCTTATGCATTTGTCTGTGTGTACAAATGTCCGGTGTGAGTAGTGGGGAGTGGTGACATGATGGTTAGCGAATTGTGCTACCAACCTGGCAACCCGGGTTCGATTCCCAGCCACGGCTTTACGTTGGTGACGAACGAGATCTAAATTGGTCCTGGGCATCCCGTAGGTCGGCTCAGCCTTAAAATTATAACTTGGTGCAGCGGTTAAAAACATCGGCACCGGGAAGACAAAGGCGGCCGTGCGTGGTCCTGGCCACACCACCCCCCCACGTGCACCGTGTGCCGGCCTTCCAAGGTGCTTGCTTACACAGCACTTGCCCCGACAATCTGAAAGGCCTACACGGGAGAGGGGGGGACACCTTTGTCTTTTGTGTGCGTGCGTCTCAGGATCCGCACAGCGGCCGACTCTCACCACGCCCTGGAGCAGGAGCTGGCGCACGCCGTGAACGCCGTGTCGCACGCCCTCGCCACCATCTACGCCAACACCGACTCCGAGGTGCCCCCTACCGTTCGGGCGGGGGGCGTGTGGGGGGCGTGTGGGGGGCGTGTGGGGGGCGTGTGGGGTGCTCGTCGACTCGGCAGTGGGAACCTCGCGATTTCAAATCCCGGTGTGGGGCGGTGGGGCGGTGAGGGGTGGAGGGTTTTGAACGGCATCCATCATTCGTCGTCCGACTCCCATCTTCTTCATTCGTCGTGTTCGTTGCCATCATCATCTTCGTCATCATCTGTATGTGTTCGTCACAATCATCTTCATCCTCGCCACAGTCATCATCTTCTTCATGTTCGTCACAATCATCATCTTGTCACAATTATCATCATGTTTGTCACAATCATCTTCATGTTCGTCACAATCATCATCTTGTCACAATTATCATCATGTTTGTCACAATCATCATCTTGTCACAATTATCATCATGTTTGTCACAATCATCTTCATGTTCGTCACAATCATCATCTTGTCACAATTATCATCATGTTTGTCACAATCATCATCTTGTAACAATTATCATCATGTTTGTCACAATCATCATTATCTTCATTTCTCTTTATTATTGTAATCGACATCATCATCATCACCCCTCTGGCGCCAACTAAAATGGGAAGCGTCACTTTATGGGGAGTCAATAGTTGTTGTTTCGGCGATACTGGCTCTTGCCATAGGAATGTGGAAGTTCCACCCCAGCTCAGCACCAAGCAGTGGAGATGAAGACACGAGCACTGTGTCAGCGTCCGTCGGTGCTCACAACATGTTCCCCGGGGGGGTGGAGCGGGGAAATCTCGTGTTTTTGTGTGTCGGTATATACATCTCTGCATATAAGTGTATGTGAATTTGTGTAGGTTTGGATGTGTGTATATGTTTGTTGATATTATATAAATGTGTTGAGTATGTATGTTGAACTTATTTCACGCCGTACGGAGCTCACCGTGATAATCGGAGGGGCGTGGGGAAGTACCCGGTGTGATATGTAAACATCGCCGCTGGGGAGACGAAGGCAGCCGGGCGTGGCGTTGGCTGCCCACCCCCTCGTGTGCCGTGCCGGCCTTCATAGGTGCTACTCGCTAACAGCACTTGCCCAGTAAGTCTTGTCGAGGCTATAAGATGGATCTTTATGTATCCCCATCCCATGGCACAGCCGCTGAGCCAGGCGTTGGTGCTGGACCTCGTCCACAAGGTGAAAGCGCTGCACAGCGAGACAGCCCAGCTCCTCTGTGGGAAACTGGTACGATCCACCGCTGACCTTAATAGGTGCTCGCCGACCGTATGTGTGTTCAAGGAACCATCGTTGTTTTCGCCAACGTTATCCGTCTTCACTGTCATTGATTTTCACCTTCGCCCATCTTTTGGTTTGTCGTCATCAGCAGCGTTTTCAACGTCGTCTCCATCGCAATCGTCGTCGTCTTCGTTGCGTATTCGTATGTGGGTAGTGACCAAATAACGGGATGAATCGAACCAGGGTCGATAAACGATAACCACTAAATCTTTGACCGTTTTAAGAGATCGACTATCGATTCCGAAAGTCAGGAACCACTTATCGTTTCCTGCTGAACTTTACCGATGAATGCGCCGATTGGCACACGCGGACACACAAACCGCACGGGTGGCAAGCCATCGGTACGAGAGCAATGCGTAAAAGCGTACAAAATGAGTTGGCGAGCGTTGAACGTGTCCTATGCAAAAAGAGACACTCGCGTGTATCCGTATGAAATGTGTGTACGAACTTTTAGCACCGTACGTAGCCAACTGTGCTAATGGGAGGTGTCTGTGTGTGTGTTTGCGTGTGTGCTTGTCGTATCACTGTGCGTGCGTGTTGCATCGTCGTGGTGGGGCGTAGCTGCTGGACACGTCGCACGAGGAGCGTCTGGGCGCAGCGCTGGGCAGCGTCGAGCAGGAGTTGCATGGCCTGGGGGACATCGCGTGGCTCTCGGGGAGCGTACGGGCGTCGGACTCGGAGGTGAGGAGGCACGCCACTCGCCCGCTCGCCCGCCCGCTCGTTTACCGATCCAATTACTCACTCACTTGCAAACTCTCACTCGCGTATACACTCATCCGCACGCCCAATCACTCGCCCACTCAAACATTCAATCACTCACCAATTCACCTACTTAAATGCTCATTCACTCACTCACTAATTTAATCACTCACATACTGTCTCTCTCTCTCACTCTCCTCGTGTCTCCCCCATGTCTCCGTGTATCTCCACATGCCTGTGGATTGCAGGGCGCTCTGGTAGAGTTCTCCAAGAGGAGCCGAAGCTCAAAGTTCCGTCTCTTCCGGAGAGACAAGAACCACAAGCCGCGTGACAGCAGAGGGCTGGCTCCCTTCCCTGGTACGTGGCCCATGTACACTGCCTTGCGCTGCGCCTCCACGCCCCTGTGTTCATCATCATCTTCGTCGTAACAGACGGCGGAGTAAAACATAGCGAGAATTCCTGCTCAAAATAGCAATCGTCTCTGTTCGCATCCCTGAGAACAACGGTCGAAAATCCACATTCCCACGTACACACCCCTGTGCCGTGTCTGCAATTGCTGCTCTGTGTGTGTGACGGTGCAGCTGCATTTGTGTATAATATTACCGCCGCACGTGCATTACAAACCCAGTTACCCGAGTTCGATTCCCACTCGCGACCAATAACTGTGGATAAATGTTAACTGGTCCTGGGCCTCCCCTAGGTCGACTCGGCCTTCAACGAGTACCTGATGCGGTGTGTAAACATCAGCACTGGGGAGACAAAGGCGAGCGGCCGTGGTGTTGGCAACCCCACACCCCCTGATGTGCCGTGCCGGCCTTCATAGGTGCTCACCAACAGCCCTTGCCCCAACAGTCTGTTAATGGCTATACAGGGGATCTTTGTATTTGTGTGTACCACCACCACCACCACTCTCTACGAAACACAGTCACTGCCGATATAACTCTGCCAATGTGTGTTTGAGCACGCGGCGTCTAATGTTGCCGACTGGCGCGCCTGCGCGTGTCCACGTCTTTGTGTGTCCGTGTGTCCCTGTAGTCCAGCAGTGGGGTGTGGAGGAGGTGGGCGCGTGGTTGGAGCTGCTCTCTCTGGGCGAGCACCGCGAGTCGTTCGCTCGGCACGACATCCACGGCACGGAGCTCCTCCAGCTCGAGAGGAGAGACCTGAAGGTGCGGCCCGCGAAAGGGACGCGAGACACGCGATGCTCGTCACACAGAGAGACAAACCACTGGGCAGACAGAGAGAGACGCACCACTCCGTACAGACGCACTACTCGATACACACACAGATACACGCTACTCTATACACAGACATATACACTATATGTTACACAGACACTACTTGTTACACAGAGACACCTTGGCTCGGTACGCAAAGACATAGTTCCCCACCTTATGTGCTGCCCCCCTTCCTCCTCCTTGCTGTGTTTATTCCATCAGGAGCTGGGCATCTCCAAAGTTGGCCACGTCAAGCGAATTCTCAACGGTATCAAAGAGCTCAACAAGGGACCCACAGGGGAGTTCTGAGAGCCTCCAAGCATTCACCTCTCATCAAGTAGGTCCCGTGACAAGGGAGGTCCCACCACGGAGGTCCCACCACGGAGGTCCCACCACGGAGGTCCCACCACGGAGGTTTCAGCAAGGAGGTCTCATCGTGGAGATCTCATCGTGGAGGTCTCAACATTGGAGATCGCAACAAGGAGGTCTCAAGACGGAGGTCTCAAGACGGGGGTCTCAGCAAGGAGGTCCCGTCAAGGACGTCTCCTCACGGAGGTCTCGTCACGGAGGTCTCGTCACCAGCTCATCGGGTCCACCACGGAAGCCCCACTACGGAGATCTCATCACTACGGAGGTGTAGGCCTTACCACAGAGGTGTAGGTCCCACCACAGAGGTGTAGACCCTAATACAGAGGTTTAAGGCTCCAATACAGAGGAGTAGGCCCCACCACAGAGGAGTAGGCCTCACCACAGAGGTGTAGGCCCCACCACAGAGGTGTAGGCCCCACCACAGAGGTGTAGGCCCACCACAGAGGTAGTAGGCCCCACCACAGAGGAGTAGGCCTCACCACAGAGGTGTAGGCCTCACCACAGAGGTGTAGGCCCCACCACAGAGGTGTAGGCCCCACCACAGAGGTGTAGGCCCCACCACAGAGGTGTAGGCCCCACCACAGAGGTTTAAGGCTCCACCATAGAGGTGTAGGTCCCACCACCGAGGTGTAGGCCTCACCACAGAGGTGTAGGCCCCACCACAGAGGTGTAGGCCTCACCACAGAGGTGTAGGCTCCACCACAGAGGTGTAGGCCCCACCACAGAGGTGTAGGCCCCACCACAGAGGTTTAAGCTGCACCAGAGAGAAGTAAGCTGCACAAAAGAGGACCCCAGCACCGAGGACGTCTGTGTCTTGACCTCAGCCTCGTGTTGCGTGGGCTCCTGCGCAGCGTCTGTCTGTCTATTCCACTACCAAAGGCCACGGCAGGACTGTGGACTTGACCAAAACACAGGGGGGCAGATGCCCCCCCCCCACTCCCCTATTGAAAGCAGCCAGACCGTCAGTGTGTGGGTGTGGGTGCGTGTGTGTGTAGACTTGCGTCCGTGTGTGTAGACCTGCGTGTGTAGACTTGCGTGCGTGTGTGTGTAGACCTGCACGTGTGTGAATGGGTAAAGTTCTAGGGGTGAAACAATTTTACTGCCCCCCCCCCCCCCCTCTTCCAAAGGTGCTTCTATGAATTGTCAAGATTCGTCGTCTCTATTTGAGTCAAGTACAGAATGTTGTTTTGATACATTGTAAGGAATGGTCACACCTCTATTGGCGGTGGAGACAATTTTTAACCTATTACATACAACATATACAAGTCAAAAAGCATCGATCCGTACAGACGTGGTACGATGCTTGTTTCCTAAAAGCAAGGTTCAATACGATGCGGTGGATTATTCCAGCCCGAGTGGATGGGTATATTTGGGTGTGTGAGTAGGCACGTGTATGGATGTTGTGTGCATGTATGTGTGTGTGTGCGTATGCATGTGTGTGTAGATTTACTTGTGTAGGGATGCATTTGTGTATGTGTCCGATGTGCGATGTGTGTGCGTGTGTATCGGTATAGGAGGTCTGTGTGTTTTGCATGTGGAGATCAGCGTGCTGCGCTACGAACCCGGAAACTCGAGTTAAATTCTCGCCTGCAGCTCACGTTAGTCTAAAGCCTGCCCGAGGTCAATTTAGCCTTAAATGAGTTCCTGTTGCAGTCTATAAACACAAAAACCCCCTTGTGTGCCATGCCAGCCTTAATAGATGCTCGCTAACAGCACCTTCCCCAACAATCTGTAAGGTTTGTACGGGGAGATCTTCGTGTGTATGTGTGTGTGTATCCTGTGTATTTAAGTTTATTATGCGCATTTATTTAAGTTTGTGTGTAATCATGCAAAAAAACATCTGTGTAGTGTGCGTGCGTGTAGCGTGTAGCGTGCGTGTAGTGTGCGTGTTGTGTGCGTGTTGTGTGTCCTGTGATTGCACACCCATGCACTGTGCTGGCTGTTTTTTTTTATGAACCTTGTTTGACTTTTATACTGAAAAAAATGAAAAGGAACAAAATGGTAAGGAGGAGGAGCGTGTGTTTTAACTGTTGTAGCTTCATCACGTTTGTGCCATGATTGACGCGACCAAAAAAAAATAATCCAACACTTAAAAAAAAAGATGATGATTAGATTTTTTTAAGTTTTAACATCGGGTTAAATTTTAAACCCTTTTTTAAATTAAAATCGTCGAGGATATTTTCCAGACCTTAATATTTTGGTTGTACATGTCTTAATTTGCAAGGTTGGCGTTCTTAAATTTATTACTACTATTAATGTTATTGTAATTGGTGTTGTTTTAAGCTAAATGAGGTTTATGATTGGAGTGAAACATCTGTAATAGCGTGCGCTGAGTGTTGAAAAAGTGATCGTTTTAACGTGTGCAATATCTTTTCTCCCACAAGTTGAGAGGTGGGCGTTTAAATGTGGCTCACCACCGAGCCAGCCGTCGCAGTTCAATCCCTCCTGCTGCTCAGAAGTTGTACACATCGCATGGCAACACGGCAGTGGGCCCCAATGGGTTGCATTTGTGGCTGGAGCAATGGGTTGCATTTGTGGCTGGAGCAATGGGTTGCATTTGTGGCATCAACAACAACAACATCAGCAGTAGCGGAAGCATCGTCCTAAGCAGCCACATTCTAATCGCCGTCATGCTATCGTGTATTGGGTTGGCTAGGGCCAAGTGGCATAGGTTATTGGTGACGAGTTTTTAGTATAGGGGCAGGGCTAGGGTCTGGCAGGCTTTTGTGATTTGACCTCGTTCGATTCTGGTGGTCTCGAGTGGTTCGTTCTATGGCCGGTAATTTGGTTGGCCGGTGTGGCTGGGGCTACGCGTAGAGTGGTTGGCCTAGTGTGCTTTAGGGATGGATATTGACGGTGTATCGCTCGTGACATTCGGGCTCGGGCATGCGCTAGCTCCTTACGGACTGCTTCGTGATGTTGTGTATGTTACGTAGTATTCACGTGCGTTGCGGCTCTTGAAATATTGAGTTTTGTACCGATTTCGAAAGAAAAAAAAGGCTCCTTGTAATTTTGATTGCCGTCCCCTGGGCTAGGGTTGTATTGTTTAGCGCGGTTAGGTCCAGCAGTAGAGTTTAGTTGGCTGGTGTGGTTACGGACGGGGGTAGTACATGGTTGGCTTTTGTTAAATGGGCCAGTCTCTGTTGTGTTAGTGTGGTGAGGGCACGTATGCTCGACCCACAAACTGTTTGCCCCCTCCCCCATCCTTGTGTTTTACCTTTGCCAATCTGCAGCATACAGCCTCTTGTTGTAGCTGGAGCAGGGATTGAACTGTCGACTTGCTTGCAGGCTGGCTCGGTTGGCAAGCTCTGCCCAGCGCGCAGGACCCAGACCCCCCCACCCCATTGGCCGCGCCAAACGAATCGACTTGAATCATTCGTCCGTTCGAGAGCTCCGGAGTGCGGGCATTGCTTTTGTGCGGGTGTTTATTCGCCGTTTTTACCGTCGTCGATGTTGTATCAACGGTTATCGTATTTCAGTCCGCGTGCTAAAGGCTGATTTTTTTTTTTCCCAAAGCTGCCGGGACACTTTGATGTCGAGTGTCTTTTTTTTTCCTGGCTCTAATTTGCCAGTTCCGTGCACGCGTGTACAAAATGGAGCAAATGGGGCAGTGTTTCTTGCACTGTGCTACCAGGCCAGCCACCTGGATTCCATTCCCGTCCACGCCAGTGGCGAGTTGAATTTTAACCCGTCCAGGGCCCAATCTCTAGGTTGGCTCGGCTTGAATTGAGTGGAGGGTGCAAACAATCAGCACCGGGGAGATGAAGGCAAGCAAGAGCGGTGTTCCCACACCGCCGGCCTTAGTAAGCGCTCGCTAATGGCGCGTGTGCGTACAGGCTTTTGAGTCTAAACGTGGGGTATTTATATTGGTGGCTACGTATGAATATTTGGTGTATTTTGATGTCACTGTGTCAATGGCCAGGTCTTTGAAAATTGACTGTGGTCCATAGAAGCCTTCTCTTGAGAATGGTGTCACAGGGTTACTTACATTCCACTGTGTGTCTGATGACACATTTACATTGACAAGGCCTTACTACCCCTACCCAGTATGTAACTTACCAGGGATCCAACTCCTAAAGACTGACTAAGTAGGTAGCTAGTCAGTTCCCCATTGTAATTGTTCCGTAAAATGCAGGAGGGCTGATGGAAAAGTCTGTGGCTTGATATTGAAGGGGAACGGTGCTTACAATAAAGGGCGAATGTTTATATTTTTTTATCAAGGACTACAAATGCTCAGTGCTAAATTAATTGTCCTCTTATGTTCATTGGAAATTTGAGAACTCTGAAAGACAAAACAAATCTAAAACTACAAAAACAATCGGGGAGAATCGAGATAAATCTGAAAAATTCCCACATCCACAACTGAAGTGGCTCCCAGTGCCGTCCAAATGTCTCCCCAACCAGAGAATCGCTTGTTGGGAAAGTGCACCCTACTCGTTACGGAGGAGCGCTGTGAGTAGTGAGCTCCATGGGTGCTAGAGGAGTTATTCTGAGCGGTGGTAAAATTAAAGCCCTTGGTACATTGATGAACCAAATGCTTCGGACTTGAAGGGGAGGGGGGAGCTGTGTCTAGGAATAATAGGGCTCTCATCAGGGCCACGTGTTGCTCACTGGATCAGTACATGGAACTTTCCATCAGCTGCTCTCCTGAAACTATGTATGTGGAGGTCCGGTCACTGGCTCACTCGGAGGCGTTCACATACAGCGAAGAACTCCCCAAATCGCTGAGCTTCGAGGTGACCGGGAGATGGTAAGAGATGAATCGTGTTTCTGACCGATCTGTGTTGTGGACTTGAGAAAACTATCCCCCCTCCCCTTCTCCCAAGTTATGCGTGGCGTTTTCTCCGGGTACATTATGGTGACGTTGTTTTTTTGTCAGCTGGCCTGTACAAATTCTATGGCTGTTGTGTGTGTGTTCCACCAAGTCTTTGTGGAGTGCTCATGCCAAAAAAAAACATTGTGGTGTAAATACGAGGACCACTCAAAAAGATGTCTGACTGCACAGACAAGGGACCTGTGGCCTATATTTGTGGTCGTGTTGTGGCGCCAGTCATTCCTTGCAGGCGGATTCGCCAATGTAGTCGGTTGAAGTCGTGACGCTGATGTTGGGCTACAGATGTGTTGACCGAGGTGTTAATCCACACCAAGAATTCACATCCATTCTAGCGCAGGCCTAACGGCTCCGTGTCCGCTCCGTAGCCGCTCCGTAGCTTAGACCCACAACTCAGAAACTCAACCTGCGCTGTTTATTAAGTCGGGATATGAATAATTATAACCTTGATTTGAAGCTTTCGTGACTGCAGGAATTACTCTTTGGTTCTTTCGGTAAAGTTAAATAATAGAACACGACGTTTCGATTGCAACACAAGCAACCGTCATCGGGTAGAAATACATTTGAGACAGACATTCCTGTAAACATTCATGCCAACGTTTGTTTTATTTTTTTAAACCTACAATGATTACTGGTATTGGCTTAACATCCCAATGCCGCACAAGTACAACGGTAATTACTCAATTTAGAATGCACACAGCAGAAGCAGCAACATCGCCCCACTCCTGCTCAAATTTGGCAGGGCCCTCTTAATGATGAGTCTCGAGATCTTTCCTGGGTAATAATACAAATGCATTTTCCAACAACTTCATATCTACTCTGCAGCCCAGACGCAGAACTCCACACCCATCTTATAGATCTGTCTCATCAAGAACTTACTCAGGTTTATTTTGTTTAGTGTCTCTTGTTAATATGTATTTTTTTCTTTTATGGCATTGCATAGCGAGGATGTATACAATTTTAATTGATTTATGAAAAAATAAATATGATGAGTGGGCGAAGACCCCAGGGCCAAGCCCAGGACACTTTGGCGGGACTGTGGCTCGGCTGGCGTGGAAACGCCTGGCAATTCCCCCAGGAAGAGCTAGAGTCTGTCGCCAGGGAAAGGGAGCTCTGGACCGCCACTACTCAACACGCTGCCACCGCAACCCTCACCAGGACAAGCGGATTGAGAAATGAACGAACGAGTTGGCTGGATGAATTTCACAATTGCTGTGTCGGAGACAGTGAGCCAGTCGCTGCTGAGATGCTGGAATAATTCTAGATTTGAAGTTTTCGTGACTGCAAGGGTCCATACTCTTTGGCTTTTTCGGTAAAGTCACGTAGGTAAAATTTTTAATTTAAATAAATTAAATCACGACGTTTCGGAGGCAACACAAGCTCCCGTCTTCAGGTGGCACCGTCACAGCAAAATTACTGCATCAAGTGGTACAGTAATTTGGTAAAGTAATTTTGCTACGTGACTTTACCGAAAAAAAACAAAGAGTATGCTGGAATAAATTCTGGGTTCTAGCCACTCGTGTGATGTAACCGGCCTCTTGAGTTGATACAATTTATGGTCTCGACCCACCCGGCAGTGACTGCACAAATCGAACTGTCACATTGACTTTGGTCTGTTCCTCGGCGTTCCGTGGCCGAGCTATTCGGCAGATGGACTCCTAACACAACTGCAGAGAACGGTCAAAGTGGTGATAGAGTTCAATCGTATCGAGGAACGGCCGTGGAATGGCACCACAGATACAATGCAATGTGGATTCGTATCGTTTGTCCATTTATGCCATTTAATCACCCGATTAGGTAAACGATAAATAAAATATAACGTCTAAAGTGACCCATTTTCAAGACGCTTTTCAGAAATTAGGCCGTATTTATTTTGTATATGGGTATAGGCAGCCACTCACATAGGCAGAGGAAAGCCTTGAACCTGGATTTGGAACCAGGGCAGGACATCAACAGCATGGTTGGCTGTGGGAGAAGGGAGTTCCAGACTGGAGGCAGCTGAAGACATCCGCCCCAGAAACCACTTCTGTAGGAGTCACATGTGCAGCAGGCCTCACCGCGTGTTGTTACTCGTCCCCATATCTTTATTATAATTTAAAACATTAGCCCTCGGAGCAATAGTGGGCATGCCACATTCAATTTGACACTTTAGTCTTTTGTGCAGTCAACTCGCTACGCTTGAGCATCCGGTTGAATGTATTGGTGGCGAGTCAAAAGCCAGAATCTGCATTGTAGGCGCTGCCCTCGTGAAGGCTCCCACTCATCTAGCGGGTCTTTGGGCAGGGGTCTCGAGGCACTGATGTAAAATAGCCCTTGGCATCAGACGGAAACGTCTTGCGTTTTGTATTTGGGTTTAAACAATTGTGAGTCGTGCAGCTAATTATGTGGGTGGGGGTGTGTCTGCACATTGCTGTTGGTATTTTTGTGTATGTGACTTTGTTATTGTGTGCGTGTCGCATGTGTACGTGCGTGGATGTCCCGAGTATCTTTACGTATCAATGCACACGTATCTGTGTTGCATCGTTCGCCTGTCTGTGTTATGTGTCCCATGGGCACGTGTGTGTCATCCATATGTCTGTACATAATCATTTATGTGTATGTCTGTTAATGTGTTTATGTTTAAAATATCTGCCTAGGTATTTTGTACAATCAGACACTCAACCCCCACATCTCCCAATTGGTGATTGGGCAGTTGTGGAGAGAGTGGAGTGTTTCCCATACCTGGGCAGTGTGCTTATGACCAGCTCTCCGAATCAGTTGAGCGGCATTATCTTTTTATTGGCTGCGTAACGCTGTGTGGAAGCTACCTGTTCAGTCGCTCCACACGAAACTTCAGGTCTTCTCGGCCACGGTCATTCCCTCCCTTCTCTACGCTTGCGAAACGTGGGCCCCCCTTAATTGAACATCTTTGCTGGTTAGAAACATTTAGGCTGGCCTGCCTACGATCCATCCTGGCTTTAACCAGGCTGGATTGTGTGAGGAGCTCACAAATCCTTGAAAGATCTGGACAAAGTGCCATCGGTTAGCTCCTCTGGCAGGCAAGGCTGCGTTGGCTGGGCCATGTAGCCCACATGCCCAGCCACCGCATGCCTAAACAGCTTTTGTTCAGCCGGATAGAAGGGGCTAAACATGCACGGCACGGCTTGAGAAGAGATTGAGTGATGTGGTGCAAGAGGACGTGGAGCTGAGTGGACTTGCCGATGACTGGTACTAGCGGTGTCAAGATCAGCCTCTGGTGGAGGCTCGTGAAGGACTCTGCTACTGTGCAGTTGGAGGCAGTCTCTCTCCAGCAACAACGGAGGGCGGAGGAGCGATGCTCACAACGAGCGGAGTGCCAGGTGGCTAAAACACAGCATGTTGGCACAGTAGGGGGCACAGGTGGTGCATCGGCCAGTCATCTAAGTTGACCCATGGCTCCTGGGTCTGCCCCGTGACCTGCCAGCGGGCGTTCGACACTTCACGTGGCCTTAACGTGCACTTAGCCTGGCACAAGCGCCGTGGTGACGTCACTGCCACTTCGCGGCAAATGGCGGTTTTGTTTAAAGATACGTTAAATTAGGTAGATCACACAATTATACACCAGTCATTCAAACACATTTGTTCTGATGCCATTTTAAAGCTACTTAAAAATCACTTAACGATTAAATGAAACTAAAATTCTAGTTTTTTTTACTGGCTTCAGCAAATAATTCTATGATGGTTACATTTTTTTTATCTACCCCAAGTGCTCTTTTGACCGACTTTATCAAGTTGGGTCAAAGAGCATAAATTCTAGATTTGAAGTTTTCGTGACTGCAAGGATTCATACTCTTTTTTCGGTAAAGTCACGTGGGTGAAAAATTCATATAAATGTAATCACGACGTTTCGGAGGCAACACAAGCTTCCGTCTTCAGGTGGAACCGCCACAGCAGTGAAACGTCGTGATTTAGTTTATTTGAATTTTTTACCTACGTGATTTTACCGAAAAAAACATTATAAAGAGCATAACGTTTGGCCAGTGAGGTCACGTGCATCGTCTGATGACTGCACGGTCCACCTGGTAGGTGCGAGCGCTGTTCACTAAGTGGGGGGTGACGTCACCGCGGCGCTTGTGCCAGGCTAGGTCCACTTATTTTTTTTACAATACACACCTATGCACATACCCCATAATACAAACACACACAACGTAATATGCACTATGTACAGCATAATGCATTACGATATACAAACTAATAATAAAATCATAAAATCCAGCACTGTTCAAACACTCACCATTGGCGATAATTCTCTTGACCTGTGTCAAAGTAAAGGTCAAACCAGCGCAGCTCATTGGTTCATCCACCCTGGACCCCGCCCCCACCCGCCTTTTGGCCACTGCCCCCAGTGTAAGTTGCCACCTGTCCAGGTTTGACCCGTACTGCTGGAGTTGGCGCTTTTGTGTTCAGGTGGCAACCGGGGTAGATTTGTCTCGGGACCTGGTGTCACTGTGTCGAACTCGATTGCAAGTCGAACTTAGCTCGCTGAGAAGTATGATGTCTGGGGGGAAACACACTGAGTCGACACGTGTGAAGAGTTTGAATCGTGGTGGCTATACTTTGAAATGTAAACCAACACATTCTGCCTTGTGCCATTAACAGCAAATTTATTCCAACATGATGCCCTCTGCGGTTGTCCAGCTAGAGAGCACATTGGGTCCCCCCCTCCCCCATTGCCTTTAACATCCGGATGGATATAATCTAGATTTGAAGTTTTCGTGAGTATGGATGGATATAGTGAAGGTTGTTTTTTTGTTGGGTTAGATCGCGTTAATTTGTGTCGTTAAACCTGCCACCACCCGGCACAGCCCAATTAGTAAGGTTGGCCACGTAAACAACAACATGCCAATTACTGCTTCAGCACACCGGTGTGTTGGAGAGTAAACTCACGACATTTATTGATTAAACAGAAACCCTTTCACATGGATAGTATTGGTCGCGAAAGCCTCCGTGTGGAACCCCAGCGGGTGACTCTGTTGTCGAGCAAGCGGCTTGCAATCAAAATGTCGCGAGTTCAAATCCTAGAGAGGGCGTTGACCTGGCAGCGTCGGTGCGATCCCAAGGTTCTCCAAACGAATTCCGCTCTGGCCGTGTGAGCCCCCCTCTCACCCCGTGAAACGCCTCGGGACTGGAGAGGGAGGAGACATTTCGCTGTTGGGAGGCGTCGATTTGTGCTCGTGTTGTGCGGTTTTCTGTCGTGAACTACTTGCAGCCACGCGTGAACCTATTATCGCCCACACGTGTGTTGTATGCACTTCGCAAACGTGCACCTAATGCATGTTGTGTACGTCAGCGAATGTATATTTGTGTTGATGCTTAAATGTACATGCGTGTAACGGATGCGTGCGTTTGTGTACGTTGTGTGTGTGTGTGGGGAGCGGTAGTGTAGCGCTTAGCGCTACGCTGCGCTACCAACCCGGCTATCCAAGTTCGAGTTCCGTCAATACACTGACGATTATCTGAACCGGTCTTGGGCCTCCCCTAGGTCGACTCAGCCTCAAATGAGTACCTGGTGCGGTGTAAAAAAAAAAACATCGCCGCTGGGGAGACAAAGGCGGCCGGGCGTCGTTTTGGCCACCCACAAACCCCCTCGTGTGTCATTGCTTTTTGCTAACAGCACTTGCATCCACAGTCTGTTAAGGCTACACGGGAAGGGGGGGTCGTTTGTCTTTGTGTATGAATACGTGCACTGTGTGTGTGTGTGTCTATACATATCTGTAAGTGCGTGTACGTGTCGTACACATTCCCAGCCTAACCCCCGTTGCCTTGCCAAGGCGAAGAAGGGCACTGTCCTTATTTATTTGTTGGAACATTGTGGAAGAGAAAGCGAAAAGTTACCGCTTTTGCTTCGTTCGGAGTTTTTTCCCGCCTATTTATAAACAGCCTCCGTGTCGAATGTTGATGTGCCCCCCACCCCCGCAAAAAAAAACATTCCCTGTGCCCCCTCCCCCCATGCAAACAGGACGTGTTGCATATGAATGTGCGTGACTTTGAGCTATTTTTTGTACATAACGCATTTTGAAAGAGAAGGAAAAGTGGCGAGAAGGCATTTCGAAATACCTCATTGAAAGTGAACGTCGTCTGCACGTGCACACACACACGAAAAATACAGAATATCCACTCTTCCAGTGACTTGTGAATGATTCATTATTTGTGTAGTCGTAGTCGTCGTCGTGTTGTTATCGTTACCCGGAGGAAAGCACACCCAAAAAGTAAGATGCGTGGTACATTTTTTTGTTAAATAAAATGCTTTAAAAAAAAAAACAATTTGATTTCATTGCCAAAAAAGAATCTACGCAGATCGACGCATTTGCATTGGTAAGCCGCGTGCGGAACGTTACATAGCGATTGGTGTATGTTGTCTTTTCCTTCTGACAACACGTGAAGTGACCTTCCTCACAGCGCAGTGCGCTAACCCCTGCGCCACCGCTCCCTGCCACTGCCATCAGCGTTGACATTTCCCCCACAACTGCGGTTAGCGAGGCCTGAGGCGGGCAGGGGGGGGAACGGGGCGATGCATATATAAAGATACAGATGCCCCGGGTAGCCTTCACAGACTGTTGGGGCAAGTGCTGTTATCGAGCACCAATGAAGGCCGGCACGGCACACGAGGAGGTGGGTGGCCAGCACCACGCCCGGCCGACTGTCTCCCCATTGGCGGTGTTTACGCATTCCAACAGTCACTCATTTGAGGCTGAGTCGACTTAGGGGAAGCGCAGGACCAGTTAACGTAATCGTCACTGGCGTTGGTGGCCGTGAGCGGGATACGAACTCGGATCCGCCGGGTTCCTAGCGCAGCGCGCAAACGTTTCAGCACCGCTCCCCACGAACAAAAGACAAAGATCCCCCGTGTGGCCTCAACAGACTGTAAGACAAGTGCATCCATAAACACGCACGCGCACGCAACACGCCACTTTGCCAGCTTCCACCCCACTCCCCACCCACCCACTCGGCCATGAACACGGAGTCCGAACACCGCACAGAGAGATCGCAGCCATGCGGCCCCTACACGCCTGTCTCGTCTGTGTCATCACCACCCTCCTCCCACACGCCTGCCGCCCAGGTGAGGTGCGTGCGTGTCTGTGCGTCTGTCCGTGTGTCCGCGTGAGGAGTTCACAGATCCTTGAAAAAATGTCACAGTCCCATCGGTGAGCTCCGGCATGCGAGGCTGGGTCATGCCCAGCCACCGCATGCCCAAACAGCTTCTGCTGTTTGGCCGGATAAATGGGGCTGAACGTGCGCGGCACGGGCTAGAGAGGAGATGGAATGTGTTACAGAAGGACGTGGAGCTGAGTGGACTTGCCGATGACTGGTACCAACAGTGTCAACATCGGCCTCTGTGGAGGAGGCTCGTAAAGGACGCTACTGGGGAGTTTTGAGGCAGTCGCCCTTCGGCAACAATGGAGGGCAAAGGAGCGACGCTCACAACAACGAGCAGAGCCTCGGGTGACTAAAACGCCGAAAATTGGCAAAGTGGGGAGCACAGTTGCTGCATCTGCCAGCCATCTCAGTCCGTCAACCCATGGCTTTTGGGTTGGTTCCGTGACCTGCCAGCGCGTCTTCCACACTTCACGTGGCCTCAAAGTGCATCTAGCCTGGCACAAGCGCCGTGGTGACGTCACCTACCGCTGAACGTCGGTTGTCTTTATGAATTCGCGAGAGGTTAGCGCGCTACGCACCCAGCTACCAAGCTACCGGAGTTCGATTCCTGCTCACGGCCAACACCAGTAACGATTATTTGAACCGGAATTCTGCTGGCCTTAAAAGGTGCTCGCTAACAACAATTGCTCCAACAGTCTATTACGGCTATACGGGGGATCTTTGTTTGTGAGATTGCACATGTCTGTATGTCCCTGAGTGTGTCTGTGGGTATGTCCGTCTGTGCAGTACCGTATCTCTGCAAGTATACCCGTTAAGTCCGTACATGTCCTATGTCAGTGTCTCTTGTGAGCATATCTGTACGTATGCGTCTGTATGTTTTCCCGTCGGTTGCCGTGTCGATCATGAGCAGAGTATGACCATACTTCACCACGCTGGCAGCGGCTTCTAGCTGACCATCAAACTAAGACGGTCACCGCATCGCTCGCTTTCAGATGCATTTCTGCGGCCGTCTGGAACGCTCCTTTGATATTAGGAAGTCACTTGCAGCTATGCACTTTTCAATCTAGATGTAAAACTAATTTCTTTACAACTACATTTCGTGTTCAGTGTGTTGTCCTTCCCCCCCCCCCCCGTACCTCTAATTATCACGGTTGGCTACGTAAGGTGTAGAAGAAGTTTAGGGTACATTCGCTGGATCAGGCGTGGACAAATGCCACCATCAAGCAGTGGATTGACGAACGGCTTGTTTAAAGTATTTACATGCGAGGAGCGGTGGTGCAGCGGTTCGCGAACTGCGCGACGAACCCAGCGGTTTTGAGTTCGATTTCTCGCTCACGGCCAACATCGGTTGCTTCTTTACCACTCTTTGTCGTTTCACGTTGTCAGTCTGATCCACGTGGTGTATCGCTGGTAACAATGCGCCGACGGAACTCTCTTCTTCAGACACATCGATTGGCCTGCTAATTTTCAGACTCAAATCCACGCTTTTAATAACCCGTAAAAACAAAGTTTTTCACTATAAATCCTTTTTATGCGTGGCGGCTAGAGTCTTCTCGTCCTCTGGCTTGAGATGGCTGCCACCTATGGGTCAGATGATTGTCTGCCAGTATTAAACAATTGGTAATTAAATATAATAATTTGTTTTCCCTAAACAGTGTAAAAATGTTTACAAAAATTTTCACGAACATTAATTGTCTCGCACAACGAGTGTGTGTGCAAAATGTCAGCTCGATTGGATCACGGGAAGTGGGTTAAAAAATGACCGAAAGATTTGCACGGTCGTAAGCAAGCAAGCACGCAAGCAAGCAAGCGAACTTAATATAAAGGATTTAAAAATAAGCACCACACGCAGTGCCCGTTCGCCCAAATCGATACCGGCCGCCGTGGAAAAAAAAAGCTTTTGTAGCTCATCGGATTCTTCCAGTATAAAACAATTTCTGATTCGTGAACATCTACCCAAGGTATGCAAATAGCATTTAACAGACAGTTGTGTCAAGTGCTGTTCGCGAGTAGCAGCGATGAAGGCCGGCATGGCACACGAGAGGGGGTGGTGGGTGGCCAGAACCACGCGAACTGACACTCAGCTTTGTTTCACATCGCTGTCTCTCCAGCACCATCTCTCTCTCTCTCCTGCGCTCAGTACATTTGGACGTGACTGTCGTTTTGCTAATATTTATTTTGAGGCCAACTTTTGCGGCCTTCGTTTTGTTCAGCTATTCAATAATTTACTTACAAAAACCACTTTCATATATTGCTATGTCATTAACAAACTGCGCTTGGCAAATACTTGTGATTTTTGCGCATGCGTCTATTTTGCCCATGACATGTGCTCAACAATTACAGCCTTTTTAAAGAAAACATTGCATCGAGCCGTCTTCGCCATCACCCGCATTTGAATGCATGTCCCTTCCGACATGGGTGGATTAGGGCTCAGCACTGCACTGACACCACTAAGGGTCCTGGGTGCAAATCTGGGCTCGATCCGCTCGTGGTAAAGTCGGGTACTCAAGTGTAACGACTTCATGATCTCAACCTGGTCACCAATGTCTTGGGCGCTGTTCTGGCGAGATGTTAACTACCTCGCCTGGTATTCAGGAGGTTGTGGGTTCGATCCTGACCCCAACGGCTGTATATTTGCATGTTCTCCCCATGGTCGCGTGGATTTTTCTCCGGGTCCTGTGGGTTTTCCCTCCGCGTTTAGCATCAACGTACGTTTAGAGTATTTTGCTGCGATACATTTCCACATGATGAGCCACTTCGTTGAGCTATCATTTGTGTTCTTAGGTTTTTTCGGTAAAGTCACGTAGGTAAAAAATTCAAATTAATAAAAGTAAAATAAATAAATAACATCACGACGTTTCGGAGGCAACACAAGCTTCCGTCTTCAGGTGGAACCGTCACAGCACGATAGCTGAAACGTGATTTTTATTTTACTTTTATTAATTTGAATTTTTTACCTACGTGACTTTACCGAAAAAACCGAAGAATATGAATCCTTGCAGTAACGAAAGCTTCAAATCTAGAACTATCATTTGTGGCCAACTCGCTTTTGAAAAAGAGCTCAGTGGGCCTTACCTGGTCAAATAAAAAGGTTACAGTTGAGTTTAGACTTACATAGAGAACCACGGACTGACAGAGACCCCTGGACTTGCGTAGACTGGTTTGGGATTAAACCCGGGTTCTCAAAGGCAGCCAGTTGATGATCTCAACCTGGCCACGAATGACCGCACATCCAAAAAAAACCCATCGCGTTAAATTTGCCTTGTCATTTATTCTAGCTGCTGGATAACATGTTCCATAACATGTTGGAGTCATTGCCACGCGACGAACTCCCTTTGCCGGGCGGGGGGGGGGGCACATAAACACGTGATCGGAATGTGGATAACGTTCCCATTGAAGCGACTCCAAAAGTAGTTATGTGGTGTTGTCCTCCTGGGCTGTGTTTCCTGGCACAAAGTGACGTGGAAACGAAGTCGAAATCAACACAATATTCGCATCGATTGCGGGTGCCAATGCTAAAAACGACATTATTTTCACGTGTTTCGCGTTATTCCAACGGTGCTGGTCGGCATCATGACACGAGCCATATTCTTCATCAGAAAATGTCACAAGTGGGCAGTGCATAACCCCATGTTAGAGAATGGCACGCAGAATGGGATATCACTGAACTAATTCTGAGATGCTTTCAAGCGACCTCTGATCTACACTTTCTGCGATGCACTTTACCACGAAAGTGCTCCTTGCATGGCAGTCAACCCGAATTTTTTTTTGTCTGATCTTAAAAAATTTAACCCGTAAAAACAAAGTTTTTCACTCTAAATCCTTTATATGCGTGGCGGCTAGAGTCCTCTCGTCCTCTGGCTTGAGATGGCTGCCACCTATGGGTCAAATGATTGTCTGCCAGCATTAAGCAATTGGTAATTAAATATTTTTTAAAATTTTCCCTAAACAGTGTAAAATTTTGGAAAAAAATTTTCACGAAAATTAATTGTCACGCACAACGAGTCTGTGTGGAAAATGTCAGCTCGATTGGATCACGGGAAGTGGGTTAAAAAACGACCGAAAGATTTGCACGGTCGTAGGCAAGCAAGCAAGCAAGTGAACTTAATATAAAGGATTTAAAAAATGCTCAGGTGGAAAAAAAATTTCAATTCATTCTTTTTTTGTTGCTGTCGTTGGTAACCAGACCACAACCAGCCCCGTTACCCGGAACCACGTGTCACCTACACCCAGAATTCCAATGCTCTGACCCCTAAACCACGGAGCTATGCACTTTGAAATCTATATTGAAAACTCATTTCTCTAGAACCGCTTTTTGTGCTTAAGTTGGTTGTCCTTCCCCGCATCTCGACGGTTGTCTACGTACGGTGCGAAAGAAGTTCAACATACATACACACAGACACGTACGGCCGGCTCCCACGGAACACCCCTCGTTAATGCGTTGTCGCGGTCGCCCCGATCATGACAAATCGTAGGTGCTGCGGAAGTGGTTTTGAATCGGCGAGAGGCAACCAGCTTCTTGAGTGCCAAGACGTCGGCTCAGCAGGGGCAGCAGCAGCATCACCGGAACCGGCGTGCCAAACCGGTGCGCGAGATCCTGGAGGAAATCAGGCCTGGCTCCCTGGAGCGCGAGTGTGTCGAGGAGACGTGCACCATGGAGGAAGTGCACGAGATTACGGGCGACACACGCAAGACGGTGAGGAGGACGCGCGGCTGTGGGTGGGCGAGAGGCGCTGGCCTGGGAGGGTTTCCAAATGGGAACTTTTTCATCGTTAACCTCGCAGCAGCAGCAGTAGCAGCAGCGGATTTTGGCTGGGCCATCGAACACAGGCGGTCACCGCTTTCGGATGCGCTTATGCGGCCGTCTGGAACGCTCTGCCTTCCAGTGTTATGAAGCCACTGGTGCTATGCACCTTTAAATCATCTAGATTGAAACCCGATTTCTTTGTAATTGCTTTTTTGTGTTTAGTTGGTTGTCCTTCCCCCACACCTCCGATGAGCATGGTTAGCTCTGTACGGTGCGAAAGAAGTTCTGCATATTGTCTTGGTTCTTTCGGTAAAGTCACGTAGAAGGAAAATAATAAAATAATAAAAATAAAACATAATAAAATAATTCTCACGACGTTTCGGCCACAACGCAAGCAGCCGTCTTCAGGTGGAGAACAGGTCTCGACAGTGGCCGAAACGTCGTGAGAATTATTTTATTATGTTTTATTTTTATTATTTTATTATTTTCCTTCTACGTGACTTTACCGAATGAACCAAGAAGATGAATCCCTGCAGTCACGAAAGCTTTAAATCGAAATTCTGCATATTTGTTTAAAAAAAAAGTTCAAGCCAATGTTAAATGCTACCAACAGTTTAATTCTGGATCAAATTTGGTAGGGAAAGTATTGTAGATGTAATGATTATGAAGAGAAGGTTGTGATGAGTGGGACACATGCAAAGGGGTTAGCAACTTGTAGGAAAGCGTTGTAGGTGTCATCAGAAAGACGAGCACGCTGCAGGCAAACAAACGTACAGCTGCAAATGCAGGCGTGTGTTTTCCCAATGTTCGGTTTTTATCTCGCCCCCCCCCCCTCGGCTGGCTGGGATGCGAGGTGGGTGGCTGTACTAGGAGCACCGCGTGTGTTTGCACACAGAGGAGCACGGGGTTTTAGTTATCTGCAGCAAACATGGTGCATGTCCTTGTGTGTACAGTGCGTGTTTATGCACGTGTACACGTGTGTGTGATTGCGTGTGCGAAACGTGGACCCCCCTAATGGAACATCTTCGCCGGTTAGAAACATTTAGGCTGGACGTCCTACGATCCATCCTGGGTTTAACCAGGCTGGATTGTGTGAGGAGCTCACAAATCCTTGAAAGATCTGGACAAAGTCCAATCGGTGAGCTCCTCCGGCAGGCAAGGCTGCGTTGGCTGGGTCATGTAGCCCGCATGCCCAGCCACCGCATGCCTAAACAGCTTTTGTTCGGCCGGATTTACAGATTCTGAAGTCGTTTGGTGGGTGGTTGAAGAGCCGGGCAGACGCGAGGTCCCGCACCTCCGATCAGCACCGTAGGCCATGTACGGTGAGAAAGAGGTTCAACGTACGTACGTACGCGTGTGGACGAACCCAAGAGCCAAGTTGGTGACATTGGGGTAGTGGGCGTCCTGACAGCAGATGTCCTGAGATGGTTGCGTAGCTGCGCGAAATCATTCTAAACGGTAGGGCATGGAATGGCCTTGCCATTCTGGCAAATTGCCCGATGATGCTGGATGTAATTACCAGCGAAACGTCGTACGACTCAAAAAATGTAAATGTTGTGGATTCACTCTTCAACACACCGGTGGGCTAAAGTAGTGAACTATTTGTCTTTTGTCAACGTGACACTTTTTTTTGCTGATTGGCCGTGTCGGGTGGTGGAGGGTTGCGACACATTTATAAATAACGCGATCTAACCAAAAAACCTTCATTATCAATAATATTGGTCGCGAACGCCTGCTACGTGTTCAATAGCCAAGCAAGTTACATTTGGCTTGGTCATTGTGGCCTAATCCAAAACATCTATCATGAATTTGTAATATCAGCTTCGGTAACCCACATGCGACATTAGCAACACATTTTGCTGTACTGCCTCTTACAGGCACAACTTCCATTCCCTGTTGTGTACAATCTACACATTTTTTTTCTCAATATGACTCACTGCGACCCAAGATAGCCAAACAAATAACTTTTGGCCAGGTCGTAACATCGGCTTTGGTAACCCACATGCGACATTAGCAACACATTTTGCTGTACTGCCTCATACAGGCACAACTTCCATTCCCTGTTGTTATTCATCTACGAATTTGTTTTCTCAATATGCTCTGCTTCATCACGTTCCTAATCATATGTCTGTTTACTTTCAGATTGAATTTTGGAACAAATCTGGTGAGTTATGGTGTTGGCAAAAAACAAATGTGTGCTATGGGTTCGTAGCTGAAGGAGGTCCTAATGGCCATGTCAGAGCCCTTACTGCCGAGATCCTGCTTTTGAATCCGTGTCGCATCCTCCCGCGATTCAACTGGGTCACAAGGTGTCGAGTGTTTACGGTCACATCCAGGTCACCAACGACCGCACAACAAAGCCGAAGCGTCGCGTTTTCCATTTCTCGCGCGTCGGCTAATTCCGGCTCTTACGACTAAATGATATTAGTGTTTTATTAACTCGCAACACTCTCTAACAGGTAAAGTCACGTAGAAGGGAAATAATAAGATAATAAAACTAAGACATAATAAAATACAATACAATTCTAAAACATAATAAAATACAATACAATTTTCACGACGTTTCAGCCATGAATGACGCTGTCTTTCCGACAGACCTGTTCTTCACCTGAGGACGGCTGCTTGCGTTGTGGCCGAAACGTCGTGAGAATTGTATTTTATTATGTTCTAGTTTTATTATTTTATTATTTCCCTTCTACGTGACTTTACCGAAAGAACCAAGAAGATGAATCCCTGCAGTCACGAAATCTTTAAATCGAAATTCTCTGACAGGTCACGCAGAAGGTTTGCCCCTCCCCTTCCTAGAGGCCCATTGACGGAAACTCATCAGAAGTTAGTTCTGTGACGTCTTCTCCTGGGGCCATTCTCCGACACGAGGGCTGCCATGTTGTCAAAGTCGTTCCACATGAAACTCAAATAGTCTCCGTGCTCGCAGAAGCACTCAGCAGTGAAAATTCCACATTCCCATGGCGGAGGCGCATCTCCACAACGATAACCCCCTGGTGACTTCGCACAAATTTGTGTCATTTTCTTGATGGGTAGAGTAAATCCCCAAGCAGGAGTTGAGCTCCCCAAACCTTCTGTTTGTGAGCCACTCGCTCTACAGCGGAGTCACCTGGCAGGACATTCAATTATTATTGTTGTTGTTGTATTGTAATAGGTCGTAACTTCTCGCTCGTATCAAGTACTCTGACCACAATAACACTGGGGGGGGGGGGGGGGCGGGGTGGCAGATAAGGAGAAGTCATGAATCCAGACGGCATTGACAACACCGTAACCGATGTCCAAGTGAGATGTTGTTGACTGTGGCAAGAACACTCAAAGCCAGATGGTGAGATGGTAAGAGTGGTCCTTGTGGAATGGGTCAACTATAACAGCAGATGACCCTTGGAGGTTGCTTGGCAGCTCTCCAACAGCAGTGGGCTCGGGCAGCAGGAATCAGGAAGGAAGCAACTGCGAGTTTGTGGTGGCGGTGGCTTTAACGGCATTGGTCGTAGTGATGACTTCGAGGTCTTCACTTTGACCTCCATCGTCCCATCATTATCTCCCACAGACGGAGATCAGTGCGCATCGAGCCCCTGTCAGAACAATGCCACCTGCCACGATCGGAAGGGCCTATACATCTGCACGTGCGACGAAGGATGGGAGGGCATCAACTGTGAGCTGGGTGAGAATTCGTCTCCGCTGGGAGGAACACGAAAAATTAACGAACGTTCCCATTTGGCTGAGACAGTCCCAGTGGTTTCAGAAAGCCTGTGCCGGTGAGCTGCCCGGAAGCTTTTCTACTCTGGCCTCAAGGCAGGTGGTGGTGGTGGTGATTCGACTGTAAAAGAAGATCTGCGGGGTCGGTTATAGACTGTGTCACAGCTGACGGATCTGACAGAAGGAAGCGACGGTGAGATGGCCCTGAAGACCTCTCAGTAGAGGTGGTCCGAGACATTTTAAGGAGAGGTGGGGGGGAGGCGCCATGGCGAATCCCGGAAACTTTTAAAATAGCGCCTTAGTTAAAACAAACAAAGATTTGTTTTCTGATCGACATCAATACAATACAACTTTTCTGGGTCTCAAGGTGGCCACCATCAGCCCCATCGCTCGCCATCTTGGCTCATCAACCGCCTTTCGGAATCTCGAGTTTCGACCTTGCCTGTGACCTCCTGACCCCTGGGCCTTCACCGTCCGCAGGAAGACGCACGTGCGCCGAGGACAACGGGGGTTGCGACCACTTCTGTCTCCCCGCGGAGGACAAGGGCAGCCGCAAGTGCGAGTGTGCCGCCGGCTACACGCTGGCGCCCGACGGCATGGCCTGCAACCAGTCCGGTACGAAGCAGCCCACCGCGGCGGCACCGGCAGTCCGCAATGAGATGTAGCGGCGACATCGTTGTAGCGGTGGTAGGAGCCATGGCCAGCCACGGTTAGGGAGCAGAAGGGGAACTTTTTCCCTGGGCCTCGCGCAATAGAGGGCCCACAACTGGCCTATATTTGTGTTGCATTGTCCTGTACAAGAGGTGGTTTCATCACTTCCTCTCAGGCACCTCGACTCCTTTGGCAGCCACTTGGTTGTTAGTCTCATCGTGCAGTGGATATGTTTTCAACTTGCGTTTGTTCTCTACGTCCGTCCCTCAGTGTCATTTCAAGTTTACACCTCGCCATGCATTTTACATAAAACATAGACATACGATGCATGCCTGCGACCACATCACCCAATGGGCTTTGTTTGGGTTGTGCCGCGTATTGATATTCAGTTCCCGAAGCTCCTAGTTTCACCGAAACTTGGGATGTTATACTAGACAAGACGCGGGGTACAAACCAGCCAATTGGGATTACACGCAGCAGCAATCATCGCCCCCCTACTGGCAGACCACTTGCAGGCCAGGCGCCAAGTCACTTTGTTCCCACAGACACGGCTGCCGCTGGGGGTGCCTTTAAAACGTGTTGAGTACGAGACGCGACGCAAGTCGCTTATCAAGCTCTCCGAGATGCCCCCGGCGTAAAAGGAGGGCCCTCTTTTCAACAAACAAATCGCGGTTATCGCTACAACCTGTAAGAGCCGTGCAGAACAAAGCAACAACAACAACAAAACCTACGTGGGAGCAATCGACGAGTCACGCCGCGTGTCTGTCGCCCACTCTGTCCCGCCAGTGGACATCCCGTGCGGGAAGATCCAGGTGCGTTCTCCCTCTCCCGTCATCTCGCCCTCGGAGGAGGCGTCGATGACGGGGCAGGCCAACCACACGACGGTTGCGGAGCCCGAGAGGGGCCCGTTCCTCACTCCGCGCATCACGGGAGGACAGATCTGCACCAAGGGCCACTGCCCCTGGCAGGTGACGGACGTAGCTGGCGAGAGAGAGAGACAACGAGTGGTGTGGCAGCGCTCCCAGGAGGGGAGTTGCCGTTGTTTCCCGCCTCGACCTCTGCTCACGATGACAGGGGGCAAAGGGGCGGAGGCTACCCGAGTGGTGGGCGGAGTTTAAGTAGCGTGGGCGGAGCCTATGAGCAGTAGGCAGAGGGGGGGGGGCAATGTCAGAGTGAGGGGGGGGGCAATGGGGGGGGGGGGTGTGCGTGGGGCTAGTGGTTGAGTAGGCGTGGCTACTTTAAAGTGGGTGGGGCTGATGGAGGGGGGGACCACCAATCAGTGGTGGGCGAGGTTTAAGTAGTGTGGGCGGAGCCTATGAGTAGTAGGCAGAGGGGGGGGGCAATGTCAGAGTGAGGGGGGGGGGCATTAGGGGGGGGGGTGTGCGTGGGGCTAGTGGTTGAGTAGGCGTGGACCACCAGTCAGCCAGCAATGCGTCTCTGTTGAACTCGCCGGGAAGAAATCCGGTCGACTTTTTTTGACGACTGTTATTCTCACCCGTCTGTTTGTGCTGCAGGTGTTGCTCATCAAAGGCACCAACAAGGCTTACTGTGGGGGCACCCTGATCCACCAGCAATGGGTGCTCACAGCTGCGCATTGCGTCTCCGCTCAAGAAAAGTACCCCACGTTTGTCCGACTGGGTAAGGACAATTATTATTTTACACAGGGCACGGAGGCTTTGCACGCGCATCAGTACCGTTATATTTATTAAGCCTTTTCTTGGTTCTTTCCCTTCTACGTGACTTTACTGAAAAAACCAAGAATATGAATCCTTGCAGTCACGAAAGCTTGAAATCGAAATTTATTAAGCCTGTTTAACCAGGACAGCCAAATGTATCGTGTTCTTGTATTATTTTTTTGTCGTAACTTTCCGACCTGCCCCGACTGGACATCTGTGAAAACGAGCTTTGTGGCTCATCGGATTCCTCCTCCACTATCAATTTTGTGATTCTCAAATGTTTGCAGCAGGGAGCGATGTTGCTGCTGTGTGTAACCACATTGAGGAATTTGCAGATAATTTCTCAGCACTGGGATGTTTGGCCAGGAGCAGGTACGATAACCAGTCTCGAAGCAGTGCTCATATCCGAATTACAGCCCTGAGCCAGTGGTGAAAAATCCCTCATTCCTATGCCAGGGTCGAGTCCATCTATAGAGGGCAATCACTGCCCACTCCCTCCGCAAAATGTTATCAAACCCTTGGGAAAGATGACGGAGCCGAGTCAACCCCCCGCCAGGATTTTAACTCGCGACCTTCAGATCGCGCGCGGAGAGAGCGAGACCGCTCGCTCAACCACGGGGGCCCCCCCCCCACCCCCCGTGCATTTTGTTGCTGTTGTTGTTGTTGTTGTGCGCCACCAGGCGACCACTACCGCAACAAGCCAGAGCCCGAGGAGCGTACCGTGGCCGTGGCCGAGATAATCGCTCACCCGCACTTCAACCTGCGCACCTTCTACAACGACATCGCCCTGCTGCGGCTGCGGCACGCCGCGGGGCTGAGCCCCTACATCGTGCCCGCCTGCCTGCCCGACCCCCGCGCGGCCGAGAGGAGCCTCTTGCTACCCGGAGTCCGAGCGGTGGTACCAGTCCGCGGGGGGGGAGAGGGGGGCAGCTTGGGGAACGTCGATCCCGCAGGATGACTTTGTCGCTTTCGGTTCTGTTTGGTGTAGAGCCTTGTGTGTTTATGCACCTTTGTAATAATCACCCTGGAACTATTTAGATGCTTTTGTAACTTGATTTTACTATCGATGTTTGTTTTTGTTATTTAGTCTACCTTGAAATTGGAAATTTTATCGATTACTCTTTTGCAGATCTCCGCAAAAGCACGGTTACTTTTTCTCTAATTTCTTATTGGTTATTTTCACTCGGATTTATATTTGCAGCATTCTTGTACGTGCTCTGATGTTATCGCTTTGTTAGTTAAATGTTGGTGGGTGATTATATTAGTGATGGCAGTGTTGGTAAAGATGACGGTAATGAGGGTTATTTATCAGTGATTGCCAGATAATCTCATTATGAATCATCCGAGACAGACAGATGCGCAGCCTCAGGGCCTGACGCCACGATGTCAGCTTTGTCGGCTCAGCAATTACGATCACTCTTGACAAGTCCACCACGTCGCATGTCCCTCCACCCCGACTCACTTACAGGTCAGTGGGTGGGGACGAACCCTGGAGCAACCAGGGCTCAGTGGCTCCGGCAGGCAGTCGATTGGCAACGAAGAGCAAGAGGTCTTGGTCGAACCTGCCCTCCCCGAGGTCTCGGGCCACTCGTGCGTGGAAAGCCAAGGAGGACACCAAGTCAACCCCGAAGAAGTCGTTCCGTGTGGTCCCCCAGCCGCAGGAAACGACAAAAACAATGCCACTTCAGCTGGTCTCAGCGACGAGGATTTGGCCAGACCCGATGGTCGTTCTGCAAACCCGAACATTAGAGGTCAAAGGTAAACAGAGCTGAGGGTTAATGCGTCACAAGTAATAACGCATTCATGTAATCGGTTGACTGCAATGGGGCATCAGTAATTTCCGTGTGGTTACTTTGTAGGTTTTTGTTGCTTGGTTTTTGCTTGGTCCTCCAAATGAAGCCACCTGTGACCACCGTTCTCCTTCTCCCCAAACAGCAGGCCTCCGGTTAGGGCGCCTCCCATCAAACCGTGGAGTCCCAAACCAGCGTCGCAAAAGCCCAACAAACCCAGCAGCAGCGGTAGCGGCGGCAGCGGCGGCAGCGGCGGCAGCAGCGGCAGCAGCGGTAGCAGCGGTAGCAGCGGCAGCAGCAGCGGCAGCGTCATCGCGGCATCCGTTCTGGGCCAGAGCGACATGTCCCCCGTGCTCCGATTCGCCCGCGTCTCGCTCGTGTCGCACGAGACGTGCATCAACACCTCCCGCTTCGCCGTCACGCGCGACATGCTGTGCGCTGGGCCGGGGTCGCCGGCGGGGTCAAGCGGGGGCGCCCCACAAGCGGACGCTTGCGACGGGGACAGCGGGGGCCCGCTGGTGGCCCCGCTGGTGGCACGGGGACGTGACCGTACGTGGTTCGTGATCGGCCTCGTGAGCTGGGGGGAGGGGTGCGCGTTGCCGGGCAAGTACGGGATTTACACGCGCGTCAGCCGCTACGTGTTGTGGATCGAGAGCAGCATTAGGGCAGCGGAGGCGGGACGCGTCGGTGGCAGTCGAGGAGCGTGACGATGAGAAGGGAAGGAGAGAGTGGACAGGCAGCGGGCTTTGGATGAGAGGTTAGGGGCAGCTTCTGGGTAGGCCGGGTTTTAGGAAGATGAGACCCAAAAGCCAAACGGCTCTTCTCTGTGAACTACACACTAATAATGTTACATTTTTCTCCCCACGCGATTTGATGAGTTTGTCACGACTCTGGGTGCTGATTCGATTCGAGGATTTCTTCTGGAGATGGCTTCGAGTGACTCAGAGGTGAGAGCACTGAGCTAGCATCACTGAGATCCTGGGTATGAATCTGGGTTTCTGCTGCCCATGATTAAACCGTGTTCTCAAGTCTACAGACGTTATTATCTCAGTCTGATCACATACAAAAACATATTTAGTCTGCAATTCACTTAGCTAAATTCCACCTTTGAGAATCCAAATGATAGGTTAGACTTCCACGCGACAATCTCATAGCAGTGTGGAAAAGTGCGGCTAGGACTGTCAAAAAGATAAGAGCCGTTTGATTTCGGGTTGTATCTTTCTTGACGCGCCAAGGGGTAGGATTAGGGATAGACTTAAAGAGGAAAAATAGGTTTTGGGGTCTGGTTGTGTGTGGTTTGGTTACGGATAAAGCACGCTCGCAATTACTTTGAGAGACGGGGAGAGGAGCGCATGTGACCGGGATTCACAGCATTCAGCAGCAGGGATCTATCCGAAGGGGTCGATCGAATTTCGAGAGACATCTTACAGACCGTAAGGAAACTGAGCCTGGGCCAGGCACTGACTGGATGGTACGACGGCCGATGGACAAAGGTGGCGATGGAATAGCAGCCAAAGCAGGGAGGGGTACCCGAGACGATGACCACGGTGGTGGAGATGGGGCGATGAAATCAGTTCTTGCGCAGGAGTGAGATTGGTTGTGGTATTACAGGGCCTTGAATGTTAAATATATCGTGGCCTTCATCCAGCAGTGGATAGACCAGGCTCGTGATGATGGTGATGGTTTTGGGGAAGACCTGTATGCTGTTGGCTAGTGTGGTTATGATACAACTCATCGAAATGGATTCTGAGTTATGAAATAAAAAGTAAAGTGTATTTACAACCTATATACAGGGTCTTGGGAAATGTGTTCCACATTGGAGGCTTCACACACAACACGTGTGTTACACTGTAGCTTCTCACACAACACGTGTGTTCCACTGTATCTTCACACTTATCACTGCCTTAAACATAAGCACCACCAGTATTGGTCCCCCAGGCGGACTCGAAGCTCACACAGAGAATACTCAAACCTGTCAACCCCTTATCAGTGCCCTCCCTACCTTATTGGTTCTTTCGGTAAAGTCGCGTAGAATTGAAATAATAAAATAATAAATAATAAAACATAATAAAATAACTTTGAGTTTTATAAGGGCACCACGGGGTGACCAGCCCCTCCCCACCCAGCCCCTCTTCACCCAGCGTGACCCCTCCGATTTTTGGATGCACGACGGACGGACGGACACAATAATCCCCTGTGGGCTGGTGTAACCAGGAGGTTCCTACCAGTATAATTTTACGTGATTTTTAACCACACAAAGGAATTAAACAACACGCGCTAGAAAACGTTGCATAAAAACACAGCCCAATGGAGCACACTTATATAGCCAATCTTATAAATATAAACCTATACAACAAAAACGTATAAATACAGACCCAATAGCGCGAAATGATATAGAGTAGTGTGAACAGCTGAGCTTAAGGGATAATTCCACCTCCACTTCACTCACCCTCAAAAAATAAAACAATCTCTTCTAATAAAACAATCTAATCTATTCTTACAAACTCTTTATTTAGTTTGAAAATGTATTGCAGGATTTAACACGGCGAGAACAATCCGAAAGTTAAATTATGAAACAAAAAAATACTAAAATCTCTACGTAATCATAAATTACACATTTTATCTTGAACTTCTTTCGCACCGTACGTAGCCAACCGAAGGTTTCTGAATGTTTAGTGGCACAGTGACCTGAATAAGAAATAATTATGTTAATCAAATACTTCAGGATACCCGCATGTAACTATATTGGAAATAAATAACAAAAGTATTAAAATATTGCAGTAATAATCACAATTCACACGGGAAATAACTACGTTGATATAAACATGAACTAACACAAGAATGATTTCCATACTCACCACGTCACACCAATAGTATACCCTTCAAACTACAGATTGCAGTGCAGGAGAGAGACACGTTGACCTAATGACTATTAGTGGAATAAATAAAAACGAATTGTAATAATTTAGATTTAAAAATAAAAAGGAATCGACCGAGGCGGGTCACGAATCGCCACCGTTCCGATTCCGAATCGGGAATCGATTTGTCTGCGATCGCCTCCCCTCGCCCTACTCGGTGCCACGTGACCTGCGCGCGCGGAGGAAGTTGTGACGTCACGTGAGGAGGAGCTTCGACTGTCACGGAGCGCCGGTGATGTCATAATACCCGCTGTAGTCGAACCACGTGTCGAACCACGTGCTCAAGAGGTGCCATGGGCCCAGGCGACAAACTCGAGGGCTCGAATTTATGACACTTGCGCTCAGCACCAGCTCCAGGCTCTTGGTCCAGGCTCCAGGCTCTTGGTCCAGGCGCCAGGCTCTTGGTCCAGGCTCCAGGCTCTTGGTCCAGGCTCCAGGCTCTTGGCTCAGGCTCCAGGCTCTTGGTCCAGGCTCTTGGTCCAGGCTCCAGGCTCTTGGTCCAGGCTCCAGGCTCAGGCTCCAGGCTCTTGGTCCAGGCTCCAGGCTCTTGGCTCTTGGTCCAGGCTCTTGGCTCAGGCTCCAGGCTCTTGGTCCAGGCTCTTGGTCCAGGCTCCAGGCTTTTGGTCCAGGCTCTTGGTCCAGGCTCCAGGCTCTTGGTCCAGGCTCCAGGCTGTAGATTCTGGCTCCAGGATGTCACCTCAACTCCAACTTCTAGTTTCAGTATCCAGGCTGAAGTTTTGAGCACCAGGCTGCATGCTCGAGTATATTCCGTAGCTACTCCCCGTCATGGAGGTTCAGGACTGCTGCTGCTGCTTCTGCTACTCGCAGGGATTCAGTCTTCGTCTGCACAGGCCAGCAGAGACGTCAATGCGCCTGAAGGTAAGAGCTCCATCAGAGATCCACAGGGATTCACAGCATTCAGCAGGGCTCAAGAGGGGGAATCGATGCGCCAGAGATCCAAAGGGATCAATCACATTTCCACATAAATCCATTTCCCAGGGCTCTTAACAAGGATCCACTGGAATGACAAGAGACATTTCGATTTAAAGCTTTCGTGACTGCAGGGATTCATCTTCTTGGTTCTTTCGGTAAAGTCACGTAGAAGAGAAATAATAAAATAATAAAAATAAAACATAATAAAATAATTCTCACGACGTTTCGGCCACAACGCAAGCAGCCGTCCTCAGTGTCATTCAGACGCTGTCTATCCGACACACCTGTTCTTCACCTGAGGACGGCTGCTTGCGTTGTGGCCGAAACGTCGTGAGAATTATTTTATTATGTTTTATTTTTATTATTTTATTATTTCCATTCTACGTGACTTTACCGAAAGAACCAAGAAGACAAGAGACATTTTTTTCGAATTCAGGGGCCATCCATAAATGACGTCACGTACCTAGGGGATGGGGGGGGGTCAGATATTTGTGACGATGTGTGACAGGGGGGGGGGGGGGGAGTTGAGAAATAGTGACGTCACATCAAAATGCGCAACTTTAAATAAATATAGACAACACGTTCTACTTAATTAAATAGACTTTGTAATAAATGTTTTCTCCTTCAACATCAGAGTGCAGCGCCACATTAAATACGCACTACAATGACAATAGTTTAAAGCGATTTGAAGCATGTTTTATTTTTGGGGGGGGGGCAGAGCTGTGACGTCATATTTGAGGGGGGGGGTCTGACTTTGTGACGCCGTGTGACTGGGGGGGGGGGGGTAAAAAATTGTCCAAAATCGCGTGACGTCATTTATGGACGGCCCCTTAGTAAAAAAAACTCACTAATTCAAGAGACACGATGCATGTGAATACAAGACGGCCCTTAATGTCACAAAGCAGTCGCTAACAAGAGCTGCATGCAGCTCCGCAGGTTTCCCGACCCCCTGAACTCGGGCGTCACGTGTGCGCTGTGTGTGCGTTGGACTTCTTTCGCACCGTACGTGTTGGCGGATGTAGTAGTTGTGATGTGGAAGCGGTGATGGCAGGAACGTGAAATATTTGTGAGGTGGAACTTGGTGGTTGGGTTGTGGTAATGGGGATGGTGTCGATGAGATGATAGCAGTGTCAGGAGTGGTTGTATTGATAGTGGTCATTAGTGATTATGGTTGTTGAATTGTTTGCAATGAAGTGGTTGCTGGTGTCAATTTTGGAGTTGTTTATGACATTAGTTGTGAGGTGTTGGTGGTGTTTATCGGTACCGATGGTTGTATCCGTGACATTGTGGTTGTAGTTGTGATGCGTTGCTGGTCTTTGTTGGTGGTGCTGGTATCAATGTTAAGTGTTTCTTGATCTAGGATCAGAACCTAAGGTTGGCATGATGGGCTGGATCAAGCTCATGCGCAATGCAAAGAAACCCGCCAGCACGACTGCAACCCCTGTCGCTCACACACCATCGGGTATGAAACGGACCCTGCCCCCTCCATAGTTACAAACTCGCACTAACTGTAAAGCCCAACTTTAGCCTGAATTCGAACTCGAATTCTACACCAATAATTTGCTGGTACTGCATTGGGAGTGGTGTACTACAAGCACATGTAACAAAAAAGCACCCAAGACATTCGTCAATACACTGCCAGAAAAGAAACAGATATTAGGCGACGTTTGTGATAATGGTCTTGCGGCATAACACAGAGGCCAGGGAGATCGACATTTTTCTGATGACGTTTTGAAATAAGCTTATCAAGAGTTAGTTATTCATAGTTAATGAGTAACAAACCTTTGAATAATAAACAAAAATCTATTATTCGGTAATGTCTTCTGTATTAGAACATTATAAAAAATAAATGCTGGCACAATGCATTATGGGTAGACTGTTTTTGTGAGGTCAATGCTTCATCCACTTATTGATAATTCTAAACCATAAATCTATTCATAGCTTTTTCCCCCAAACCTGCCCGAACTGTAAACCCTAACATCATCACCGTCCCTAATCCTTACCATAACCTTTAATTCATAACAAGTTATCCTGTTGATTTGCTGCTGCAAACAACCGGATAAAAATGTTAGTTTTCCTTCATCTGTGTACACAGGCTCCAACATCGCTTGGACTGTCCTCCTGTCTTCCAGCGTGTCCATCATCCTGTTCATCGGTTGTGTGGTGCAGTACCGGCGCTTAGAGCAGTAAGTATGAGTTGAGGGCATATTTATTTACATTTTCTGATCTATGCCAATGATTCAGTGTAAAAAAATTAACCCGTAAAAACAAAGTTTTTCACTATAAATCCTTTATATGCGTGGCAAATAAATTACAGTACGTGTTCAATGGGCCACAACCCAGCCCACATTGGTCTTTGTAAGGGCGGCTAGAGTCCTCTCGTCCTCTGGATTGAGATGGCTGCCACCTATGGGTCAGATGATTGCTTGCCACCATTAAGCAATTTGTAATTAAATATAAAAAAAATGTTCCTAAAATGTTGAAAATTTTGGAAAAATTTTTCACGAAAATAAATTGTCACGCACAACGAGTCTGTGTGCAAAATGTCAGCTCGATTGGATCACGGGAAGTGGGTTAAAAAACGACCGAAAGATTTGCACGGTCGTAAGCGCGGAAGCAAGCAAGCAAACTTAATATAAAGGATTTAAAAATCCTCTTCATGACACTGCATATAGGTTAGAGGTCAACTCCTCCTCCCACAAGTAACTTTGGGAGAGACACAAACCAAAACAATTGTGATCTGATATCTACACACCGAGGCTGTGTTCCTGACCATTCCAGCCAAATATTCAAGCTTCTTCAATGATGCACTTAATCTTAAAGTCGAGATCAAATGCTGCCGATATAATTATAACATCACGCTCGTACAATAATGCAGCGACGTCACGAAAGAACTATGATGCAGAGGTGGGACAAAGTCATTGTTATGCAAGTCCAAGTCGAGTCTGAAGTCATCAAATTCATGACTCGAGTCTGACTCGAGTCCAAGTCACATGACTCGAGTCCACACCTCAGAGGTGGGACAAAGTCATTGTTATGCAAGTCCAAGTCGAGTCTGAAGTCATCAAATTCATGACTCGAGTCTGACTCGAGTCCAAGTCACATGACTCGAGTCCACACCTCAGAGGTGGGACAAAGTCATTGTTATGCAAGTCCAAGTCGAGTCTGAAGTCATCAAATTCATGACTCGAGTCCAAGTCACATGACTCGAGTCCACACCTCAGAGGTGGGACAAAGTCATTGTTATGCAAGTCCAAGTCGAGTCTGAAGTCATCAAATTCATGACTCGAGTCTGACTCGAGTCCAAGTCACATGACTCGAGTCCACACCTCAGAGGTGGGACAAAGTCATTGTTATGCAAGTCCAAGTCGAGTCTGAAGTCATCAAATTCATGACTCGAGTCTGACTCGAGTCCAAGTCACATGACTCGAGTCCACACCTCTGCTATGATGAAGCGCCTGTTGTTTTTTTTCCTCTCCACAATTTTATCCCAAGTGCAGTCAGCATGACGCCATCAGATGAAGCCTCCATCCATCCTCTTGCAGAGCAATAATAATTATAATTTAAATGTATAAAGCGCTCTGAAACAAGCGTTTCTCAGAGCGCTTGAGCAGTGCCTCGTGGTCCATCATAGAAAATTGCCAACGAAAGCAGATATTACAGCAACACCGAAATCACTTCACCGTGACCTTTCATCTACACTCGGAGGGGAATTATTTTCCATCTGTCGCATTGGAGAGCAATGCTCTACACGAAAAATCCAAAAAATGTTTTAATGATCAGAAATGCAATTTGGCTAAGATAATCAACTTACTAAACGTGACAGCACCGTTTTTTTTTAATCACAGGCAGCTGGAATCAAACTTACGGTCTTAGCAGTGCCCGATCTTTAAGCAACTCAGCCACCTCGAACCAGTCATTTAAAGCAAAATCACTGAATGAGCTTCAAAGTAATTTGGGATTTTCTGGAGTACATCGTTGGAGTTTGTAGCTAAGAACCTATAAAAGCAGTGCACAGAAACCTAGGACCTCCCGGTTAAGACCGCACAAGCTGAAAAAATAATAGGTTTAACACCTGTTTTATTGCCAGAAAGGGTAAACCCTATTCTCTTTTCATACTTTTGATACTTGCAAAAAGGCCCCATTTTGTAGCTGCTCACCCCGAGCTATAAATGCTGATGGGGGCATTGTCTTTGTGCCGTCCGACTTTTGGCGTCGTTCTCTGGTCTGACTGGTGGTGAGACTAGGCCCTAAAGGCTGTCTCTGGTGTAGGCCAATCAGCTTCAAAGACAATGCATTTCTTCTCAGAGCATGTTTGTTTGTATGTTCACCACAAGTACGTGTGGTTAATGCGAAAACGATTCCTTGCAAAAGGTTTCTAGTTGGTGTTTGAACATCTTAACGCCTGTTTCATTGCCATAAAGGGTAAAAATCTAGATTTGAAGCTTTCGTGACTGCAAGGATTCATATTCTTAGGTTTTTTCGGTAAAGTCACGTAGGTAAAAAATTTAAATTAATAAAAGTAAAATAAAAATCACGACGTTTCGGAGGCAACACAGGTTCCACCTGAAGATGGAAGCTTGTGTTGCCTCCGAAACGTCGTGATTTTTATTTTATTAATTTTAATTTTTTACCTACGTGACTTTACCGAAAAAAACTAAGAATATAAAGGGTAAAACTTAATTCTTGTTTTTTTTATACTTTTGATACTGGCAAAAAGGTCCCATTTTGTAACTGCACAAGCTGTGTGTTTACAGCCCAACAAGCGAAACCTTCAACGTCTGAAGCGTCACCTTGGATTTCTCTCTGTGCTCTGCCAGCAAGTACTCTGAATTGGCCGAGGAAGACGGTGGTGAAGCCGGAGAAAGAGGGGCAGATTCCAACGAAGAGACGGAGGAGACGCCACGCTCTGGGTGCATGGCAGCGCTCACGGCCCTCCTGACGACCTTGGCACAATCCTTCAAGCCTGCCAATCCGGGGAACGGCAGCAACACAGCAGGGGCCGAAGGCAATGACAACCTCAACCAGGGCACTATGAATGGCCACAAGAAACCCAAGTCAGGTGCGGAAATAATGTGTTTTGCAGGTCACCTTCATCATGGCACTACTGCAATCATGAATGGCAGATATTTGAATTGTGGAATTGCCTACATTACTAAATCGGGTCAAGGTGTAGGATGACGTTTAACAAATCTAAAGAAATGTTCACATCGAGGCTGGAGCTCAGTTATTTTTGTCTAGGATAGTGTTGTGGTGTTAACTACTCGCTGTTCGCAAACTGAAAGAGCGGATCGTAAACAAGGTTTTCCCGCTCAATCAAACGGTCAGGGTCAAATGGGGTGAGGTAGGACCCAAACGCCAGATTGGGAAGGACCAATCGGAGGGTTCCACAAGGTGGCCGGGGATTGGACAACCCAGCCACGAACAGGTATAAAAGCCAGAGCGCTGAGAGCTCTTGGCCAGTTCTGCTACACGAAGACCCAAGTCGGCCGAAGACATCAAGGACCCTGGACCAAGCCCTCCAGCCCTTATCAGGGCTAGGGCTCAGAGTAACCAGTGGTCGGGGAGAGATCCCCTAGGTCCAGCCAGAGGACGCTGAGATAGCAGGGAGATTAGATAGCCTGCAAGGCCCGGAGGCTGTGTCTCCTCAGGGTAACGGGTGAGGGGACCATATACCGCTTAGTGTGATAGGGGCTGTGTATTAAGATAATAAACAGTGTGTGCCATAAAGAAGTTTAGAAGTCCGTCCTTTACAACACTACAATAGCATTTAATGAAAGCCGTTTAATTGATGTCGCAGCCACTATTTGTGTTCAGCCATGGGGCTCTTACGTCGAGATGGGCTGTGGTTTTTCTCCACAAGGGAGGGGGGGCCCCCATGCCCCACCGGCCACGGTTTCTTTTAACATGCCGTTCTGTTGCTGGTCTGTGGCTCTTTGCAGAAAAAAAGAAGGCCAAAGTCACCAGCATCTTGGCAAAGAAGAAGACACAGTTGAAGAAGCTGCACAAAAACATGAAGGCAGCGTTGAAAAAGAAGATGTCCAAGTTTAAGAAGAAGTAGTTCGGCCCAGCAGAGAACACGACCTGCCATGACCTTACCCTCCAAACGCATCCATTCTCCAATAACTTAGGCAACGATCCATCAGATGAAGGATTATGGGAGCGCCGATGTTTGGAGTTCTGCTGGACATGTTTTACACACACACACACAAGACGTCTACCTACAAACCCTACTCATATGTACACAAAGATACACACGTACACAACACATATGCCAACACGTGCGCACGCATCGCTCACAAACACACTACCCATATGTACATATGGACACACATCACCACAAACTACGGAAAATGTAAAAATAAAAAGTGTACCCTAAATTGTTTTAAGGCTTGTTGGAACATTTCTGTTTAACACTGCATATGGATCACCACATGTCTAAAACATTAATTCGGCGACGCCTTCACACTTGTCACTACCGGTCGTTACTCTTGTACTATTACCGTCATTTCATGCGAATAAATGTCCATGGAATGACCCACAGGAAGCAATATCAATGAACTACTGCTGGAGAGTCATTAAATTGGCCTAATCTATCCACACTCGGCGGCGCTGAACTTTTCCGCACACCTGGCCAAAGAGAAACGTTCACCGAATGGCAGTCTGATAAAAAAAAATATTTTGGACCTGTACTTTGGCAGTGTCGTCAAATCCCCAATTTAATGCGACCGTTCTTCGTACAGCCACTTGGCATTCCGTGTTACCCGCTACACTAGAGAACCCAGTGTAACAACGGGCGGATGAAACCTTGAAATCACGGATCTTCAAGCAACATTCCTCGGGCTTCACAATTCCCAGATGCCTTGGCCCAAGACATTCCCACAATCTTCCAAGTGCTCATCAATGACGAAAAGCTCAAAAAAGTGTAAACGCACATCCCCACCACCTTAAGTCAATGACGGATTAAACATTAAAATGTACACAGACCTTCCCGTCTGGTATAGTGGCAATGAGAAGACATACATCATCAAAACAGGGCATTTCCATTTTTATAAAATGTTTAAAAACATGCTAGAAGGACAATCAAGTATCAATATTTATTGAATCATATAAAAGTTTTTTTTTTTACAAAGCAAATGCAAAGTACAAGTGCTTACAAATAACAAATTTTCTCTCAAAAATATCAAGTTTTCCTTAAAAAATAATGTACAAATGTTCAGAAACGGCTTTCAACTGTACATACCACAACATCTCTCACAATCGCAGTAAGAGGCAGAAAAACAATATTCACTCACAATACATTTTACATTTCAAATTTTTATATATATAATATTGTTTACATTACACAACTTACCAAAACCACCTCTCATGAGTACATTACAGCCAAAAAAAATATGGCTCAGGCACAAACAAAAATTATGGCCAGAAAAAAGAAAATAATCTGTAAAAAATTTGAGCGTGTGTCCGAAAAAAAATAATTCCATACTCAAATCAAAAACAGCTGAACCTATTTGATGTCACTGGCTGGATCAGCAGTTGAGCAATGGTTGGGGAATATCAAATTGAGGCCTGGGTCCGTTTTTGGAAGGAGATCGACAGGAACTGCTTCGCCAGATGGTTACCTTTCTAAATCACAACGTATCGACGACTGAAGGGGGTTCCGAGGGAGAAACCCAGCGACGGTTGCACTGGGAGAACGGAGACAGTGTTTTGTCTGGAGCTAAGTAGGTGGGGAAGTGGCTGTCCAGGGACAAACCTTGGAGAGAAGATTATTTTAAAAAAGAAAAAACGTGGGCTGCGATGCAGTCAGGAAATGTGCAGGGCTACGCATCGAGAAACATAAACAGTGTTTAACATTCGTGACGGCTGATTGACCAAAGCAGCACTTTTTAATTTGTGCAAAATTTGTGTATTTTTGAATTTCATTTCTATCTTTTTAAAAGGAAATAAATAAGAGGGCACACAAGACAGCAACACCGAGTGCTGTACCCGGCCCCCAATGTCCTTTACACAGACACGGGGCCCACCACTCCCCTCCTCCACGTATAATTGCAGGCCCCACCACCAGATTTCCACTGAGACTCCCCGATGCCACCATCTCTTCCAAGCAGTATGGATACGGTCAAAGATTCACCCCGACCCACCCAGCCACATCAAGCCCTTCCATCTATCATCTTGATCACAGGCTGCCACGTCAATTCACTGCCATTTGTGCAGTTCTCCCTGTCCCACTCTGTAGCTCGCCGACAAACCTCTCCCCTCTGCACCCCCTTTGGTTGCAGAGCCTCGTTCCCTTGCATGGCGGACGAACCCGTCGGCTCTCCTCGCTTGCGCACCACCATTCTCTCCGTGCCATGATGACGGGAGGAAGTTGGCAGCAACCTCGAATTTTTTTTTTACTCACTCCTCAGCGCTCCTGCAAAATTTTGCCTCGGCACGTCGGCCCTTCCGCGCTGCGGGTTTTCCATCGCGCGTCCGGACCAAGCGCCCACTTTGGCGGCACGGCTCCCGGGCGGTCGTATTTCACACGATTCCAAGCTGCTCTCTCTCTCTCCTTCTCAAGAACTCATCTTTTTGAGGACAAAACAAAAGCCGCGTTTGGGAGGAAGGCGGCGCCGCCGCGCCTTCTCCAGGTTCCGGGCCAGTGCATCTCGGGCGCTGCCATCACCTGCTGTTGACGTGGTTTGGCAACGGGCACGTGGGTTTCGGGATGTCAGTCTTGCCCGTCCGTACACGCTGCATGGCCTCTTCCAGCTGCTGGATGAGCACGCGCTTCTTGAAGCTGCACGGGGCAACGGTGACACCGAGTGAGCATTTGGCGGCATCAGCAGCAGCGGGCGACGCCATGCAATTTCACCCTTTCCCGTTGCGATGGCGTACGTGCGCGTCATCAGTTATTCTTCCGATTCCATTCCGATTATGCAAGTGTACATCGTGAACACAAAACCGGGAGAAAAACGAAATTATCTTTATCGGTACCGAAGCAACCACAAGGCCGTGCGGGAGGACGTGTGGCACAGTTTGGCGCCAGCTATCAGAGTGTGGTCGTGTCGCTACAGTTCTCTGTGGGGAGTACAATGTCTTTAAAAACAACGGCGCTACGCCAGTTCAGACCTTATTGGTCACCCCGTGCCCTTATAAATTTCAACATTCAACCTACAAAGTCCCATCACAAGGGAGAAACAAAAAAATGGACAAAAATATTTTTTTGCCCGTATTGAAATGGCCGTACGCCGTATGGAGCTGAAAATGTTATTTCCCTGTAAAAGAATAAGGGGTCAAACCGTATGGGTTGACAGGGATGCAACTCTCGGTCAAAGGGTAGGGGGGGGTAAGCACTCACCGGGATGCCTCCCGTATCACGTTCTGAATGAACATCACTTGCAGATCGGTGCTCCCTCTCACCAGCTCCAGGAGGCTGAAGATGTGCTCGTAATCTGGCCACAACCGACAGCACACCACACAAGCTTCCTGGTTTATTTTACCAAAGTGAGTGGCGATATGTTAACCACCTCGCCTGGTATGGAAGAGGTTGTGGGTTCGATCCTGACCCTGACGCATGCACGTTCTCCCCGTGGTCGCGTGGATTTTTCTCCGGGTCCTCCGGTTTTTCCGTCCACATTAAGAGACATGCGTTTAGAGTATTTGGCTGCTAGAAATTGCCACTTCGTTGAGCTATCATTTGTGGCCAGGTTGCTCCTGAAAAACAGCTATATCACTCAGTGGACCTTACCTGGTAAAAAAAAAAAGTTCAGTTCGTAGCTTAGTTTAGAGTCCTTACTGGGCCCTTAAGACAAATTTTTCCAGCAAAATAATTGCCAATTTCCATAAATGAGAGTTTGGCTACCACGTATGAGAACATCTAAGTACCCGGAGAAAAGCCACAGACATGTACGAGAGCGGTAATCCTCAAAGCTTAGCAAATTTCTTTTGGGATTCAATTCATGCAACTGCTCTCTTGGTCACCAACAACCACCATTCGACACCAAGTGGCGGTGACGTCACCACGGCGCTTGTGCCAGGCTATGTGCACATTAAGGCCACGTGAAGTGTCCAACGCCCGCCGCAGGAGGTCACGGGGCAGACCCAGGTTGCCATGGGTCGACTGATTGAGAGGACTGCCCGATGCACCACCTGTGCCCCTTACTGTGCCAACTTGGTCACCTCACAGCAACACACATGCAATAGCAGGTCACAATTCGTGACGACCTATCTAAATACCAACCCAACTCAGCTTCCGAGATTCTACGAGTTTGGGCACATTTATGGTGATTTAATCGTAGGGACTCATTGCAAATTGGCACTGTTGCATTTACTGGACGCGCAAATAATTATTTTGGCACACAAATCTCCGATTATTTTTTTTCCGTGCAGTCACTAATGAATGGGCTGAGAGGATCCGATTCACTACGAGATCTGAATTTAGTCCACCAGTTCCAATTAGTCGTGGGGGAAAAGTTTTCCAGGTTGCGGAAGTAACCGTTGCTTGCGAAAAAAATAACAGAATACTTCTTCGTGTGCCGGCATAATTATTATTATTAACCGCTTCTGGCACCTTGTGGGTCCGTGACTGTGTCCACATGACCGCAAACACTGGCAGGTAAATGGATTCGTAAAAAACATAACAATACAGACGATACATTCTGTGTTCACCCCAATTCTACGTAGGTAAACTAGAACCTTGTGTTTTCACCCATGCGAATATAAATATTCTGATGTAGAACTTCTTTCACGCCGTACGTAGCCACCCGTGCTAATCGTGGGTGCTAATTGGAGACACGCGCGTGCCCTTACATAACACACGACGCTTTTCAACGAAGGTCGAAAGCTTTTCATGTATTAGCACCCTCCCCCTCCTGTCTGTCTGTAACTACGGTGGCACCGAGCGGGACCTACTTCGGCCGGGCTTGCGGATCTCCCGCACCACCTTGCCCCAGATCTCGTTGTTGGTCTCCCGCACTTTGGCCGCCTTGATCTCCGTCTTCCCGCCCAAGCCGTCTGTCGCTGCGGCCACGCGGCCTCGCGTCTCTCGCAGGGAGTTTGCGGCGTGGTTCTCGGAGGAGGCAAGGCCCTCATCGCCGCCGCCGCCCTCTTCGTCTTCCTCGTCCTCCTCGTCGGTGGCGAGGCCGGCACCCACGTGGTTTTCCATTTCGGTGGCGGCGGCAGCGGCGGGAGAGATGGCAGGCGCCGGCGGCAACGGAACCGCTGGCTGGGAGTTGGCGTTGGGCAGGTCGTCGGAGCTGATGTCGACGATTTGATTGTTCAGCTCCGTCCCTGCGAACAGTAAAAGCAGCTCGCAAAAACTCGTACACACATGGCGAGTACATGGATCGAGTAAATACATTCGAACCCGAGCTTGCCGACGAAAGCATTTCATTAGTGGGAGCGAAGCCGACAGGCAGCCGTAAGAGCAAGACATGTTTGCACATTTTAAAAGTCTTCCTTGGGTTGCTTTGTGTTTCCAAGTTTTGGGAGACCCTTTGGTCAATATCTTCAGGCTACAATCGGGTGAGTCTGGAATAGGCACGCGACTTGACGCTATATTTAGTTAATATTGGCTCCTCTTTACAAGAGTTATATAAAATAAAAAACAATAATTGTAATAAATCATAAACAAACATCAATCTGTCTATGTAAAATTAAGTGTATTTTAAGAAGGCCAAGTGGCTCCCACAAGTTTGGGTAACAAGCAAATACCACAATGACCCCGGGTTCAAATGCATGATTGGGTTCCTAAATTGTGGGAGTCAATGATCTCAGCCGAGTCATCAATGACCGCACGACAAAAACTACTACGTAACATTTGTGGGTTTCATTACCTAAATTCCAGCTCTGAGAATTCGACATTTTGGTTTGATTGACGCGTGAAGGACGCACTTTGCAGGGCATATAAAAGTCGTCCTCCCCCTGGAACGAAGTCTAATATCATTTAATTCAGAAGTAGTTCAACGATATAGCCCTTTCACAGACCGTTCTCCGACAGGGTGGTGGGGGGGCTCCTGCGAGCTGCAGGGTTCCACCAAATAGATTTTTTCTCAATTCACAATGGCTCCCCATGGCCCTTCCAGAGGAATGTTTTTGGAGCAGCATTTATAAAACACAATAACTGGGGACCAGTTGAGACTTTCGGAGTCTCATCAGGCCCGTTCAACAAATGCTGCCGTGTTGCCAACATTATGATTGGCAAAAGTCATCGACCAACCTCAATGGGTCCACTCAGCACACACATTACAGTAAAACTAAAAACTCATTATGCGTCATCATGGGAGAAATATACAAAAAAAAATCTACGTATTATATAAACACTCATTAACTCTTGTGACCTCAAGTCTGATCCGATTAGAAGTTGCCACCTCGGTTGCCCACGAGAGGAGCAGCAGAAATAGGATTTCTATATTTAGTTAATATTGGCTCATCTTGACAAGTTATTAGGGCCTGCCCCTGTGAGTTACATAAAATAAAATAAACAATCATTGTAATAAATCAGAAATAGGATTTCTGCTGCTCCTCGAAAGAACCAGAGAGTATAGAAATAGGATTCTTCGAGATTAGGGGAACACATTTTTTTTTACAATAGAAGATGGTGTGAAAAAAATGTTCTACTGAATATTGGCAGCAACAATTAATTCCCCTGAAATGTCCATGTTTGTCATGGCCTGTTCTAGAAACAAATTACCGAGAATGTGCACAATCCTGTTAGAGCTTAGAAACGAAGCAGGCTTCTGTAGCGGTTACAGGTGGTGGGGGCAGCCGAGGACACAAACCTCGATTTGTGGACTGTACTTCTATTGCTCCTACGTCAATGCACTCCAACAAACACTGACCAGTGTGGTCAAATAACCCCCGTGATCTGCACCGCGGAGGCAGGCCATCACCCAGCAGCGAAGAGACAAATGGACTGTGTACACGTGTCATGTACAGACATTAAGGCCATGATGGTGTACATTGTTGGTCTTGATGCACGCGCGCGTACATTGTACACGCACGCATCGCCACCACAAGTAAAACTCCGTTTTTAAGAGCGCCATTCACACAAGGCCTCACAGTGCTTTACAACACAATCCCAGTAAATAACCCTGGCGGAGCGTCCCTCACGGACCGGGGCAAGACATTCCACAAACAAGGCACCCAACTACTGAAAGCTCCATCACCCATTGAACACAGATTTGTCCTTGGTACCACTCAGGTCTCACGGAGCCAAGACATGCAAAGCAGAAGGAGGGGGGAGGACAGAGAGAGAGCGAGCGAGCGGAGGGGGAAGCAGCCGCGGCCGGGCACACCACCTCGAATGGCCACGGGCTTGATGAGGTTCGGCTGGCTGGGCTGGGCGGGCGTGGCGAGGATGGTGGGCGGCGGTGGCGTCGTCGGCGTGCAGGCGGCGCCGCGTCCCCCCCCCGCCGCCACCCCCCCCACCACGTGGTTCGCCAGCGAGGCGGGCGGCGCGAGGGGCCGCGGCCGAGGGGGCGGCAGCGGAGAGGCGTTGCGCCGTCGCTTCGAGGGGCTCTGCGCGCCGCCGCCGTCGCCGCCGCCGCCGCCGCCCGGCCGCTTCGAGCGGTTCTGCGGCCCCGTGACGAACTCGTCCGCCTCGTCGATCATCATGCCCTGCGCGCAGAAAAAACAAAACAGCATTGCAACAAACGTTGACCGAGAGAGCCGGCCGGGCAGAGGTCTGACAGCCGAGCCACCACCGCCGAGAGATCCTGGATTCCGATCCGGCTTTCAGCTTCCTGGGATTAAACCAGGTTCTCAAGTGCTTTGAGAAGTGATGGACTCGCGCGCAGGGTGCGAGACTGAGGGTGGTGTCGCGAAACTAGCAAGCTCGTGATGAGCGTGAGGAGGCCATCGTCCAGCAGTGGATATAAGTTGGCGATGATGGGTGCACCTGCGAGGGAGGAGGTGAGATTCTTTCGCGCGCGGAAGCGAGACGGATCGTGAGGCAGATCGTAGCAATGACGTACTAACAGTGATGGCGGCATGGGCGGGCCTTCATCCAGCAGCGGATAGACAACGAACAATGATGATGGGGGGGGGGGGGCTAAAGGGTCTTGAACCGCGGCGTATGGGATGAGACGGGGTGGGGGTCGTTGGGCTGGGTGGGTGAGGTTTGAGGCTTACCTTCTTGTCCAGCTTGAAGGGGTTGCCGAACGTGTGCAGCCTCTTGGGCTGGTCGGGGTCGATCTCGCGAAGCGGCGAAGGCTGCTGCTTCAGGAACTCCTGGTAGTTCCCCATCTGGGCCACCGGCACACTGTGCATCTGGTCTGCAGGGGACCGCTCGCGGCGGAACAAGAGGAGACGGCGCGCGCGCCGAGTCACGTGCGCGTCGACGGCACCGGGCGTCTCGCCGGCCGGTGGCGTGCTCGCAAAAAATCACAAGTTACAACGTGCCAGAGGGGGAGCAATCACACTCGTCTCAGGAAACGGATTTGACGTCGCAGAAATGAATTTTTATTGTGTCACGTAAAATGTATCGAAACGGAAATTTCCATCAAGACTAGTTTTTTTTAATATTAAGATGTTTTTAAAATGAACGTTAACAATGTCTCCGTTACGTTACAACCTAAGCGCTCCAATACGTGTTTTGGCACTGGGTCTTACCATCCCCACGGTAACCCATTGACTGCAGATCAAATGACAAATGTAAGCGTTTAACCACCTTCAAATTGTCAACCTGGAAATGCTCGTATGAGAAAGAAGAGACTGCCTACTAAACACGAGTGCTCACCCAAACCAAAGACTTAAAAACTTAACCACTACACTGTCAATACATCTGACATCACAGGCTGGCAGACAGTGTGTCGCGATTACATTCTCATGCTTGTACTCGACTCCCAGGGGCTAACGTGGAGCAGGCTTCCCCAGCACATGCTGTGCACCACAACGCAGGCAGTGACATGAATGATGAATGAGCTTGCGATTATTCATACAGCGCTCTCTCCATCGGGGAACAAAACGTCTCCGAGCACAGAGCCCCCTTATTGGCAGATGTCCCCGTGGGGCCACAGGGTAACTCGGCACCTGGCTCGGCAATGGCAGTAGAGGGCAAGGATTACTACGTGACCAAGTTGTTCGGTGATTTTCTCTATTGTTTGCAAATTTGAACAGAGACTGATTCCGTGGAAATATATTTGTTTTAGTTATGAGAGGAAATCGTGAGAACCCGGTAGGAAACCCATGCAGAACAGGCGGAGAACATCATCAATTCCACGCAGAAAGACGGCAGAGTTAGGAATCGAACACTGGCACTTGTTGCTATCATTTGACTCCCCCCCTTCTATGAAAACGAGGCGAGCAGACTCGAGTGGCTGCGATGTCACGAGGGGCCACACTATAGCATGTTTCTTGAGAGTCAGCTGGCCGAGATTTGTTTATCTAAGCTTCACACTCAGGCGGGGAAGCCCATATTCCACAGCTCAAGTGTCCATTAACATAGCACCAATATAAAATATTATTGGTAACGTCCTATATCAGAATTTCAAGACTCATTTAACAATAATTTGCACTTATTGTTCACCTTTAACAACGTGTCAAGGAGGTTTCTGAATTGGGATGTTTGGCGAAATTCGTGACTGAGTGTTTGGCATGTGGGTAGAAACCAGAGTACACTGAGAAAACAAAGCAAGCCACCAGCAGAGTAACAACCTTAACGTCCTGCGGAGATAGTCAGGAATACTATCGAACAAAGACGGTCACTGCATCTCATGCTTTCAGATGCGCTTCTGCGGCTGTCTGGAACTATGCATTTTAAAATCTAGATTAAAAAGTCATTTCTTTAGAATCACTTCTTCTATTTAGTTTGTTGTCCTTCCCCCGCACCTCCGATTATCACGGTTGGTGCGAAAGAAGTTCAACATACCGTCATACATACCTGGTATATCCCAGTCACCCTCAGACCAAGTCAGGGCCCAAATCCCAAATTCTAACCAACCCACTGTTACCAGCATGAAGTATGACAAAGCAAGCCCTATGTGCCGCACCTCCGATTAGCTCGGTTGGCTACGTACGATGCAAAAGCAGTCCAACGTACATGCAACGCACGTGCATGTTTAAGTGACACAAGCGCTGCACGTGCACGCCACCACCCACCCTCGTCAGTGCTGCGCAGGGCTCCGTGCGGCGTCGTGGCCGCCCGCAGAAGGTTGGCCCTCATGCGAGTCAGCTGATCCAGCAGCCCCCGCCGAGAGATGTCGTACGCATTCCGGAACGGCTGCGGCTTCACCTCCTGCAGAAGGCGCGCGGGGGGCGGCGCGTCAGAGGGAGAAGTCAGGTCAGAGTGCATCGAATTGAGACGTCGTCGCGAATCGGAGAGCGATATCGGACGAGAGCGTTGGCACGCGGTCGTTTGGGATCCCCTCGCGCCGCATCGGAGAGCATCGGGGCTTCGTCTCGGTTCGGGGGGAGCCCCTCGCCGTGATCTTCACCCTGGTGAGAAGCTAACCCCCCCTCCCCCAACAGTTTCCAATGACGTACGTGGACATTTCCTTACAAAATAAAAACACAAACGACCTAAAGCCACCTCCTTCGCGAGAGCGCCGTCAGCGCCGCCACCACCGCCGCCGGCCTCACCTTGTTGAGCACGGCGATCTGAAAGCCGGGGAAGTCCTTAATGTCGGCGTTGTGGCGCGCGGGGGCATCGCCCGCCAGCCCGGCCAGAAGTTGCCGCAGCTCCCGGCGCTGCGAGGAGGAGGCGGCCGTGGTGCCGCCGCTGCCGGCCGCGGTGCGCGTCCGCACCTTGAGGCCGGCCTCCTGCGGCGCCCGCTTGCCCACGGAGCTGATCACGCGCTCCGACTCGAGCTTGGCCTGGCAGCGCGCAGGGGGGCAGTGACACGAGTGGAGGGCGCGCGTCAAATCGTGAATTCACTACCCTGATGAAGCTCCAAGCTCAAAGCAGCTTCATCCTGTAATGGAAAATACTTAAGCCACCTGGGGTAAGTAGCAGAGCTTAATTGGTCAGAAGTTAATAAAAACATTGGCCTGTGTAAATTAACATCTTCGTAAACGTGGCACCACGTCACGAGATGAGGAATCCGTTCGGAACTCTCGCAGAGCAGCGCCATGTCATAGAGACCAACAAGCGACAGTGTTTAAAGTATTAATTTAGAATGTTTTGAGTTTGCTGCTGCGAGCTCATTTTGCTGCTATAAATGTCCAAATAATAAGACACTTTGTTGAGCCATCATTTGTGGCCAGGTCGCTTCTAGAACATAAGTTGATACCTTAGTGGGCTTTGCCTGGTAGGATGGGGATGGTTTAGTTGTATGTGTTTGGATGATTTTCTTACCTTTCTTGTACTCTGCACTACTATCGTATTTTTGTCATATTTGTCGTTGTAATGATCTTACTGTACATCTGTGAAAAAGAGCTTTATAGCTCAACGGATTCCTCCAGTATAAATATTCTGATTCTGATATAGCTGTGAAAAACAACCACCAAGCAAGCCGTCTCTCCGTTGCTGTTGGGGCTGGTACAGGTAAGGCCAAAAAGCCAAACCAAAGGGTAAAACGTAGGGCGTTGCCAGGCTTAAGTAAAACACCCGGTAAGCAGCTTATCCGGAGCATCGGTGGTGACGATTGGCAGAACTTACGGTGGTCGTCAGCCCCACCCCTCAGCTCACCTGTTGACTCAGCTTCTTGAGGTAGGTGATGACGCTGTAGCTAAGCGTAAACTCCACGTTCTCCGCTATCAGGTTAGGAGCACCCATCATCCGCAAGGCTTTCTTTAGGGGCTGTGCGCACAAACAAATACGATACAATTTGTAAACACAGGACGTTTGTCGCAGCCGATGCTTACCATTAATTATTGATTTTGTGGTTAGGTTCACAGTGACAGATCAAGCCAAAGTTTTGTCATGAAATCCCCCACACATAGCCAGACAAATTAATTATTTCGTGTACATAAAAAGGGTAAAATGCCTGCAAGTTCGGCTTCAGGTGGACATTTACATGATGCAGCTGTCACCGCCTGTGCATGTGGTTCCTGCGGTGTAACCTCGTGTGCGCGACAAACACTTCGTGAACCGAGAGCTCACGTACCCCCAGGTAGTAGGGAGGCATCGTCTTTAGGTAGCTGTCAAAGGACTGTCGCCACTTCACTGGAGGCTTCAGCTTGTGCACCTTGAAGAGGTCATCTACACAAAGACACAAAACGGACAAAGCTCCCCGGTAAAGCCCTAATAGACTGTAGGGGCAAGTGCTCTTAGCGAGCATCTATGATACATGCACACACACACAAAAACAGCTATACTGGTAGGAACCTCCTGGTTACACCAGCCCACAGGGGATTATTGTGTCCGTCCGTCGTGCAGGGAGGGGCTGGGTGGGGAGGGGAGGGTGGGGTGGGGAGGGGTTGGGTGGGGCTGGGTGGGGAGGGGCTGGGTGGGGAGGGTGGGGCTGGGTGGGGAGGGGCTGGTCACCCCGTGGTGCCCTTATAAAAATCAACGTTTAACCTACTCACGCCGGCTTGTGCCCACCCTCACAGTCGGGCATATTTGCGGAATACACCACGCCGCCGTTGACCCTGCAGGCCATTGACTGAGCAACCCAACGTTGCTACCAGCTCCCTCCGCAGGAATGTGTTAAGACGAGTGCATAGAAATTTGCACACAGACTTGCACAAGCGCGTGCACACGCTCGCACCACCCCTTACCCTCGCCACCACACAGACACACACACACACTCTCGGATGTGTTCCACTTACAATATTACACATTCAATTTGAATATCCTGCGCTAATAATTTTCTTCTACACGTAAAACGCTCAGTGTGCAACTCATCCGGACCGCTGGGCACTGCTCGTAATACGGATGGGCAAGGGAACGCCGTCGCGCACAGGGGGAGGGGAGGCGGCTGGCGTGGGAGGGGGGGGCAACGCCGTACCCAGGAGCGGAAGCAGCATGGGGAAGTTGTAGGGCATAACGAAGAGGTTGACGCAGGTGAGCGAGGTGCTGGCCTTCAGGTAACCGAAGGGGTGTCCCAACTCGCTGTACTTGCCGCTGTTGCTCACAAACACCTGCCGGGAGGAACGGGCGGACGAGTGAGTTGCACAGGGCACCAACGGACAGAGAACGGGCATTGCACATAGCGACATCACTCCCTACGGGCAGACTATATCAATCTACGAAACAGCGATTTTGTGAAAGCCCTGCACTGTCAAGAATGGTGCGAATACAAACTTACTAATCAACTAGTATAATTAACAGGCTTGCACTTGTTTCAATCAAACAATCCGTTTAATTAAATTAAACAATCTGTGCATTCAAACATCTTTTTGTCTGCTCAGACATGGCGCCCCCCCCTCCCCCGACCAATTCCCCACCGACTCTACCCCCCACCCGCCATTCATCATCTTCTCACCTGCCAACAGGTGTGCGGAGACTTGCGCTCGAGGATGAACTGCGTGAGAGGCGAGGGCTCCAGCTCGTACTTGTCGAACGGGAGCTTGTCGATCACCATGGGCTCGCCGTCCGTGCACGAGAACTTGACCACGGGGTGCGCCGTGCGCGGGGGCTGCACGCAGCATGGCCCATGGAATAAAAAAAACAACACGCTCGCTCGGATGTCGTTTCAGATTTCATTATAAAGACAATAAACTATTTTTTCTTTTTCGATTTAAAGCTTTCGTGACTGCAGGGATTCATATTCTTGGTTCTTTCGGTAAAGTCACGTAGAAGGGAAATAATAAAATATAAACATTCTCACGACGTTTCGATTGCAACACAAGCAATCATCAGGTATGAAAACCAAAGCAAGAAAATTTTTAATACAAACCGCCTCTTTTTTCAAAATGTTCTTGCTTTGGTTTTCACACCTGATGATGATTGCTTGTGTTGCAATCGAAACGTTGTGAGAATATTTTCGTTATATTTGTATTATTTTATTATTTCCCTTCTACGTGACTTTACCGAAAGAACCAAGAATATTTTTTATTTCACCAGGTAAGGCCGCACTGAGCTTATCGTGTGGGAATTTATAGCAGCCAAATTAATAAAAGTAAAATAAAAATAAAATAAAAATCACGACGTTTCCGAGGCAACACAAGCTTCCGTCTTCAGGTGTTGCCTCCGAAATGTCGTGATTTTTATTTTACTTTTATTAATTTTAATTTTTTACCTACGTGACTTTACCGAAAAAACCTAAGATTAGGATCATAACGCATCGCTCCATCTCCTTGGTCGACATCGTCTTCTCAGGTGTTTTTACCTCCTTTTTGGCTGCCACTGTCGTTTTTTTTATTAATTTAAATTTTTTACCTATGTGACTTTGCCAAAAAAAGTCACATAGGTAAAACCTAAGAATATGAATTCTTGCAGTCACGAAAGCTTCAAATCTAGAACGTTATGATCCTGTCTAGGGGCAAGATGGATTTCTGCATCGTAAGATAACGAATGCTGATGTATGTATTTAGCTGCTATATATTTCCACGTGATAAGCCACTTTGTTGAGCTATCATTTGTGGCCAGGTCACTTCTGAAAAAGAGCTATACAGCTCAGTGGGCCTTGCCTGTAAAATAAAAATAGTCCAAAAGTGTAGCTTAATGTATGTTTGACTTCTTTCGCACCATATATAGCCAACCGTGCTAATTGGAGGTGCGGGGTAAGAATTAGTTTTCAATCGAGATTGATGATGACAGGATGATGGCTATATTTTTGCAGTATCCATTATTCTGGATGTAAAACAACAGGCTGGGGGAGGTTCATCCAGAAACCATTAAAAGAGTCTTGGTAAAAAAAGAGACACGATGCAGAGACCATATTTTTGTTGTTGCTGGGGCAGGGACGAGATTGCTGAAGACATGTTAAAAAACTCATCCATTGTCTACGCAGCAAGCGGGAGGTCACAAGCATCAGTCGCGCTGCATCAACAACTCTTCCATCACAGGAGAGACGTCCGCCAAGTCTCGCGTGGTAGCTTCCGTTGCGTTAAAAAAGGTCGCCGGGCTCCCACTTGGCGTAGATTTTGGGGGCGGGGGGGGCAGTAGTGGTGAAGGGGAAGACCCAATTGCGACACATCGGCGGACACGTTTGCCCTATTTTTGTAAATCTTTGTTTGTCCTGGTAAACATCCGTTCCTGGAGAGATTAGCGCAGCAATTACTAAATCGAGATCGCAAAGTGTCAAAATAGAACTTCGGTCATTTATAACCTCACACTCGCATTTATTTCCCATTTATTTTCACGAACGGCCTCCTGGGGCGCGGTGGGCCGTGACGGGACATGGCGGCACGGTGCGGAGGTTTATCAATCTACGCCCCTGACCTCGCCCACACGCTCTGGGTCTGCAAACATGCAGTATTTTCTCAGGCAGTCTCTCATGCAGATATTAACTTGGCTCAACGCTGCTGGGCCGAACATGCAGGGTTTTCTCAGCCAATATTACGATAAGAAATAGATTTTTGGGCTGGGGAGATGCAATGACCTGGCCATAGTTTTGTTGTAAGACCCTCTAACACCCTACACAGGAAAACAAATTAAAATGTCACTTAAGAAAAGCATTAAGCGTGCAATAATATTATTGTTTCAGCTCACCGGTAAGTTGAAGAACAATTCTGAACTTTGCTAACTTAAGTTGTGAGAAATATTATAATCATTATGTGGCCTAACACATAAGGCAATTTAGGAATCACTGCTTAGGCTTCGAGATCTGACGAGATTGGGCGCATTCAATCAGGTTTGATTGTGAATTTGGCCTATTACTTTAAAAGAAAAAAAAATCGTATAGCTGCTACACGTCAACCTGCGTATTTGCTCGGTACGAGGGGACCCCCCCCACCCCAACCAGTTTTGTCTGCAGCGCTCGTGCCGGCGAACACCGGCGCCACTCACTCACCAGCGCCGGGATGTTCTGGTCGGGCCAGAAGGCCTCGGGTACGGGCCAGTGGCCGATGGGGACTCCCGTCTTGGGGTTGGGCCTCACGTAGATGAGGCGGTGGCAACTGTGCCAGGGCAGCGGGGAGCACGAGGCTGTGGTACGCAACAAGTCTGCTCCGCCATCTGCACAAAAGACAAACACAAAGATCCTCCATATAGCCCTAGCAGACTGTTGGGGCAAGCGCTGTTAGCGAGCACCTATGAAGGCTGGTACGGCACACGAGGGAGTAGGTGGCCAACACCACGCACGACTGCCTTTGTCTCCAGTGGTGATGTTTACACACCGCACCAGGTACTCATTTGTGGCCGAGTCAACCTAGGGGAGGTCCAGGACCAGTTCAGATGATCGTCACCGGTGTTGGCCGTGAGCGGGAATCGAACTCGGGTTGCCAGGTTCGTAGCACAGCATGCAAACCGCGACACCACACACACGCAAGTATGTATGTGTACACACACACGTATGCATGTTAGCACACACACACAGGCAAGAACTATTGGCGAGTACCAATGAAGACTGGTAAGGCACATGAGAGGGGGCGGTGCGGGTAGCACCACGCCGAGCTGATGTTTACATGTCGTGCCGATTTGACCTAGAGCAGGTCCATGACTGGTTCCGATATCACTTGCAGCTCACGTTAGCCAAGATCGAGAATCGGGACCCAGGCTCCTTAAAGAGACCTCTCGTACACGAAACACTACAAAACGCCGATATAACAAAATTAGAATTGGTAGAGACAAAAAAAGCCATATTTTATTGTTAAATTCATTGCTCGCAAGAGCTTATGGGAAGTGGCGACGGGAGCCCGCGCTGCTCGCGGATGGGGCGGGGGAGGAGGAGAGGTGTGTGCCAAGAGGCGAGGCGGTATACGTACCCTCGGACACGGGAGGTGGGTCCGGCCCGACCTTCTCAAAGTGAATGACCACGCCGCTCTGCACCTTCTGCACCAGCGACTCCAAACACTGGTTCAGCATCCGCTGGGTTCGCACGCAGTACGAGCGGCCTGCGTCCACCGTAACAAACGAAGCATTCCTAATTATAATGGCGGCGATGGTGGCTGCGGTGGTGGTTATGTCGATGATGGTGATGACGGCGAAGGTGATGACGGCGAAGGTGATGACGGTGCTGACGGTGCTGACGGTGATGACGATCGTCATGGCGACAGCGATGACGACGATCGCGATGGCGGCGGCGACGTCAGCGGCACGCACCCCCGGTGACGTCGCACATGGGCGTGATGGGCGAGTCGTCGAGCGGCACGCTGCCCAGCTGCTCGGGCTCGCTCGCCGTGCTGCCAGGCTGGCGCAGCACCAGCGCAAACAGACGCTCGTCCCAGCGGAACGGCTCCTTCGTCAGCTCGCTGCCTGGCAGCGGCGATGACAGCGGCAACTGGAGCTGTCAGACGGACACACGGGAGGGAAGGGTTTTTGTTTGAGGTGCGGCGACTCGGGCAGACAGGCGGACACGAACGTATTACCACTAGACACACATGAATAACATCCGGAAATACGAACGCAACGTTGCGATGACTTCGTAATGCTTTCCAACCTAGGTTGAACGTGTTTATGCATCAGCCAATAATGACATCATGGGATCTTTAACGTCCACTTGTCAAGCGGACAGCTATTTTATGGTGAAAGCACCTGAGGAAATAACCATGGCGGCGTGCCGGATTGGAACTGCAAACCTCTTCAACCAGCGGCAAATGCTCTACCACCCCCCCGATACATTGCTGGCTTGCCGAGGAAGGATGATAATGCCAAGGTGCAATATTTACGAGCCATACATACCTCATCTTGTACGCTTGAGCCGTTACTCAACTTGCTCCCGTCCGTTATCGTGATGACGATCGCAGGCTCCAGGAAAAACGGATTGCGTCCCTACACACAGAAACGCGCGCCAACGAACGCACGAAAACAGTTTAGCACGTAGGCTTTCGCGACCAATATTAAGCATGGTAAAGGTTTTTGGGTTATATCGCGTGAGTATAAATGTGTCGTAACCCTCCACCACCCGACACAGCCAATTAGTAAGGGATTTGTCACAAACAAATGCCAATTCGTTACTACTTCAATCCACCGGTGTGTTATTAAGTAATGCACCATACAACTGTATTCCCTATAAAGCAAAACACATGCCAATTAGAGAGTAAATCCACAACATTTACAATTTGAGTAGTACGACGTTTCGCTGGTAATAACATCCAGCATCATCGGGCGATTTGCCAGAATAGTGAAGCAATCCACCTGCTTCATGACACGAAAACACCCCAGTAATGCATGGCGGTCACTCACCCAAGCACTATCCTGGCTCAAACGTTTCTGAGATCGGAGGAGATTTGAGTGCGTTGTGGATAATTTGGTCTTCAGCTCTAATTGCTTAAATGGATACAAAACTCTGAAGCCATATTGAGAAGAAAAAAAACCCTACAAGCTAAATATTAAGAAATAAAAAACCACATGAGCAGCATAAAGTTATATATACGAATTAACTTGAGAAATAACACAGGAACAATAGGGCATAGTCTTAAATGGCGTGACTAAACCAGACAATAGGATAGTGCGTATCTCGGCATATTGACGGTGGCGGGTAACCGTGTTAAATTCTTGAGACGAACCACAGGGACATTAGGGCATGTCTTAAATGTCAAGGGCTTAACAGTGGCGTAAATAAACCACCAGACACAATAGGCCAGTGCATATCTCAGCAGATTGACAGAGGCGGGTAACCGTGCTATTAAAGCGGTTTCAACGGAGCAAACTGCAGTTAAATTTCTATTTAAAGCTTTCGTGACTGCAGGGATTCATCTTCTTGGTTCTTTCGGTAAAGTCACGTAGAAGGGAAATAATAAAATAATAAAAATAAAACATTACAAAATACAATTCTCACGACGTTTCGGCCACAACGCAAGCAGCCGTCCCCCTTCACCTGAGGACGACTGCTTGCGTTATGGCCGAGACGTCGTGAGAATTATTTTGTTATGTTTAATTTTTATTATTTTATTAGTTCCCTTCTACGTGACTTTACCGAAAGAACCAAGAAGACAAACTGCAGTTGTCATTTGAAATAAGAGACCTCCGGTGGCTCAGGAGTCAGAGATACTGAGATGGCATCACTGACATCCTAGGGGGGGGGGGGTTTGAATCCAGCTTGCAGCCACCCGCGATTAAACCAGGTTCTCAAGTGCAGCGCGGGTTGATGGTCTCGTTCCCATTCCTACGAGATAGGTCTTGGCAGTTGTACTGTACCGCTCTTCAACTTGAAGTGAAACGTCCGACAATGCCGAACACGCAGCACAACCCCAACATATATCACACAGCCAGGCAGTCGTATTACTCGAAGCAACGTCACTCGTTACGTAGGCTAGCTTCGCAGCAGCTTGTTACGCACTACGATTTCAAGTAAATACGAATATCTGCGCATTCATTAAACGTAAATCATAAAGCGCATATCTACACAGGGACACGAAGCGGTAGTTCTTTGATCTGTCGGCATTTGTTCGCTCTACTTCACAATCCAGCAGCCCAACCACAGCGCCGGACGTCAGTGGCTGTGGTTGGACCTCCGGTCGGCGTCCCGGCGGCCCCTCGCACCTGCCCGTAGTTGTCGATGCCGGAGACGAGGCGGTTGAGGTTGAGGAGGTCGAAGGCGGATTTGAGCGCCTGTCCCAGCGTGGTGAGACCCGTGGCCTGCAGGTTCTTGAGCTCGCTCATGAACGTCGCGTGGTTCTCCTTCCAGCCGGCCTGCACAAGACCACCGTTGCCATTACCACCATGCTAAAGTGCCACGAGCAGCACTCGCCATTGCCACAGCACTCAACATCACCACCCAACATTACCAGCAGAGATCAGCGTTAGCTGGGTGTAGGTGCGACACGCCTTTAATCCAGCACTGTGGAGGCGAGGGTTGGTAGATCGCACAAATGTTGCAGAACTCCTTTCCCATGGCAGTCGAAGTGCCATACCCTGGCTCGCCACAAGCTAGTACAGCAAACATGTGGACTCCCATCCATTTCGTCTGCATGGGATAGTGTATTCCCCTCGCACGCGTTCGTTGTCTCCAGGTCTTGTAAACACGTATTAATTGGCCTCTCACCGAGTGATCGTTGACTTGGGGGCTTCGATTGAAAGCCTTGGTGACTGTCGTGGAGTGCATGGTGGAGAGTAGAGTGAGACGGGAGAAGCAGGAGAGTGCGTGACAGAGAGTAGAGTGAGATGAGATAAGAAAGGTAGGCAGGGGCGAGTCCGTAGAGGATGTTGACGACTTGTGTTGCGGGACTGTATTGAGAGGCAGTGGAAGGTTGAGAGTGTTGGACTGTTGTGTGATGTGGTCGCATTTTTCCATGCGAGTAAGTAGCCTGGCAGTGGCAGTATGTATTGGTTAAAGTTCAACTTGACACTCGTGACAGATTCGAGTTGTACGTTTCCGAATCACATGCTTTAAAATTACATATGCAAATTATATACCAATCTGACGCCAATGTCACATTTAGGCTAACTAAGCAAACAAATGGACAAACGAGAAAGAAAAACAAGCAGTGATACAAACCGGGACGGCAAACACCAAGCACGGAATAAATCCTGGAATGCATTCGTGACTCCCCACCCCCATCATGATAATTGATCAAACCGCTGGGAACGGTGAATCGTTGTGTGCACAGTGATCGCCAACACGCGTTATCACCCACGAGGAGTTCATCGTGACCACCACTCAACATAATCCACGAATGCCACGACCCACACTTTCCATGGCCATAATTTTCAAGTCGGCCTCTGCACCTTAATTATATTACAGATATGGTTTTCGCAAAAAAGCAATTAACTGGCAAACTTACCACATGGCTCCCTTACACCAATGTTCAGGTCTATATAAATTTGGCCCAACATTAAATAAGTTCACTGATTAAATTATATTGTGTAAGTGATTTATTAAAACTCAAGTGAACAGTGACCAAATGTTAGTTTAATATGTATGAAAACCTGTCAGCGAGCCTTGCTTACGAAGAGCAGCGCTGGCAATAACAGTTTTTAAGAGAACATCACTTGAAAAAATGATTGGTAATCTGCTCCACCCGTTCCAATGCATTCACACGTTTTTTGCGTGCACATTTATTTCTCCAGTTCAACCCCCGAACACGTTGAGAAGGATCCCTTGAGGTCCCCCCCCCTCTACCCTGAGTGAGATCGGGCGAGCCGTCAAGGAACAACTTCTTGTCGTGTGCGTTAATCAGGCGACGCAAGCGTTAAGACAGAGTCGTCGTTCCCTGGCTCATTAAGAGGAGTAGGATGCCGTGGACACAATCATACCCACCGATCCAAGACCCAGACACAAGCCCGACTCGTGCCAAGCCACCCTTGCTCAACCATATTCGGAGATTAAGTTACGTTGACCGAATTTACCAACTCAGCCCAGAGCCAAACAGCGGCGGCTAGGATATGCGAGACACACAAATCGAGACGCGGGGATTTGCCAGGAGACAAATCTGAGAAGCAGCTATCGCATTTAAACATGGTCATTATTACTATTAATGGGGAAAAGCAGTGGCACAGTGGCGCATTGGTTCACGCACTGAATATTAATGTAACAGCCAGAGTGCTACCCAGCCACGGCCAACATTAATGGCGCGTGATATCCGAACCAGTCCTGGGCCACCCCTCCTCTTCACCAACCTATGAAGTATGGTCAAACAGACTATCATCGACATTCCAGGCTTTCATCCAGTATCCAGCAGTGGAACAACAAAGGGTTGTTAGTATTATCAAACAATTGAATCGTCACGATTTAGGTTTGTTATTTGCCTAGGATTGATATTTTAATGTCATTGTGGTGCGTGTGAAATATCAGTCCGTAAAAACCTGCTTCACTGCAGGTAGATATTTATTCTGGGTTTTTCACAACAAGTGTCCACACAAAAGCATGCAGAGGTGGATGACCCGATTGCAGATAGGACCACTGAAATCATCTCATACGGCGGAGGTGCTTGAAGGATCGGGAGTCTAACTGTATTTGGGAGCAGGCCGTGTGCACGACATCGCCACCGGTCACTGTTCAAGCTGTCCTACTTCCACCATGTCTCCGTCAACCACGAAGGGACTGTAAGAGGTTGGTAAATGTTAATCTCCCATGTAGTCTCCCAATGCAAGTAATAACCAGGCTCATGCCGCGATGGTTTTCGGGATTTTATGACATTTAAATAATTCAGGACGATTTGGCCAGAGACTAAAGAAAACGACAGCATCTGCACTGGCTGTGCACGCACGAGACAAGGATGGATGATATTTTACAACTCTCGTACGCTATATTCTACGATTTAGAAACCACACATCGTACAAGATACTTTTTCAAGATTCGTGGGGTGCGGATGGCGGCAATGCCACACACGTTAATTTAGCCTGCGAGGAAAGCAACTGCAACCGCTGTTACAATTGCTTACGTTACATTTCCACGTAATGCGTGCAATTAACGCTCACCAGACGCGCAAGATTACGCGGCTTCTCCTTAACGGCCGTGCGCGTCATTTAGAGCCGCAAATGCTCGTGGAACAGCAGCTGCATCTTTTGAAACGGCAAAAATGTTCAACGCTCACGCGGAAACCGTTCTACGATTCCGCACGTGTGCGGAGACACAAGCGCCTTCGGCTAGTTACGAGGTTTAAAAAAAAAAAATTTATTACAAGAGATATGGGATTTTAACAACACGGAGGACAGGGAATTAAACCATATGGAGAACTTCGCTCGATGTGCCAGCGAGCGCATTTTGTAAGGGATACGTTACTTGTCCCCGCGATACAACAATCCAGATTTAAGATTTCCTTGTAAATTCAATCTGCACTTACTGGTAACGCTAACCATCCTATTATATTCCCACTCCTAATTCGGCATTGGTCTTTGTGGATGACGGAGACCAGGTGGAAGTAGGACAGCTTGAGCAACGATCGGTGGCTCTGTCACGCACGCGGCCTGCTCCCAAATACGGTTAGACTCCCAATCCATCGAGAACCCCAACCGCATGAGATGATTTCAGAAGCCCATCTGCAATCGGGTCATCCACCTCTGCATGCATCTATGTCGACACACATTGTGCAAAATCCAGAGTAAATATCGACCTTTAGTGAAGCAGATTTTTATGGACTGATATTTTACTTGATTCAGCTTAGCCGAGCGAGGACAATTTCAGTAAAAAAAATTTCATATCAAATGCAGAAACCACATTTTAAGCACATGAAGTTTCTTTGAGCACTTTTCAATTTTTGCTCAATTTTTTTTCTCATTGTAAGAGCAAGTAATATAAAACACACATTAGCAAGGAATGCCGAACTAAGTCAAGATTATTTAAGGACAGTACCACATCGGAATGTTTAACCAACTCCTTTTTGCAGATATTTATTTTACGATGGAGGAAACCAAAGTGCCCAAATTTGGCATATGTGAACCATGACATCAGCACAACGGCTTATTTATTTCGAATTACTTCAGCGGATCCATCGGATGTCCACTATGAAGCCGACTACTGTTTTACGATTAACACGTGCTGTAATAACCAGGGCGGACTGTTGGATTGCAACTACAAAGCTCTCTGCAACAAGTCACCACCCGAGCGAGCAACAAAGGACCAAAACCACGCGCGCGTCAGATGCGTTGGTGTGCGCACGGTCGGGTCGATCTCAGGTCGAGGCTAAATACAGATGCTTCATCTCAGTTTCGTCCCCGAGGGGAAGACACGAGACAGTCCCGGCAACAACAAAAACACAGAGTTCCAAATAAACAAGGAAGAATAAAGGACGAGGTCACTAAAAGCGAACGTGAAATTATACGACCAAAAAAAACCACAGCTGACTTGCACATTTTCTTTCTTCTCTCGGTCTCGACCCCCACACTGCTCCCCATTAGATTTGTTTCAAGCAGCCACCCGTGTGGTAATTAGCATTCTGCGTAGTGGTCAATGGTTAGTTCTGTGAGCTCGTTACGAAAGGACAGCAACTTAGGTGGCTACATATTTCTCAAACATGTTACAACAAACGTCTTTAGCAACATATATACGAAGACAATCTTGATAATCGAAGGTGCGGGGGAAGGACAAAACACCATCACAAAGTCTAACATTGCTTTAGGCTCAAAACAACAATAAAACACTTTCAAAAACAATCTGTGGAGGCCTGTAATGATTTACAAATATAAATTACCACATTCTCTAGAGTCTAGATTGTAAGATACACTTTCTCTTGTATTTTTAAGGAAAAGTTGGACCTGCATCTTATAATTTGTTGTATGTGTGTGACCAGATTTGTGTAACTTCAATTGACGGACACAAGTTTTGACGAGTATTTTGTTTTTACAAAGTGTCTTATACACTAATCCACAATATGGCAATTCAAGTTCTACAGGCACCTTGCCACCAATGTGACAATTCAAAAAGTCACGATTCAACTGAAGAATAATTCGTCTCTCTTTACCGGTTAATTTACAATGTTATTCATGTTTGCTGCATCTGCACAGCTGTTTACTCCACTCGTCTAAATATAACATTCGCGTATAACTTACATAAAACGCAAGTAGTTATTCTCACACGTGATTAAATTGAATGTATGAGTGTAAGAATCCATTTTAATTGAGGAATCAACGCATCATTCTAAGTCTACAGTTATGTTATCCTAGCGAGTGTTAAATTAATATAATAAACCACCGCCCCCCTCCCCCCAACATCGTCAAATAGAATTCCCATTCCACGCTCAAGTTTGTCAACCAAAGACAAGAAATGTTCCACACCGCACTGAGTGCGAAGCCACAATAAACAGAAAAGAACTCGCACAATTCTTATTTTAAAAACTCGGGGACTGCTTTGGAAGCTGCAATTAATACATTCTTCATTATTTCAACTCTTTTATCAATACACTGCTGGATGAAGCCCTACCCCCAAGCAGTGTCAGTCATGGAAACTGCTTTACCATACTTCACCACATTGGATAGTGCAAGCGAGTAAAACGGGGGAAAGACCACCTGTCCAGATATCAGTCAGAAATCGACCTCAGGTTGCAGAGTTCAGAGCAGTGTGCTAACCGTTGCTCCACCGCTCCTCCTCCTTACAAACGCAGGCCAAAATTACTTTCGCTAATTCGTCATTGACAGCAAGCGACGACTGACGAGTCATCGAGGTTTTCAACTCATTTCACATAAGCTTGGTGGCGGAATAATTGTTAAAAAGCAAGTTCAGTGCGTAGTTATAATAAACATCATCGTCATCAGGTCACCACCTACTCGCATTCTCCTTGGCTGATGAAGTGGCTTGTGGTTGTAGTCAGCCTGGCCCTGGCTTTAACCTCAACTGAAAGCCAACTCCCACATGACAATGCTATTTACAGAAAGGACCTTCCACACAAGGCCACGGAGCCCTTGTTAGATTACAAAAAGAGAAATCATGGGGAAAAAAACTACCGTATACAGCAATACAAACTCTGCTGACCCAACCACAGCGGGACATAAAAACACATTGGGCCGCGCGGTTGACAAAAAAGGCCGCTTGGCCTCATTCCAATGACATGAAGCCAACTCCTGCCTCATCTTAAAGACAATGAGCAACCATGATATATAATATGCCATTCCGCTGGCCAAGTACACTGCCAAATCCACCACCTCACTTGCTTATTATATGCAAGCTAAAAACCTCCCCCCCCCTTTATTCTGTCGATAGCTGCCCATCTCAAATAAAGTGCACCTAGCCTGGCACAAGCGCTGTGGTGTGACCCGTCAGCACCACTTGATTCACCCCCACATGGATTCAATCGTGAGAAATCAGGGTCACGAGTAGATTTAAGATTCAATTCCATGGCCTTGTTAGACTTTTCACCATCCCGTTTGCATCGTTTCTCATTTGTTTAATCTTGTTTGTACCAAACTGTTTGCTTCATTAGCTTAAACGTAACATTAGCATGCAATTAGCTGCAATGGCATTTGCATACATTAAAAATTAATGCTCAACAGACAAAGGGACATTCATCACGAGCATAAACTTCTCAATTCATAAAATCCTTACGATAGCGGCGTGGGGAGGCCTTCATCCAGCAGTGGAAAGACAGCAGCTGATAAAAGACGACTTCCTCTTTATTTGCACCTTCGCCACACGTTTTCATTTCACCTTTCTGTGTCTGCTGCATTCTATCCTCCGTTTCACTCACCTCCAAAAAAATACCCCAATCTGTCCTTTTTAAATTGTCTCTATATGCACTTCAACCCTTTGCGCGGCATAGTCAACTGCGGTTGCATTTAGACGCTTTATAAATCCCAATTGAATTACACTGCGCAGTCCAAAACTCAGCCGATATCACCAGGGTGATTTGCTACAAAGAACATCAATCTATCGATACGTGGCAATACAAACGGAACCCACACCGACACAATCACATAAAAACTTGTATGGTTAAGGCCAGTGACAACACAACAAAGGAGTACCTGGTGCAGTGTATAAACATCAGGACTCGGCAGACAATGGTGGCTGGGCATAGTAGTGGCTCCACCATCCCCCAAAATCATGCCGACCTTAATGGATGCTTGACAGCAGCACTAGCCCCAACAGTCGACAAGGCTAAATGAAGGATACTTGTGTGTGCATTTCACAATGATCCCAGCCTGTAAACACACTGTACAGTACTTGGATGGATCCCGCGCTTTCATATCGGTGTAGCATCGGCATGCACCTCGCAAGACACGGCCTTTTTCGTGACATCACTCACAATTGTATAGCCTTAAAATGCGCAGGGGGCTGCAACTTGAAGGCCTTATGAGAAATGTGCCAAGTGGGTTAATGTCACATGGGAGAAGAGCCAAAGGTCATTTAGGGCTGTGAAGGTTGGTTTAGAAGGCGTATGGGTTAAGCGAGTGTTGATGCTCAACGGCCCTAGCGCCTGTCCAGTCGATGGCTCCCAATGCCCCAGAAAGTAAAGTTAGTGAGCTTATGTAATAACATAGAAAGCGCCCAATTAAATCCGTTCCTGGAAGATGGACAGGCAACCACCATGCATAAAACATGTTGTTTTATATATATAGATACAAGTACTTAGGAGCCACGTGTAGGAGGGAAGAGGAGAATGCAGCAAGATCCATAGTTATAGTTACGTCTATGCATCTGCGTCTGTACTGCCGACCATCACCAACACACAATGACCAGCGTGGCAAGGTATGGTCAACTCCCACGACCCGTGTGTTGTGGAGAGGCCGTCATCCAGCAGTGGATTGATAAAAATGACCTACGAGTAAAAGTTGGTGATCCCGTCAAACTCAACTAATATTAAATTTTGATTTAAAGCTTTCGTGACTGCAGGGATTCATCTTCTTGGTTCTTTCGGTAAAGTCACGTAGAAGGGAAGTAATAAAATAATAAAAATAAAACATAATAAAATTATTCTCACGACGTTTCGGCCACAACGCAAGCAGCCGTCCTCAGGTGAAAACCAGACTCTGTCGCCTCGACGGACCTGGTTTTCACCTGAGGACGGCTGCTTGCGTTGTGGCCGAAACGTCGTGAGAATAATTTGATTATGTTTTATTTTTATTATTTTATTACTTCCCTTCTACGTGACTTCACCGAAAGAACCAAGAAGATCAACTAATATTGCATGTACGTTGCTGCACTGCGCTCCGTTTTCCACCGCGTACCTCGGCAGCCCTCTCTAAGATCTATTTGTACATGGTTGACCATCCATCAAAGCACTACCCAGGCTCAACTATGCTTAGCATTTGAGATAATAAATTTAAAGGCCTGCAATGCCCTTTAAAAGGCAGATGGAAATCCACCAACACATATTCACAGCGGAATTAAGACTTCCCTGTAGTGTCAGTAATGGGGGATGTTTGACCGTACTGTACTTCACACTTATCAGTGCTGAATTGGTGAAGAGTTGAGGGGAGCTCAGGAACGCTTTGGATATCACTCGCCACTAACGTTAGCCGTGATCCGTAATCAAAATATGTCAATCAGGTTCACAGCTCGTGGTGCCAACTACTCCCACCACCGCAGGGAGTGTTGGCAAAGGTAATGGTGGTGGTGGATAAAACGCACAACTTATTAACTCTGTTCTCATCAATACTACTGTCGGAAACAGAAACGCGTGCAGTTCAGAGAGTGGCAAGTCACCATTCCTTTGTCTCATAAGCTATTAACTCAAGAGGTAAACAGGGACTTCCCGCCGAGCAGGCTGACCGTCTTGAGCAATAGTGGTTCAGAGCAGAGGGCTTTTGAACAAACGTGTGAATTTTTACGTGTGCAGCCCTTTGCCAATCCACTGCTGGAGTAATTGTTTGACCGTACTTGCTCACGATCAGTGTGGATTCAAGGCGGACAAGCTTAGACGTAAGATTATAAACGAAACTATTTTTTATTTTATTTTACCAGGCCCACTGAGTGATATCGCAGCTCTTTTTCAGAAGCGACCTGTTCACAATTGATAGCTCAAGCAACTGGCTTATCGTAATGTGGAAATGTAACGCGGCCAAATGCTCTAAATGACGGGAGTAGCAGCCAATGGAAAGAGGACGGCACACCGAGAAGATGGAGTTCAAATCAGTGCAGGTGCTCGGTGACATTTTACACATCGTTATCGTGCGAGGTGGCGCATGCCCGCACCAAAGCAAGTGGTTTAGGGAGGCCTTCATCCAGCAGTGGATTGGCCATGACTGACGATGTCACCAACAGATTCTTCCTTTGCCCTTGTGGCACGAGTAGCATCTGTAAGAGGTGTGACTAAGTAATCTATCGGTACAGTACGAATCGAACGCAATCGATTCCCAACATCATCCGGTCTAAGCATCGTGAACACATTCTAATTTTATCGACCCAAAGTGCCTATTTGTATTGCGTTTCAGATCATTCACAACTCGTACAAACGACACATTTGGCGGCCACTAAAATGCGTACATCCGATGTTCCCTCGTCCTAAAGGGATAAGGAAACAGCGGACTGTTCGACTCCGCCAAAACGTTTAAAGTCGAGCGCCGCGCAAGAGAATCGATTCATCTCTCAGTTAAAATCTCCCCACCATCACCCCGCGTTGCCTTCCACCATTGCAGCAAAGCCACCACGTGGGGACTGTCGGCGGTGACGTCACCGCGCCGACCCCGGTGACGTCACCGCGCGGGTCTCGCCGCGGCGGTTGGTAAGCGACACCCCCCCCCCACACGAACGCGGTGACGTCACGACGCCGACTCCGGTGACGTCACGACGCCGACTCCGGTGACGTCACCGCGCGGGTCTCACCGCGGCTGTGGTAAGAAACCCCCACCCCCCAACACGACTGAACGCGGTGACGTCACGACGCCGACCCCGGTGACGTCACCGCGCGGGTCTCGCCGCGGCTGTGGTAAGAGACCCCCCCCCCCAACACGACTGAACGCGGTGACGTCACGACGCCGACCCCGGTGACGTCACCGCGCGGGTCTCGCCGCGGCTGTGGTAAGAGACCCCCCCCCCAACACGACTGAACGCGGTGACGTCACGACGCCGACCCTGGTGACGTCACCGCGCGGGTCTCACCGCGCGGTAAGCGACCCCCCCTCCACACGAACGCGGTGACGTCACGACGCCGACGCGATGACGTCTCGCGGCGGCGAGTTCGCGCCTTTTGCCCCCCCCGCCCACCGGTATGACGTCACATCCGCCCGCGCGTGATTACGTCACACCCCCTCCCCCTCATAATTTCCTCCCAACAGTCGTCGGGGAGCGCGTCCGCCATTACAGGCGGAGCGAGCGATGCGGCCGCGTCCCCTCGTCGTTAACTCGCATTGCGCTCACGCTAAACATTGTAACAAACGCCGCCGCCAACATTTAAACGATTAATCTTTACGTTACGAGGTGAACAAGGCGGTACGACGCGGTTGCTTTCAATCGACGATAGCCGTGCCCCACTCCCCTCACACACAGACACGCGCATGCCTCCCAACACGATCATGGTTTGTTGTCCTTCATGCCCATTTGTTACAGGAGGTGGGGAAGGGAAATAAAAGGATGAGATGACGAGGTTCCCGTACACGCAGCAGCACGAACGACGAGACGACAAAGGAAGATGAAATAAAATGATATAAACCTTTTTAAACGATACACGAGCCTCGTGCGAGGCTGTCGCTTTTACAAAGACGTTAGTGAGTAGGTTTTTGTTCGGTGTTTACCTTAATGCCGTAGGGCGGCTCATCGAGGGTTACTAGCATGTATCTGTCACCCCTACTCGAGGGGTCTCGGGCACGCAGCTGTTAAACACAAGGAGAGAGAGAGAAATAAATAAAAATAATGACGCGAATGAGCCAAAAGTCCAAGAGAAAGTTGCCTGACGAATACCGACGCATCGCGTTATTTTTAAAAAGCAACGTAAAAAATGAGCTCCGGTTTGTTATATACTTAAGACGTATATAATAGTAATAATACACGAAGATTGGAATATTGTTGGTTTTTTTTACCTTCATGAATATCTCAACAGCACCCTTTGCAACGTCGAGATATGTGATTCCCAAATAAGTACGCTGGTTCATAGACGCGGACGTGTCTAAGAGGAAAAGTAAGATGGGCATTGTGGCGAAATATACACATCCAGGCTCCCTCTACAGATATAGATTACAGAGTCAAGAGACACATACACCACTACTGCATAAAATAATTAAAATCTTTGAAAGTTGCCCGCCCTACTGAATGGCCAACGGGGGGGAAAAACAATTCCCTTTCCACCCCCCGCCTCTCTACCTCTCACCCAAACTGCGGGATTTGTTTAAAAAAAAAAACTATAAATTTAAAAAGAAAGCTTCTCTCCACCCCCTCAAATAAAGTATCCTAACCCGACTCGCGCTCTCCACCAACAACTTCTTCCTAAGCTGCCTCCTCAGCAGCTGAGGCTCGCCACGGCGCGCGCCTCATGTGATCATTCCGCCATCGACACGCCATTGGTCGACGCTCGCCCCGCCCCTTCGCATATATTATGCTAATCGCGGCATCGCGCGCAGCCATTGGTCGACACTCGCCCCGCCCCTTTGCATATATTACGCTTAATCGCGGCGTCGCGCGCAGCGATTGGTCGACGCTCGCCCCGCCCACGACGGCACGACGCCATAAATTATGTTAATTAGAGGCGTTGTGGCTCGCTATTGGTCGGTTGCCACCCGGGTGATACATTATTCATGAGGCTTAATGTGGGCGTCGCAACGCGCGATTGGTCGAGGAGCTCCACCCACCCAACTTTTGCGAAAGGCGGTTTATGTTAATGAGCCGCGATGTGGGCGTGGTTACCGGTGCGAGCTCATTAGCATATTGTATTACGATGCTGCTCGGTAGGGCAAGTTTACGTAATAGGTAGGAGCGTAATTAGCGTTCGTTTCGGGCTGCGTGCTGTTCGCGTGTACCGTTGCCACCAGTAGGCACGCGAGATATTATCAGCTGGCCATAATGCGTTTGTTAGCGGTGTACGAATTACAAAAAATGCATCACAGTCGTAGCACGTGAAGGGCCGTTGCCTGAAACGTCGGCCATTATATGCCCCCCTCCCACCCACCCGCCACATTGACGCAGTGTTTTTTAGACGAATATGTAAAATGCATGTATTTTGAGATCGTGTAAAATGAGACCATGTCGCGTTCATTTAACGTCACTTCCGCAAACGCGTTCACTGTGGATTATTCAGACGTTAAAGAGCACAGCGGTTAATGTTCACGTTCTAAATAAGTCACAGCCCGCACGAACACGCCAGTATATTGACTCCTGCGACCTCCCCCGCCTTAATGAAATGACTGTACGTGGACCGTACAGCGTGGGTCGTACAGCACGTGGCGATCAGGGTCATGGCCTCTGTTGGAAAGTCCAGTCCGGATTTTCCCAGTCTCCCGACCACGAATGCAAGGCGAGCAGCGGTGTGTAGTTGATGACATAAGGAAACAACTGGGGCATGATGAACTAAAAACTCAAGCCATACGCGAGGCTCCATTCCAATCCTTGCCCTACCCCCATCCCAGTGAGTGTGATCCATTCCTGCTCTTATTATTCAGACGTACAGTTCCGGCAATTCCAGTCCGCGAAATACACTCCAGGTCTTGCTCTAATTCCTTGCGACGTTCCACTGAGATTCGTTGCTACGTTCCATTTCTGCCCATGTGATTCATTCCAGTACTTACTGATCCACTCCAGACAGTCAATTCTTGCTCTGGCCCACTCCATTCCTTGTGCTTTGCGATCCGTTCCAGTTGTTACCCTTATCCACTTTTTCCTTTGTAATTCTAGTGCTTTATGTGTGACCCACTCCCAGGCCTTGTGATCAAATCCAGGTGCTACCCTGGTCCACTCCTGCATTTGCAATTCCACTTCACGTCCAGCTATTGCGATCCATTGAATGTCTTAAGCAGATCCATTCCATTTCTAGGATCTCTTCCGGCTGTTGCCCTGATCCAATTGAGTCACGCTGATCACTGTTACAGATATCACCGCAGTACATTCAGACGTAAAGTTAACGCCACCGTTGTATTATACGGGCCGTAATCCAGCAGTGGTTTGACAAAGGGCCACGCGTGAAAACAAATCACAATCCCAAGGATTATTGTTCACCTCGTTTCACTTTCCACGTCTCCTGAATCGCGACCTCTAGTGGCTGCAGGGGGTCACGCGAAACCATTTACATAAATTTTGATGTAAAGCTGTCGTGACTGCAGGGATTCATATTCTTGGTTCTTGATGATTGCTTGTGTTGCAGTCGAAACGTCGTGAGAATTTTTATTGAATTATATTTGTATTATTTTATTATTTCCCTTCTACGTGACTTTACCGAAAGAACCAAGAACATTTACATAAACTGTACAAAATAGGTAAGCATGCAATGGTCTCGCCGCGTAAAAAAAACACACATCTTAAGGTTTATTGTTTTTACACAACCCATAGGTTTCACGGCCCTCTTGGGATTGCATAACTTCAACAGCTTTGACTCGGCAAGCCCAAACTGTGGATCGGTTTTCCCCAACTCTTCTCATCAGAAAGTCGGCCTTGAATCAACTCTGGCGAACGGGCAGATGTCACGGACAAAATGATATCATGCATTACACAAAGCAATCATTAGCGTCGTGGAGAATTATGAATATAAATGTGCTAAGTTGACAAGACGTCACTATCACAACTGGACTTACTGTTATACGTGACGTGCCCGGACATGACCCCGGTGTTATTGTCGACTGAAAACAACTTTCAATACGAGCAATTAAATATTTTTAGACAATAAATATGGACAAAAAATAACACTGGCGCAAAAAAAAAAAACTATACACGACACAACGCGCCTGCAATCCAGGAATTGTGGAGGCAGCAGCGAGGGTTGTGGGTCACCGCACAGATTCTGTGGAACTTCCCTTCCAGTGGGTGTCGGGGAGGTGCCGTACCCTGGCTCGCCAGGAGAAGGCAATACAGCAAGTTGACTAATCGCCATCCGTTTCCATCTGTACGGGGATAGAGTGCTGCCCCCTCGCGCGCGTGGGTTGTCTCCGGGTGCTCTGGTTTGCTCCCACCCTCCTGATAACGAGTCCTACCATTCAGTGCGACCTTCCTGTGTAAATAAGTACACTATTAATTGTAAAAAAAGGATATTTAAACAGAACAAGACAGACACAAAAACGTTACAGAACAAGGGCGTTCCGATTTTATTTATTTCACTTTGTAAGCAGGTAAAAAAAAACCTTGAGATTCAAAACCTATTTTGCGAGGGTGACCTGACAAGAACGCATGCCTCTTAAATCATCTCTTTCCTGGTCATAAAGATCATCGACCTGCGATTTGGTCAGGAGATATCAGGACAGATATGGATTTTCTTGGACCCATCTGCGTGCAGCTTTGAGTGTTTACTCCCTCATAAGCGCGGTGGATGTTCTTCATCAACTTGCATTTTAGCTCCTCACACTCGGGAATGGAATTGGTACAATTATCCCAATGCAGAACCCTCTTGAATAAAATATTCCTGAGACTCGGTGAGGCTTTGACGGGTAAATAATCGTCGCCCAGATCAGACATGGCCAATCCATTGTTGGATGAAATGCCTCCTCCCCAAGCCACCGCCATCTGGTTATTTGACCACACTTCCCAACGATCCACCATGCATACGATCACTGCCTATGCAATACATTCCTGGGTACAGCTAATCACTATTATTATTATTGTTGTATGAGACTATAATGTACATCTATTGCATAGAAACGTGATCCAGAATGTGCGACGGTTGAAACGCCGAGCTTACACCAAAACTTTTGACCACAACAGCCCCACAAATGGCAAGAGCTTTTAATAGTCACTGTGTGTAATGTGTATGGTGGGGGCATGATAATATTAGCAATGATGACTCTGTAATGCTTTATGTAGGGGAGGGACACGAGCTAGGCAAACGTCTGGCTTTGAAAAAGGCGCGTGTACAAATGCACATGTACAGGCACTTGTTGAGTTGCTGCTTCTACAAGACGGTATCCCTACATCGTGCTGGTCATGAGTGTTAAATTGGGCACCACGGTGGCTAGGAGATGTTAACTACCTCGCCTGGTATGCAGGAGTTCGTGGGTTACATCCCGAACCTGATGCCTGGTGTATATTTGGAGTTTGCGTGTCTCTCTCTTTCTCATCATCATCACGGTGGCTATGAGATGTAAACTACCTCGCCTGGTACACAGAAGGTGGTGCGTTCGATCCCTCACAGTCGGGCATATTTGCGGAATACACCACGCCGCCGTTGACCCTGGTCATTGATCGAACAAACCCAACGTTCCTACCAGCTCCCTCCGCAGGAATGTGTTTGTTGTTGTAAATGTGCTTTTGCACTAACTGCCAACACATCACCAAATAATGTAAACGCACAGTCAGACTGCACGTGGGTAGTAGCTCTACAGCTCTTGCCCCAACAGCGTGTGTCAGGCTACCCGGGGTTACTTTGTCTGTGCCTGTGTGAGTCAGGGAGAGCGGTGGTGTAGCGGTTAGCGCGCTGCCCTACGAACCCGGCTACCCGAGTTCGATTCCCGCTCATGACCCAACATCATAGTGGCGATTATATTTATCAGAGCCGGTCCTGGGCCTGCCTCTTCCCCTAGGTCGACTCAGCCTCAAATTACTACCTGGTGCGGTGTGTATAAACATCGTCAGTGGGGAGACAAAGGCGGCCTTCATGGGTGGCACTCGCATACCTGTAAACCCTTATCAGTGCCCTACCTTATTACAGATCAAATCAGACCTTATTGGTCACCCCATGCCTCTTATAAATCTCAACGTTGGTCCTACAAAGTCTCATCACAAGGGATAAACACAAAGAGACATTTAATTTGAAGCTTTCGTAACTGCAGGAATTACTCTTTTGTTCTTTCGGTAATATAATAGTATTTAATTAAGTTTCTTTCTACGTGACTTCACCGAAATAACCATAGAGTAAACAGACATTTTTTTAATGTTTGTGTTGCCCGTATTGATACGGGGCTGCAGGCCGTGTGGACCTGAACACACAATGTTCCTGGACAAGAATACGGGGGGGGGGGGGGGGGTGAGAGAGATGCACCCGCTCACAAAACCTGCCCCCCCAAAAAAACAGTCTGGTGACAAGGCGACACAGTGGGGTGGGGGCGGTGTGTGGGGTGGGGCAGGAGGGTGGGGGGGCAGGAGGGGGGGGCAGGAGGGGGGGGGCAGGAGGGTGGGGGGGCAGGAGGGTGGGGGGGGGGGCAGGAGGGTGGGGGGGGTGGGGGCAGGAGGGTGGGGGGGGTGGGGGCAGGTGGGTGGGGCAGGAGGGTGGGGGGGCAGGTGGGTGGGGGGTGGGGGGCAGGTGGGTGGGGGGGGCAGGTGGGTGGGGGGTGCGGGCGGGGTGGGGGGCAAGTGGGTTGGGGGGCAGGTGGGTGGGGGCGGGTGGGGGCAGGTGGGTGGAGGGGCGGGTGTGCGGGCGGGCGGGGGTGGGGGGCAAGTGGGTTGGGGGGCAGGTGGGGGGCGGGTGGAGGGGTGGAGGGGCGGGCGGAGGGGCGGGTGTGCGGATGGAGGGGCGGGTGTGCGGATGGAGGGGCGGGTGGAGGGGTGGAGGGGCGGGTGTGTGGGTGGAGGGGCGGGTGTGTGGGTGGAGGGGCGGGTGGAGGGGTGGAGGGGCGGGTGTGTGGGTGGAGTGGGGGGGGGGGAACCTTTGTCTTTGGATTCGGAGGGAGCTGAAGAAGTTGCGACGTTGACGCTTTAAAAAGCGCACGAGACGCGGAAGGAATGACGTCATAGGCGACGGCGGCGGCGGCTCCCCCCGTGTGTGTCGGTGGTGGCGGTGGCGGTGTCGTTGTGCGAGTCGGTGTTGTTGTGTGTGTGTGTGAGTGTTGTTGTTGTGTGTGAGTGTTGTTGTGTGTGGGTGGGTGTCTCCTCCGTGGTGCACGCGCGGACAACAACAACAACAACAACCTGTGGGATACGCGCGTAGAAGGTAAGGCTCACGATAAACTCGCCCAGGGGAAAGAAGACCACAACGTTACGGGGTGCGCGGGGGGAGGCAGACATCATATACGTTTGACACACACGCAGACATGTTTTGCGTGTTGCGCGTTTCAATAGATGCTCGCTAACTACCCTTGCCTCGCACCAACCAGTGCGTAGGGGGCTACGCGGGGGATCTTTATCTGTGTGCGGGTGTGTGTGTCAGCTGCTGCTGTTGTTGTTGTTGCTGTTCTAGCCCGTGAGATCAACAACACAGTCACCTCGGCCCCTTGTGCCATGGCGGCCGAGATTCACACGGAGGCGAGGGTGCGACGTCCACTGCTTTTGGCGAAGATCGAAGGCTCCCAGGATGTGGTGAACATGGCAACCATCATCCCCAAGGAGGATGGGATCATCAGCGTCAGCGAGGATAAGTGAGTCTTCGGCGAGGCGAGCCGCTGTCAGTCGTTGCATTCACAGCCCTCTTACAGTCATTGCCATCATCATCATCACCACGTTGTTGTAACAACAGCGAGGGCAAGCGAGTCTTCGGTGAATACCTTCACAACTCCTGACCGCCATCACATCATCATCATCGCCACCACCACATAATCACCATCATCACCATCACCACCACCACCACATCATCATCATCACCATCACATCATCATCACCACCGCCACCACATCATCACTACCATCACATTATCATGACCACCACCACATCATCATCATCGTCACCACGTTGTTGTAACAGCGAGTGCGTCACGGCGCACGGACAGGGCGCGCAGCGGCCGCCTTTTAAGGCCGAGCCGACCTAGGGGAATCCCAGGACGGGTTCAAATATTCGCCACTGACTGCGGACGTGAGCTACGTGAGTGGGGGGGGGGTGTAGGGGGCTACTAAGCAGTGCCGACCACTACGCCACCACCACCACCCCCCAGAACATCACAACAACCACAGATTTCAGCTCAAATCAGCATCGAGGCATTGCTTGGTGCTATTGCATCTCCTGACTACAGCCCTAAGCCGGTGGTGGAAATTCCACAGTCCTCCGACGGGGCTGGGGTGGGTGCTGAGTGTGTATGGCAAAGGGCAACGATTGTTGACTTTAAATCGAAGTCGTCACCACCCGGAACACACCACCCCCCCCCCCACCTCCACCCCATGGGCTTGTTGACGTGCCACTCACTCGGATACGCTGAGATGCATCCGGGCAGCAGCATCATCATCATCGTAAAGTTATCTGTCAGTCCACTGCTAGATGCATGCCTCCGCCACGCTGTTGTCAAGTGCGTGGGGGTTCATTCGAGCCTACCTCAGCACGCCGGTCAGTGCTGGTTTGTGAATACGGAGAGCGTGGACGTGGGCGCATAGAAGTATAGTACAACAACCGTTGAATTTGCTGCGCTGCCCCACTGCTGTTCACCACGTGGCCCCGTAGCACCACCGCAACCGATAGCAGCAGCCTGTTATACTGGTAGGAACCTCCTGGTTACACCAGCCCACAGGGGATTATTGTGTCCGTCCGTCGTGCATCCTAAAATGGGAGGGGTGGGGCTGGGTGGGGCGGGGCTGGGTGGGGAGGGTGGGGCTGGGTGGGGAGGGGCTGGTCACTCCGTTGTGCCCTTATAAAACTCAATGTTTAACCTCACGCCGGCTTGTGCCCGCCCTCACAGTGGGGCATATTTGCGGAATACACCACGCCGCCGTTGACCCTGGCCATTGACCGAGTAACCCAACGTTCCTACCAGTTCCCTCCGCAGGAATGTGTTGGGCATTGCTATTTGGTCGCCCAACACAAGCACGGTCCAGGCTTCTTCATCCAGATATATCGCGATATCTGGCGCGTGTGAGTACACTGCAGATCACTTGGTCATTGGTGTTATTTATATTCCTGTATTTTACAGTGTCTGTGTGCGTTTGTAATGTAGATATTCTCGTCCGACCACGCATTGTAATATCACGTTGCACTTAATAGATGCTCCCAAAACACCAGCACGCGTGCCTGTTCAGTTAATATATCGGGAGCATGAAATATGTGCTCGTGCGATAGGCACATTCCTAATCGCCCTGTTTATCAGCGTGCTGGTTAATTCTTTAATCCCGATGCAACATAGTTCCGACTGCGGCACTGTACTTTCGGCAAGAATGCTGAGCAGGGGTGAGCCTGGCTAGTACTCGGATGGGCAACCACAAAGCACAAACACGTTGTCCATAAGGCGACTTCGAGGCTGTGGTGGTCAACAGAGGGTCGTGCAGAAAAAAAACATCGATTGTACCATGCCTCTACGCTCCCCTTGCCTTCATTCAACCCTGTGTAGTGATTAGCATGGTGAAGCATGGGCATGCCCTCAAGGGGCTATGCCCATAATTTAGCTGTGACGGTCCCACCTGAAGACGGAGACTTGTGTTGCCTCCGAAACGTCGTGATTTAATAGTTATTTTAATTTACTATTATTTTATTATTATTTTTACTTACGTGACTTTACAGAAAAAAACCTAAGAGTATGAATCCGTGCAGTCACGGAAGCTTCAAATCTAGAATTAATACCCCCAAGGGTTTACACTTGGCTGGGTTTGACCCGGCATCGTCCGGGAATTGGTACCTATGGGCGGGTGGCAGCAGCAAGTTGATTTGTACCTAGATCTGGTGGTGATAGTATTGTGTTCCTATAGCTACTGACTGCCACATGTGTGTCCAGGTTTGGTCTGTGGTGGAAAAGGTGCTGGTGGCCTTAAACAAATACAGCCCTCATCACCAACACCAGCATGGCGGGAGGCCCTCATCCAGTAGTGGATCGATAACAATTGCCTTACGTGTAGATCACACGTATGCCGTGTAGTACCGGACGGAATTACGAGCGTGCCATTGTGAGCGGCATGCTCGTGTGATGAAGTTGAACCCGAACAAAATTAGATCTGACTGCACGTGACTGCCTCGTGCGGCTAAAGCTGTAAAGTAATAATCCTACCTGGCTTGTGTTTCACAATCCACCTGTGGGGCCTACACAAGCAGGGCAGCCTATACTCACTCACTCCCGAGGTACAAGACTATAACTAGAGCACAGACGATTCATTTACATAATGACTGTCACCTTCCTGTAACCGGAGGTGCAAGAGTGATAATGAGCAATTCCACGGGCAAAAAAAGCAAAAATCAGCAAAAGAATTTCCCATTTTACTAAATGCATGTTGTCTTTTGAGAAGTCGTTACCGGATCTGCACAGCGGGCAAAAACACAATGCAGGGAATGGTTCCGATTGCTTGCAAAGAGGTACCAGCTGTGACGGATGGCTCAATTACAGTATTTTTTATAATAATAATCATCGTATTGATGTTAGTTGAAAACGCTTTTGTGGTCATTATTTTAGTGTATTTAAATGTTATTTTCATTATCATCATATTACTGTTGATTTATTAAAATATTGTGACAATTTTTATGCTTGTGATACACGAATCAAGAAGTACAGGTTGTTTTCAAAAGATGAACCCAATTTCAAAGCAGTACTGTTTTGAAATCGGGTCCATCCAGTACTGCTTTGAAATCGGGTCCATCTTTTTAAAACACCCTGTATAAGGATGAATATTTCACCAAACATCAGCAAATTATACCCTTTTTATAGAAACGTGCGTAACCTGACCGGGAGAGTGGTCAAACACTTTGAGAGACATCTATTAACTAATGGTGGAATTAAACTAATCCATTTTTTAAATCCATAATCATGCTACAATACTATTGATCTATTGAAGGATGTTGTTATCACCACAATCATCATGATGCTTCTATTCATGTATTAAGGCGTGTTTGTCAAGAAAATCCGATTTTAACCCCAGAACCTCGAAAGAAGCTCATGGATGAGTCCCTGTGTACACCAGTATGATTGTGAGGATGACATGGTGCTGAAAGCCCCACTTATGCCAGTGCACGATATTATTTTGCAGTGATGTAATGCTTTCCTTGAACACAGCTGGTAGGAATGTAGCTCCGTAAGTATTGCAGGGTAACATGCAGTTGTGAGATAATTAAATTGAGTCGCTCTAACATCATTGTAAGCAGCAGCATCCCCACCGTTATTGTTTGGCACCTCCGATTAGCACGTTTGGCTACGTACGGTGCGAAATAAGTTCAGCATACAATGTTGTAGCTTTAATCATCACTGCTATCATCATCAGCAACAGTAATGACATCGGCATCATGACAATCACCATAATTGGGAGCAGGGGTCATCACAATCATCACTATCGTAATTCCAATTATCAGCAGCAGTGGCATCACAAGCATTATTGCTTTCATCATCGTCATCATCATCCCTTCAGGGTCTCTAAGTTGGGTACCACATGATTCTTGTGGCATTCAAATCAACAATGCTCGCTCTGCGGACATACTCGTCTCTATTCTAGATTTGAAGCTTTCGTGACTGCAAGGATTCATATAAAATTAAAAATGTTTATTTTTATTTTTTACCTACGTGACTTTACCGAAAAAACCTAAGAGTAAAGTCACGTAGGTAAAAAATAAAATAAAATAAATGTTTAATTTTATTTTTTACCTACGTGACTTTACCGAAAAAACCTAAGCGTATACTCGTCTCTGCCATAGAATGTGGAATGTGAATCACTGCCATTTCAATCGAGGTGGCAAACAGAAATCAATCAGCACAGCTGTAAGCTCTCGGATATTTTTTTTTGAACATAGCTTTGACATGAACACACTTATCCAATAGTCTATAGCAGTCTTCAAGAATGATGGAATGAGACGACTGATGTGCTGGACCAACAGTGTGTCCTCAAAATACTGGGCGAATTCATGGATTGGGTGCCGTGGAATGTGTTTTTTTATATCAACAATTGCCCTATTATTTCCCTGAAGACCAGTGGCCCCATTTACAGCACGTATAATGCAATTCATTTTTATACTATAGAAATATGAAGAGCTACGTCAATGAATCAACGCTGACACCACCAAAAAAAATCGCAATCCAATTATGGAACGAAAAATGCAGTTTCGTAGTCATTGCTGAATGGTACAGTACTACGCTGGGTTTTCCTGACACACGACGTTTCTGCGCAGAATGGAGAGCATCTAACAAACCGAGTAAAAAAAAAATCTCAACACATTCATCAATAAAATTGTATAAAAATAATATAGTTGAGTATATAATTTTTTCCTTTTAGGGTCACAGTATTAATGACAAATGTATTGAGTTTTTTTTGTTTGTTCACCACTAGACGTTACATCACAAAAATCATTTTTTTGAACAACAACTTAGCTTTGCCCCATCCGTTCAGTTTTTTTTTTTAGCTTTGAGAGTGCGATATTAAATGTAAAAAGAATGTAGTTGTCCAAAAATACCCCATAATACATGAGACATTGTTTGTCTGACCACACTATCTTGAGGAAAGAGTGTAATGGAATAGCCGTGAATCACGTGACGCTGTTTTTCAAATCTGTAAATGATGATAAATATCCATCACGGAATAATGTTTCCAACAACACGCAAAAATGTATTAGCATGGTTGGCTACGTACGTTGCGAAATAAGTTCAACATACAGTTCAACATACATGCAAAAGCTCATCAGCATTTCCTGACACTGTCGTTGACTGCCCATCAGACGTGATGAATGGCGCGTGAAGTGGCAACGTCCGTCATGCGCCATATTGGTGTTGGGTGCGAATACGGCAAGCTCGTGCCACTTTAGGGTTTCTGTGGCACATTTGAGCAGAGGGCCCACTGAAACTGTGGCTGTAAACGTGGATTTCAATGTGAACGCACGTGGATTGCATTAGTCGCTTGCTATAGCCGTGATGGGTAATACTCAAAAACATGTGCGCTGTTCACAAATGAAGTAACCGCACAGCGGAATAATGCATGTGTGGTGTGATTTTTTTTTATGGTAGTTAACATTTTAGAAATGTGTATTTTTACGACATAAGTTTGTGGTTTGACACATACATGAAATTGAATGCACCATCATCATCATCATCCTAGCACCGATGAAAATGTTGGTTTGGAGTTCAATGCGTGTCCGTAAGCATGAAATGGATGAATGCATTTCGTTTTCTCTCTCGGTACTGACAATTATCACGGTTGGCTACGTACGGTGCGAAAAAAGTTAATTGTATGTATGTTGAACTTCTTTCATCAACCATGCCAACTGTAAGTAGCTAACCATACTATGCCTAAGTGTAAAGCCATTTCACGATTCGGCTGATGATTACCGACATCTTCAAAAGTGTCTGAATTGTACGTTGCAAATGCTAAATGAGCACTGAATTTGATACCATTTGCATAAATGATCAAATTTCCACACGAACAATTCTATGCTTCTGTCACGGCCGTAAGAAGCAAAATTTTTTTATCGATAAATCCTTCCACGCCTCATCAGCCATGATCAATCTGCTGTTGGATGAAGGCTTTCCCAAGACATCGCCATCTCTCATCGCCCCGTGATGTAACAATACAAGTCTAAGAGGAATTTAATAAATTGCTAACAATGCATGTGAAAATGCAAAAAAAAATTGGCTCTTTAAATGAATGAGAACAATACAGAAAGAACATGGGACCTTTAGATGACAAACAAAATAGAAAAATTATGTATTCTGGAATAGAGTCGTGGGCCAGAATGGTGACGGTTAATCCAATCTTTGTGTTCCTACAAAGGTCCCCCGTATAGCCTTAACAGACTGTTGGGGCAAGTGCTGTTAGCGAGTAGCACCTTTCAAGGCCGACACGGCACACGAGGGGGTGGGTGGCCAACACCACGCACACGCACACGCCCATACACATATTAGTATACCCACATGGGGGGGGGGGGGCGTGGGAGGCTTTTGACAAAGTGATAGTGAAAGTACATGCCCAGGTATACACACTCTCCTACATGACTCCGTTAACACCCTATCCTGCCTCCACCTATGGCGTTTACAGGATTTGGCATCAGAATGTAAACTAAGCACGCACTGCACAACACACAGAGTCAAAGGTCACAGCGGCCTCCTCCTGAGAGCAGCACTGGACCGATCTAATTCCATAAGTTTTCCCCATCCGTTTTTTGTAAGTTACACATTCCAGTGTAGATACCAACGTCGTAGTGCATTTTGGTACTTGGTGCGATCTCTCTATCTCGCGAGAGTTATCGTCGCATTGTTGTGAGCGTTCAGGATGACGACGGCTTTGTTGCAATCCCTGTTGTCAAATCTTGGGGAGGAGCGCCCAGTTCCTACCTCGCTGCAACTGGATAGATTTCTTTCCGACATTAGGAAGCTACTGGAGCTATGCATTTTAAAATCTAGATTGAAAACTAATTTCCTTTAGAACTGCTTTTTGTGTTTAGTTTCTTGTCCTTCCCCCGCACCTCCGATTGGCATGGTTGGGTACGTACGGTTGGAAAGAAGTTAAACGTTCATACCTTCATTTCAACCTAAAGCAGTCAGGCTGATCGATAATCCAGCACTCTCTCACCAGCAGTCGAGCCGCCTACTTATCACTCCTTTATGGATACTACATTGGCTTACTGTTCGTTTGAAAATCACTTGTGGATTCCTCGCCCAAAACACACTCGCCCACTCGCTCAACCTATCTCCCACTCGTCCACTCGCCACACTGCGGGTCACCACAACGATCTGTCTGCTTCTTCCTTTGCGTTGCTCCACTTTGGAATTCCCTCCCATCGCCTTATTTTCCCAAGCGCCTATAATAACAACAACCTTGATCAAGTCAAGAGACGTGTCAACTTTGACCAATTGCAGCTCTGAGAGTGCTGTCTGTTGCTGGCGGCTTCACGTTTTTTGGGGCCTGCGCTTGGCGACTTCGTGAATAAATAGAATACGTGACTTGGCTAGCACACGGCACGAGAGCCGTCGGGACGACGACGATGAGGTGGTGGTGGTGGTGGTGGCGGTGCTGTCGCGTGATGGCAGTAGAATTTTACAGCCGCGTGTCGAGCGATGGCTCCATGAATCGTGCCCTCTGTCCAAACAGCTCCGAGTGTCGCTAAAATCAAATAAATAACAAGTGCTCAAAACCGCAGGGCTTGACATTCATTCATCCTCGTCATAATAATACAGAAAATGTGTTGTCCGTCGGCAGAGGCAGCTGAAGCAATTTTCCCGAGTGGGGGTGGGGGGGGCGGTGGGGCCGTGCCGATATGTCAAGCCTTTAATTAGGGGCCCCGATGTCATTTTATTTTTTATATATATTCTGGTAAATCAATACAAATAAACAATTCTCGGGGTTTCAAAGGGGAGGCGGATGCCCCCATCGCCTTCCCCTCCCGCCCCATCCCGGATTCACCACGATCAGTCGGCACGCATTGAATAACTTTTATAAGGAGGATTCCTCCTCTTATCCGTGGCCCTATTATCCTCACGACTCCTATTATCTGTACCAGCTGTAGGCTCGGCACATACTCCCTTTATCCACTGGATCATGTCTTCCTCTTATCCAAGATTCTCCACGATTTTTGCCGTAAGTGGTTTGCTGAATGGAAATGTATTATCTGTGCTTTTTTCACTGGAGAGTCGCGGTGAAAATTACACATTAACCACGGAGTTATCCACGATTATCAACCCCGCTGCTAAGAGAAGTAAATGTGATGGATATCCCCGAGGGTAATAGGATCCACGATCGTGGACCCCCATACCACTGAGCCCCTGGTGTCTAAGGAAAGCCAATTAACCCTCTCCCGTTACAGGACGACTGCAAGTAGCAGAGTGGGGTCCCGTTCTCCGCTGAATCTCAGGAACGCGTGAGCGGTTCGGCGTTAATTTTATTTCGAGAGGCGTAGCGGCCGTTGTTTTTAAAGACGTATTGTACTCGCTGCACAGAACCGTAGCAACACGACCACACTCTACGATAGCTGCCGCCAAACTGCGCCACACTCCCTCCCTGCATGGCCTTTTAATTTAGATTTTTGCCGGGAAGAAAAACCGATGACGTACACACGCACATCATCGGAAACGGGAAAGCGAACGGGAAAGGGTTAACCTCCTGGCCATCATCTTCTGGGGGCCCAATTATAATTTTTTAAAGTGTCGTTTTTTGCTAATAGGATTTGCCGAGTTATAATCATAGCCCTGACCATAACTGTCACAAATGTCGGCTTCCTCAACCTCATCGCACACGATTAGAATTTACATCGCTCATTCGGATTATAAATACGGCATTTACGTGCAACTTATTTGTTTACGCAAAAAATCCTTGGTGAATCGGGAAACCCTCGCTCCCTCCTGCACATGAGCTGATTTCGTTGCTCCGTCTCCGCAGTGGGGCGCGGCTGAGTTCCCTTCTTTGGCTGCCACTCCATCGTTCGTCTTGATGCCCGTGCCCGTCGTCCGTTCCAGCGAGGCATCCTGCCCACGCTCACCGACTATCCTCAGCTGTCTATCTGATGGTGTCAAGCTGTGGGGCCACGTGTACAAGCTGTACACGTGGCCCCACGGTGACTCGATATTCAATAGCTCGCCTGGTATACAGGAAATCGTGGGTTTGATCCTGACCGTGACACCTGCTGCATATTTGGAGCTTGCGTGTCTCTCCCCATGGTCGTGTGGGTTTTTCTCTGGGTCCTCCGTTTTTTCCCTTCCACATCTAGAATCAAAGCACGTTTAGAGTATTTGGCTGCTATAAATGTCCACATGAAGAGCCACTTCGTTGAGCTATGATTTGTGGCCAGGTTACCTGGTAAAATAAAAATCGTAAACTTTTGTAAAAATAAATAAATCTGAAATCTGTGTATTCCATTTCTTACTCTTAGGTTTTTTGGGTAAAGTCACGTAGGCAAAAATAAATAATAAAAAGAATATAAATAATAATAGAAATAAAATAATATAATGATTTATTGCTTTATTTCTATTAATATTTTTTATATTTTTATTCTTACCTACGTGACTTTTCCGATAACACCTAAGAGTATGAATCTTGCTGTCACAAAAGCTTCAAATCTAGAATTATTACATTTCTTGTCTCTCAGCACAATCCCAGCATGCACCACTCTGCTTTTTTGCGGACTTGCATTCTTTGACACCTAATTTCCCTGTAGCAACACTGCCAATAGGGTCCCCTATACCCAGCTCAGCACTGAGCTTAACCGTTATGTATATTTTTTTTCCGTAAAAAATTTGCTCGGCAGGAAGCCTGTGATTAATCACCACACGGAGGCTTTGTGGAAGTGAGTGCTACGTTTTCTTATTTGTTTATATACTTACATAACGCATTTTGCACATTTCTCGGATTGTACGCACTTGTGAAGTGAATCAGATTGAGTACCCTCCATTGCATTTGTTTTCTTGTTCTGCCTAAAATCGGTTGAGCACTGCAGTGACCTTTGGTGGGCTGCTGCTTGCTGCACTGAATCCAAAGTCAAAATTATTTTCTGCTGAGCGAGCATTCGGGGCGTCGGTGCGCATCTCCTGCTCGCAGCTCTGAGCAAGTGGTGGAATTTCTCAATTCCTAAATCAATAGGGTAACCACTGTTGACCTCACGAAGTGGTACTTATTTTATCGACCCTAGAGGGATGATGAGATAAGATAACAGCCCCCCCCACCCCAACCAGGATTTGAACTCGCAAAGTTCTGATTGCGAGCCACTTGCTCTACACGGAACAACCTGGTCGAACCGCCCATTTACTTTGTAGACTGTACGAAAAAGTGCTGTTCAGCAAGAACCTATTTAGGGCCGTGTGGCGCACAAGTGAGAGGTGTGATTAGTACAATGCCTGACCGCCTTTGTCTCCCCATTGCTGATGTCACACTGCACCAGGGTACGCATTTAAGGTCAAGGTGACGCAGGACGGGCCCACAACCAGTTCCGATATCACTCGACACTGAATGTTAGCCATGGTTAAGAATCAAATTCAAGTCGCCAGGTTCGTACCGCATTGTGCCGAGTGCTGCACCACCGCTCCCCATACCCAAGCAACAGCAACCGCCATTCGCCGCTAAGTGGCGGTGACATCACCACGGCGCTTGTGCCAGGCTATGTGCACTTTAAGGGCCACGAGAAGTGTCGAACGCCCTCTGGCAGGAGGTCATGGGACAGACCCAGGTGCAATGGGTTGACTGACTGAGATGACTGGCCAATGCACCACCTCTGCCCCCATACCCATAAACGCACACACGTTCACACAAGTATGGTGTACAGAATTTTCTCAAGCCCATTGCCATGGTTACGAGTGTGTGTTGAACCCCAAGCACGCGGGATTTTGGGTGCTCAAAGGCCATTAACGCGGTACTACGAGGGCGTGGGCACTTAGCCTGGCGCGCGTGCGCGGTGGGGGGGGCAGCTGACGGCACACGGAGAGGAGGGACAAGCAGTGGCGCCAGCGCCGTGGGGGTCAACGCGGGCGATGGGGCGGGTCGATTCCGCAATCCTGGCAGAGTTTCCCGGGAGACATTGCCACGGTGGCCAGGAGATGTTAATCACCTCGCCTGGTGTACAGGAGGTCGTGGGTTCGATCCCGACTGACGCCTATTGCATATGTGGAGTTTGCGTGTTCTCTTTTCGTGGACGCTCGGATTCATCTCCGGTTCTTTCGGTTTTTCCCTCCACGTGCATTTGGAGTATTTGGCAGCTATACATTGCTACATGAAGAGCCACTTTTGTTGAGCTATGATTTGTGGCCAGGTTGCTTCTGGAAAAGAGCTATACAGCTCAGTGGGTCTTCCCCGGTAAAATAAAAAGTAGAGTTTTTTTTCATAAAGATGTTGAGCAAAAGCTCATTCATTGTTATCACACAGTCAGTATGGTTACCATTATGGAGGCGGTCAGTTACCTGCTTGCCGTTCTAATATCGCTACTACCGTGGTTACCGCTGCCGTGAACTTAACTCGTTGATTCCTCCATCTGTGTTGAAGACTCGGTCCAGCAGACCGTTTCGTCTCATCTCATCCTCGCAGTGTTCACCCACTCGCCACTCTGCAGGTCGCAAAGCGCCGCTCCGCTTCAGGGTTAACTCAGTCATTACCTCTTCCAAAGCTCGTGCAGCATTGCTCACTGCGATCCGCGAGTAGCGAAGCGATCGACCTTCGATCGAGAGTATGCAACAGTCCGTGTTTGGACAACGTTAAAAAGAAAGTGAGTAGGGATTGCAGGTCATTCATCCTCTATCTATTGCGTGGCAACCGGACGACAACTGCTGATACGGCGATGGTATCGAGATGGTGCCAATTATATATCGATCCGAGTGTTATTTCCTCGCGTGAGCTGGATTTATCCGGGTTCACCGTCTTTAATTTTCACCAAAGCGCCCCACCCCCAGCCACCACACGTGTGATGGGGTCTATATCTGCCTGTATTATTCTGATGGCGTGCCTGAATGGAAATGTCCAAGCATCCCAATGTAGCGGTACCCTTTGCCCCCTTTGCTCGGTGAACGGAGGGCAAAGTTCCAGCTCCTCCGAGTCGCCCGCCAGCTGTAGTCCGTTGGCAAAAACTGTGCACGATACAAGTTCCACAATTAGTTCTTGTCGTGATCCAGCAGCACGAGACGTCGGTCGTCTCTCCGTCACGCAATGTTAAGAATGTTACATGTAAATGAACCTACTCTTAGGTTTTTTTCCGGTAAAGTCACGTAGGTAAAAAATAAAATTAAAAATTAATAAAAATTTAAATTTAATTTTTTACCTACGTGCAGTCACGAAAGCTTCAAATCTAGAAATAAATGAACCTATACGTGGCGAACACTTGTAACTCAAAGCCGAGTAAGACTGAATGCCAAGTCATTTTTAGCGATTTTATTTGTGTTGTGTGCGGTCGCTGTTCAGTGGAGTATAAACTGCGCGTGCTTTCCCCGTGACCCCATACTCTCTCCCACCCACCCACCCGCGCACGCATACACGCATCTCAACCGCCCTTCCCTCTCCATCCCATGTCTTGATAGAACCATACGCGTGTGGATCAAGAGGGACAGTGGCCAGTTCTGGCCCAGCGTGTTTCATTCGATGCCAGGTACGAACGCACGCACGCACGCACACACACTCTGAACACGCTGGGTCTTCCTACCAAAATAAAGCCAGTGTCGTGGGTCCTCGAAATTTAACAGAAAAAAATATTTTTATTTTACCAGGTAAGACCCACAGAAGCAACCTGGCCACAAATGTTAGCTCAACGAAAGTGGCTTATCACGTGAAATTTATAGCAGCCAAATCCTCTAAACACGTGTTTCTAAATGTGGTGGGAGAAACTGGAGGACCCGAAGTAAAATCCACACGACCACGGGGAGAACACGCAAACTCCAAATATACAGGCGTCGGGGTCGGGAGTGAACCCACGACCTCCTGCATACCAGGCGGGGGAGTTCACATCTCGCCACAGTGGCACCCCCCGTAGAAGTGTGGTGGATGTGCCACGCGCTGCGTATAACGGGGCTGAAGTTGGGACCCCTAAAAAGTGAGGAGGAAAACAATTGTTCGAAAAATTAAATTGGACTCGCGAAGCTCGAACGTTGAACAGCGTGGAGAGAAATAGCGGCTCGTCGCTGTCTGTGTCGCCGTGCTCCGTGGAAACGTGGCGCGCCGGTGCAGCCCAAGTTTAGTAACCGGACGGTCAACCGGCTGTAGCGTTGGATTGCGCCTTCTAGAATCAGATGTCAATATTTGGTAGTTTCAGTCGTATTTATTTGTATTGATCTTTTCATATCGCTTTCTATATATATTATGTTTTACAAGTAGGAACAACAGTTCCACACTGCCCACCAGGGATTATTTGTCTGACTGTCGTGCATAGCCACGCCCTCGATTTGTATTTCATAGAGCGCTTGGGGCGGGCTCGGCACCACCACGAAGGAACGTGTTTTATTCACGTAAAAAGCTCTTTAAAAAAATAGCACGACAAGCTTTAAATGGGCTAAATGTGGTCTCCATTGGAAAATACCGTGGTCTTGTTAAAGAAAATTAATCCACCGGGCCGCACCGCACCGGTGAAATCGGCCTGGCGTGGTGAGGACACGCTGTATAAAGCAAGTGAATATAAAAATCCGTTGTACGCCTCCTGCACCTCGCGCGGAGCGTTTGTGCTGCCGCAGCCTCCTTCCACCGTCCGGCTCTCGCTTCGCCCCCTTTTTCTACCTGCCGCGCTTTTTCTGATCCACGGATTTAAATGATTCAAGTGGTCGCGAGTGGGAGAGAGAGGGGGGGCACACGAGTCGTCCGCCACGTAATCTCTCGGTGCCCTGCCACGGCGCTCCTCCGCACCGTCGTCACCTTTTCATTATTTGACTCCCTTCACTTGGCCGCTGCCGCTCGCTTATTGAGTGTGTCGTGTTTACTTTTGCTGCTGCCGCCGCCGTAACCTCCACCGCAACCTCCACCGCACAGCGTTGTGCTGCTGACGCAAGATCGTACAGCGCGCCGTCGGAATAATGCAGGCAGATATAGATCCCGTCCCACGTGTAGTGGCTGGGGGTGGGGGGGGGGGCGCTTTGGTGGGAGTCTGTCTGAGGGTGTTCCCCCAAGTAACCATGGGGCTTATTGAAATAAGGCAGGTCCGTGTCTCGACACAGAATTCCTCGCGAGTAGCCGTAGAGTGCAGCCAGCCCGGTCAGTCGGCATTCTCGCACGAGAGGAGGAGGCCGGGCAACGTTTTTTTTATTTTGACAATAACCCGTTTGTTTATGCAAATAATACTCCCTTTCTCTAACTCGGGGAATAATTTCCACAGAAATATGCACGCGTGTCCGGTCTGAATAAGCTTCGTCACTGTATTTTTGCTGTCGTGCCAACCGGTTTCGAGGGTTTTAGGCGAGGGAAAGTTGTCGCACGACAGACCTGTTTCTTCACCTGAGGACGGCTGCTTGCGTTGTGGCCGAAACGTCGTGAGAATATTTTATTATGTTTTATTATTATTATTTTATTATTTCCCTTCTACGTGACTTTACCGAAAGAACCAAGAAGATTGAATCCCTGCAGTCACGAAAGCTTTAAATCGAAAGTTCTAGTACTCAATGTTGTAAATCCACAGCTCCCGACAGAAAGGTCGTACTGTTAGAAAGTAAATAAAAATGAAATGAATGGCGCGCAAAGAAACACGGACCGCGTCTCCACGCTGCCCGCAAGCATCACGCGCCAGGCAGTCCCAGTTCATTTGCTCCGAACTCTACAGTAACCACAGCAGTACTTCACTGTGTAGTCCACTATAGATGTTCTGTGGTTTCGGTGTTCTGTTTTTTGTTTCACCCTTTCTTTTTGCTCTTTAACTTTGCATGACATATAAAAGTTGAGAAAGCAGATATCCCCGGGGCAGCCTCCCCACCCCTGAGTTTCTCCGCTATTTCGAGGGTACACTCTACAGCCCAAGTCTGAATCTAAGAATTCTTAAATTAACCTCCCGGTCATTTTTACTTTTTTTACTTTCGTTTTACATTAAAAATATATATTTACCCAATTATCCATCGCCGCCACTTATGCTTTTACTGGCTGTTGTACCACCATTGTTGGGTTGCGCCGTTTTGCCGAGTGCGGTGTTTGAAGCCGCGTGTGTGCACGTGTGCGTGTGTGTGCAATTGGCTGTGCGCGTGCTGTGCGCGTGCTGTGCGCGTGCTGTGCGCGTGCTGTGCGCGTGCTGTGCACATGCGCTGTGCACACGTGCCGTGCGTAGGCGGTGTGTATTGCGTGGATGTTTGCATTTGCGTTTTGTGTGCTGTGTGTACTTGTGTACGTGCTGTGTGCGTGCCGTGTGGGGAGCGGTAGTGTGGTGGTTAGCGCTACGCTGCACTTCGAACCCAGCGACCCGAGTTCGATTCCTGCTCGCAGCCAACATCAGTGGCGATTATCTGAACCATTCCTGGGCCTCCCCAAGGTCGACACAGCCTCAAATGAGTACCTGGCGCGGTGTGTAAACATCGCCACTGGGGAGACAAAGGCGGCCGGGCGTGGTGCTGGCCACCCACGCCCTCGAGTGCCGTACCGGCCTTCATAGGTGCTACTCGCGAACAGCACTTGCCCCAACAGTCTGGTAAAGGCTATACGGGGGGGGGTCTTCATCTTTGTCTTTTGTGCGTGTGTGCTGCGTGTCCCGGCACAGTGGCCTGCAGTACCATGTCCTACAACCCTGAGACACGGCGACTTTTCGTGGGCCTCGACAACGGAGCCGTGGCGGTGCGTGGACCGCAGCAGAGCGAGACGCTCGCGCCGACTCGCCCCGACTCGCGCCCGCCCTGACTCCTCAGCCCCCTGACTCCTCGGCCCCCAGACTCCCCCTCTGAACGTCGCCGTGGACAGGGGCGGTTTCTTCATTAGGGCGATTGGGCGACGCACCACCAATGTCATTCAACCACAGAGTCACGCTAGCCGTCACTGCAGCCTCTGGATATAGTCCAATCAGCGTCATGTCACGTTCTGTGGAGTACCGCCTCTTTTTGGGCGATTTCACTCCGGCTGAGAATCGCCCCGAGTGGCCCCATAGACTTACATTGAAAGATGTTTTTTTTCGAACGGGGGCGCTCCAATGCATTCTCTATGGCTCCGGGAGGGCTAGCCCTAGCGTGCTTACGTCATCATACGTGCTTACGTCATCATACGTAAGCACGTTTCATCCAACAATATAATTTATCGCTACCTAGTGGAATCTTTAATAAAATAAACTTGAGTGGTTTGTTTTAATAGTGAGTATATAAACAAACAAGATGTATTGTAAGAGTCACTTTATTTTTCATTAATATTAAAGAAGTGAAGTTGCCTTTACATGCTTAAGCTGTTAATTTATTCATTGCATGGGTGGACCTTATCCTTATCAATCATCCAGACATTTGCCCCCCCTGAGAGATTTTGCAGGAGCCGCCACTGGCCGTGGACAGTCGCGAACCACCTCGATTGCACAGCATCTGGTCGCATTTGTGCGTTTCACGAACACGGTTTGTGCCGTGCCTGTACGCTACGAGCCACGCGGCCGGAGGGATTTCCCAATGTGATCCGACATTGCCTCTCTTACAGGAGTTCTCGATGTCTGAAGACTTCAATAAAATGACGAGCACCAGGACATACGCTGGTACGTCACGCTGCTGTGGAATAGGGGGGAGAGGTCGAGGTTCAGAGGTCACCGCGGCCACTGCCGTCTGTGTGACCACGCTTCGCAGTCGCTTCCTTCCGCCAGATCGTGCAGTCGCTGTACGGATGACACCCAGCCTCCGAGGCCCACGCTTAGTGTCACCATCTCTGCCTTTTGGAAGGGGGGAAAAAATAAAACGTTAATTAAATTTAGCGTGCAGATTTTTTGAGCCAATGTGAGTTTTTGGTTCGGTCACGTAATGATCCGCCAAAATTTCTGTGGCAATAACAATTCTCATGAACCAAGTTTCTCAATTAGTTATGAATAAAGTGTCTTGAACTTACCAGCGAGCTGAAATAGTAATTGGCGCGGCGTTAAATGCTTGTGCACCGCGTGACATTTTAATTAGTTTTTGGCTGTGGAGAGTCTGAGGGTAGACATTGGAGCTTCGGCGGCCGTCTGGAACGCTCTTCCGATATTAGGAAGTCACTGGAGCTATGCACTTTTGAATATAAATTTAAAACTAATTTCCTGACAACTGATTTTTGTCCTTAGATTGTTGTCCTTCCCCTGCACTTTCGATTAGCACGGTTGGCAACGAACGGTGCAAAACAAGTTCAACATTCATACAAAGGAAGCAACAACGAAAACTATTTTTTTGGTTTACATGAATTAACTGTGAGCATGTTGGAGTAGGCCATCGATCCAGCCTATAGTAAAATCTTGACTTAAAGCTTTCGTGACTGCAGGAATTCATATATGGTAAAACCTGCGCCGAATAACTGTATTTAGCTAAACATCGCTTGCCCCAACAGTCTGTTAAAGGCTATCTGGGGGATCTTTGTCTTTGTGTGTGTGCGCGCGTGTGTGCAGCCCACCAGCAGCGCGTGACCGGCGTGCACTTTGTGCTCGAGTCCGAGTGGGTGCTGAGCACGGGTCAGGACAAGCAGTTCACGTGGCACTGCTCGGAGAACGGCACCCGCTTGGGCTCGCACCGCACGGCCGCCTGGGCCTCCTGCCTGCAGTATCCTCCTCCTCCCTCCTCGTCCGACCTCCTCCCTCCTCGTCCGACCTCCTCCCTCCTCGTCCGACCTCGTCCTCCTCCACTTCCTCCCGCTGCCCCCCTCCTCATCGTCATTGTTGCGAAAAACAAAAACAAGCCGGTTAACAGAAATATATTGTGCGTTTACGGGGCATGGATTTTTATTCTTAGTTGGCTTTTGAGTAAGGCAATGCAACCACGTGACCAAATCTGTGTCGTAAGACCCTCCACTGCCCGATACAGTCAAACAACTTGTGTTGTCGCGTGTAAAAGCGCTTAATGTGTCATTGTCAGTTGAAGAACAATCCTCGCAAGCAATTGTAGCAGATGCGACGTGTCGTTTTTCCCATTCCGACGACGTACGGGGTAGTACGTCATCAGCCTCGGTACGTCTTTCGACCTGAAGTTATTTTATTTCAGTTTTTCTTCTGATTTCGTTCCGATGATGTACGTGTGTGTGTACGTCATCCGAACAGAACTTGAAGAAAAACTTTAATAAAATAACTTTATCGGAACGTCTTCAGGTCAGAAGACGTACCGAGGCTCCCACAAGGCCATGCGGGAGGACGTGTGGCACAGTTTGGCACCAGCTGTCATAGAGTGGCGGTCGTGTCGCTACGGTTCCCTGCGATGATTACAATGCCTTTAAACATGGTGGCGCTATGCCTCAAATAAAAACAACAACGCTGAACCGCCCCGAGCTTCAGCGGTGAACGGGAGCCCACCCTGCAACTTTCGGGCGTCTCGGAAACGGTAAAAAGCGGCTTAATAGATTCGCAGCCGGGAACAGGTTGGCAAATTTCGATTTAAAGCTTTCGTGACTGCAGGGATTCATCTTCTTGGTTCTTTCGGTAAAGTCACGTAGAATGGAAATAATGACCTAATAAAAATTAAACATAATAAAATAATTCTCACGACGTTTCGGCCACAACGCAAGCAGCCGTCCTCAGGTGGAGAAACAGGTCTGTCGCGAAGACAGAGAAGACAGTCTTCTCGACAGACCTGGTCTTCACCTGAGGACGGCTGCTTGCGTTGTGGCCGAAACGTCGTGAGAATTATTTTATTATGTTTTATTTTTATTATTTCCATTCTACGTGACTTTACCGAAAGAACCAAGAAGAGGTTGGCAAATCCTTCGCGGTGGCGCCAGCCTCCAGGGCGATGCCTCCTTGACGAGCGGCGCCCGCCAGGTACGACGTGGAGTCGCACTACGCGTTCGTGGGCGACTTCGCGGGCCAGGTGACCGTACTGAAGCTGGACGCGGGCAGCTGCAGCATCATCACCACGCTCAAGGGGCACACGGGTAACGCCTGGGCCGTGGCACCGCGCCTCCTGCCGAGTGCGCAGGCGGTGCACCTGCACTGGGGTGACCCTGCTCTTAAACTATAAATTGTGTTGTGTTTGACCACGTATGGCCCCCACTGAGCTATGTAGCTCTTTCTCAAAAGCGACCTGGCAAACACAATAGATAGCGCAACGAAGTGGGCTTATCATGTGGAGATTTTAGCACCCAAAAACTCTAACCGCACGTGGATTCTAAATGCGTTTGGAAAAACCGGTAAGACCCCGAGGAAAATCCATGCGACCACAGGGACAGAGAACATGCTTACTCCAAATATATAGCGGGCGTCAGGGTCAGGATCGAACCCACGCCCTCCTGTATACCAGGCGAGGTAGTTAACATCTCGGCGCCACGGAGGCCCGGATGGAAGGGTCTGATCCCAAGCGCTTGGCATAACCGTCGCACGGCTGGCTACCTACGGCGCGAAAGAAGTTCAACATACGTACACTTCTGAATTAAGCAACGCATGCTGACTTTACACTGGTGGGCTGTGGGGGTGGGCGAAGGGGGTGGAAGGCAAAGATAAACTTCTGATACAGGCACACTACTCTGGATATAAGCACAGCTAGACTCCCGCCCCAAGGGGCAGGCTTGCAATCGAGCTGCCGCTGTTTTACTTCACAGAACCCAGAAGTTCAAAAGAAGTGAACTTGGCGAGTGAAGCCCATTGAGCTTCCACGTCCTTCTCAAGGGGCGACTCGGCCAACAGGCGACAGCAAAGCGGCACAGATTACAAAGCGGCACAGATTACAAAGCGTCACAGATTACAAAGCGTCACAGATTACAAAGCGTCACAGATTACAAAGCGTCACAGATTACCAAGCGGCCTATGCAGGCTGGATGGGGGGCGAGGGGGAAACTGTCACTCCGTGCATGTGTGGCCCAGCTGTTAGCGCGCTGCGCTACGAACCCGGCAACCCGAGTTCGATTCCCGCTCACGGCCACCAACACTAGTAACGATTATCTGACCGGTCCTGGGCCTTCCCCTCTGTCGACTCGGCCTCGAATGAGTACCTGGCGTAGGTGCTGGCCACCCACCTCCTTCCTGTGCCATGCCGGGCTTCACAGGTCCTACTCGCTAACAGCACAGAGGATATTTGTCGTGTGTGTGTGTGCGCGCGTGTTTGCAGGGAGCATCGGCTCTCTGTGCTGGGACCCCGTGCAGAAGCTGCTGTTCTCCGGCTCGTCCGACAACGCCATCATCATGTGGGACATCGGCGGCCGCAAGGGCACAGCCATCGAGCTGCAGGGACACAGGTGGGCACCGCGGCGCCTGGCCACATCGCCGGCCACATCGTCATTTCGATGTCTGTGTGTGTGTGTGTACGTTGAACTTCTTTCGCACCGTACGTAGCCAACCGTACGAATCGAGGATTAAGTGTGCTGCCGTGTGTGACCCCTGGAGTCATTATCTCTTCCGCGTGTGCTGCCCGGCCCCCACCCCCTCACCCCCCCCCCCCCCAACGTGCCGGCTCAGGAACAAAGTGCAGGGCCTGTGCTACGCTCAGCCGACGCGGCAGCTACTGTCGTGCGGCTCGGACGGATCCATCGTCGTGTGGAACATGGACGTGCGGCGGCAAGGAGGTGCGCGAAAGGGGGGCGGGGGAGCGAGGGAGGGGGGGCTCCGTGATAAAAAGACGATGCCTCCGAAAGCGAGCGACGCTGTAGAATGTTAACGTGAAACGAGGGGCGTGCTCCGGACTGTCCAGGCGCTCCGGGAAGTGAGCCGCACCCCGGGCGTGTGTCCGTAGACTCGGCACGAACCTGACCTCGCTCGCGCACCTCCTGGGTTACCAGACGCCACCCCCCCTCCACCCCCGAGCGCCCCCCACCCCACTCACCCTGCCCCCCCCCTCCCCCCCTGACCGCCCTCTTTGCACCGCGTCAGACCCCACAGTGGCTGGAGAGCGACTCGTGCCAGAAGTGCGCGCAGCCCTTCTTCTGGAACTTCAAGCAGATGTGGGACAGCAAGACCATCGGCCTGAGACAGGCAAGGCGTGCGGGAGACACGTGGGGGGTGTGCGCGCGTGCGGATGTGTGTGTGCGCGTGCGGATGTGTGAGCGTGCGGATGTGTGTGTGAGCGTGCGGATGTGTGTGTGTGCGCGTGCGATTTGTAGAGCTCCAGGTAGAATGCGCATCGAGTGTTTTACGTGTTTAAAAAAATATAAATTACGTACGACTTGACATTTTTTTAATTCGTAATTGATATTTGGGTTAGGCTACGTAATGGCGAGCAAAATAATCTGTTCATCCTACAGACTAACCCCAATATCAATTACAAATCACAGCATTGGCTGTGAAAATCTTAGGTGTTAAGCTTCAATTTGACATGTAAAAATTATACAGTGGACACGAGCTGCACATCGATAATTACGCTTGTGTGATTTTCACCAAGCCAACTCGTTTACCAACCTGGCCTGGACCTCCTCTAGGTTGACCCAACCAAAAATGAGTACCCACCGCGGTGTGTGGCCAATGTAGCCGCAGGGACTTCGACAACAGGGCATTGAGAAGGTGCAGCGGCACCCGTTGTGTGCAGAGGAGACGATCGTAGGTACCTCGGAAGTAGTTCTGTGAAGTCTCCTTCTGGACGCCGTTGTCTATATTGGGGTTGCACTGCTATCCGCTCGAGTGCCGAATGGAAATTGTATCGGTGTCATCGCACGATTCCAGTTGCACCATTCGGCCTTAATAGGTGCTCGCCGACAGCGCTTGTCCCCCACAGCTGTGCACGGCTCAATCATTCGTTCGCATTGCCCGAAGCAACGTCTCTCGCGTCGCTCTGTGTCGCACCCTGGAAGGGGCCCCTACGCCACGGGTCATCGCCATTCGCTTATTTCAAAAGCTCAATGCAACGGGGAGGACCCCAAACCCTGAGCACTTCGAATCGACTGACCGACCGGCCCGTCGCTTGCCGAACATGGGCTGGCTTCCCCCCCGGCTTTGCGTGTCACTGTGTCACCGTGCTCATCCCCTCGTCTTCCTCCCCTCCTCCTCCTCCTGCGCGTGCGCAGCACCACTGCCGTAAGTGCGGCATGGCGCTGTGCGCCAAGTGCACCGCCCAGCGCTCCACCATCCCCATGCTGGGCTTCGAGATGGAGGTGCGAGTGTGCGACCCCTGCTACGAGTCCATAACCGACCAGGAGTGAGTTCCCCTTGCCCCTGCCACGCCACACGCACAGCACTCGTCGCGATAAGAGTTGTTGATATGGGGACGGTCCTGGAATTGGCGTCTTGCGTTCGGGGTGGCAGGAACTTGATTCGTGGCGCGTCCCAGCGGCGGCGCGTTCGCCGCTCGTTGCGGACATCCGATTGAACGTGTGTGAAGAGCTTCGCGGCTCATCGGATTCCTGCAGTCTCAATGAAGATCCCGAGATTTTGATTCTGAGGTTCGCGGTTCGAATCCAGCGGCCGCCCTGATTAATGCTAAGGTTGCGTGTTATTAGCCGTCTGCTTCACACGTCAGGAGTAGGCATTCGTGTGCCGGCGTCAATGGTCCACGTTTGACAAAAATTACCCGCAAGCCGCAAATTACCCAATCGGAATCTACGCGGCAATCGTCGCCCCCGACTGCGAAAGCTTGACAAGACATTTTGAGACTTTGCTGTGTAAACAAGCTTGGTAATCTTCTTGCTTCTTTCGGTAAAGTCACGTAGAAGGAAAATAATAAAATAATAAAAATAAAACATAATAAAATAATTCTCACGACGTTTCGGCCACAACGCAAGCAGCCGTCTTCAGGTGGAGAACAGGTCTGTCGAGAAGGCAGAGTCTGAATGTTTTATTTTTATTATTTTATTATTTTCCTTCTACGTGACTTTACCGAAAGAACCAAGAAGATGAATCCCTGCAGTCACGAAAGCTTTAAATCGAAATTTAAGCTTGGTAATAATGACGATGGCGGTGATGACGCACGTACTCTGCACGTTCACCCGCGCGTCTCCGTGCGTGCCCTGCAGCCGCGCCCCCATGGCCACGTTCCACGACAGCAAACACAACGTGGTGCACATGCAGCTGGACCTGACGCGAAGCTGGCTGCTGACCTCCGGCACCGACAAGGTCATGAAGGTAACGGCCGTCGGGGACGTCTCTCGTGAACGCACGCAGTCCAGTTTTGCGCCTCGTGCTCCCACGCGCGCGTGCCGCCGTCGTCGGCGTGGTGAAGTATGGTGAAATACCCTCGGTGACCCGCGCGGCTTGGGGAGGCCCCCTCGGTTTGGGGAGGCCCCGTCGTCCGGCAGTGGATATGCAAAAGGATTCCCATGCCCCATCGCCTTCTCTTTCGCGAGCTCTTAGGAAAATAACTAATAACCTTGCTCAATTCCAGAAACGTGTTACACTCTGACCTCTTCAGCAACTGTGCAAGCGCTGTTTGTTGCTGGCCACTTCACGTTTGGGCGCGCGGGTCTGTGCTCGGCAATTGTGTTTAAAAAGAGAAAGGCAAGTGCAGTACATTTAGGCGTTTTGGAGGTTACACAATTTAAAATTGTGACACAAATCAACGGGCTGTTGAACCTCAAGATAAAACTTTCCCTACTGCGAATTCTCCATCAGCTTCACATCCTATTTTTATTATACCAGGTAAGGCCCGCTGAGCTATGTAGCTCTATTTCATAAGCGACCTGGCCACAAATGGTCGCTCAACGAAGTGGATTTTGCCTTGTAAATTTAAAGCAACCAAATTGCGGGACACGCGCGGGACACGCGCAATCCAAAAACACAGAACTTTGGGATTGAACCCACGACCTCCTGCATGCCAGGCAGGCGAGGTAGTTGAACATCTCGTCAGATGCGGCGGTCCCCAGCCCATCGAGTGCACTCGCTCGAACTCCAGCGCGGCACTGAGACGCGACGAGGAAGCAACGACTTTCCGGGCGACCTCGCGGCGCGACCGCTCGGCCGTCTGACCCATTGACCCATTGACCCTCGGTCCGCCTGCTCTGCGTCCGCAGCTTTGGGACGTCGCGTCCGTCATCTCGTGAGGGGGGTCACGCCGGGTCACGCCGGGTCACCGGGCCTGGCGCGGTCGACGTGGAGGTGGGAGAAAGTGAAGGTGACGACCGTGACGATGACAATGAAGAATATGAACCACCGCCACCACCGCTGCTGCCTGCTACACTCAGATCTGCCGCCGTCCCGGACTCCACCGATCGATCGCCAGGGTCCTCCTGCTCCCGCGTGGGGAACGTGGCTACGTTCCGCGCGGGGGCGCTCATCCAATCTGCGATATCTTTACTGCACGGCACGCGCACACACGCACACACGCACACACGCACACACGCACACTCATACTTGTGCGCAGACACTTAAGACGCGCACGTGTGCAGACGCGTACAGGCATGTGTTTGCAGACACGTATACACATGCCCACATGTGTCCAGATATTTGTACACACACGTGCGCATGCACACACGTGCAAATATGCATAATAGTACTCGCGTGTGCGCACACACGTACAGGGATGCATGTATATGCACACATGTGCAGCAACACAAGCATATACATGCGCATGCATACGCACGCGTATACGTTTGCCACAGACACAAATGAATGCGTGAACACCGATACGCACACACACTAACACGTGCACTCACATACACGTGTATGAATGCGCACGACTATACGTACACACACATGTGCTTGAACACAGCTACACACATCTGTGGACACGCACATACACACACACACACATATAGTCACGTGTGCACACAAACAGCGACTCTCTGCAGCCTTATAGACTTGATAGAGGCACATGCTGTTAGCGAGCACCTATTGAGGTCAAAATGGCGCACACGAGGCTGGTGCCGCCAGTGGTACAAGCTGGCTGGTGTTCACACACCAACACTCGGTACTCATTTAGGGCCAAGTTCACCTATTGGAGGTTCGGATATCGCTCGCCACCGATGTTAGCCACGGCCGGGAATTGAACCCAGGTCAGCGAGATCGTAACGTGGTGCGGGGGAACCGCTTGCGACGCCGCTCCCCCGGCACGTTCCGAGCGCGCACGTTCCCGAACAAAAAAAGCCACTTCCGCTGTTGGCGCCGTCACTCTTTGCCAGCGTCTTCCGCAGGCTCTGAGACCCGTTCGTGCTGTCGGCGATCGCCGAACGAGTCGCAACATTCGGCACAAGAACGCTCGCACGGTAGCGGGGCCCGTTGCCCGTGCGTTTGAAGAACGGCCGCAGGACTGCTTCTGAAATCCCCTTCACGTGTCGGACCCATTTTTTGTTGGTTCACGCACTTAAATGACGCGTGCACTTTTTTGCCACCCGAGCCGCCGCCGCTGCAGAGAAATGTTCATCGCGTGACGGTCAAACAACGTGCTTTTAATGTTCGCCGCTGGAATGCATCCAAATTGAGTGCGAAACCAAGTTTATTTTCTCGTTCGTTTGTCCGTGCGGTCATTGACGACGAGGCCAGAGAGAGGCCATCGGCCCGCTGCGTTCGAGATCCTGGGCTTAATCGCGGGCAGCAGCCGACACCCCGCACTCAAACCCAGGATTTCAGCGGAGCCGGCTTGGTGCCCCCTGAACCCCTGATCTGACCCCGCCTGACCCCCCACCTGACCCCACCTGATCCAACCTGACCCCACTTTACTTTGCACAGAATCGGTCTCGCGAAATACAGCGTCACGGACGCGTACTTTTTGGTACAACTATCGCAAGCCCTGCCCTGGGTGAACTCCTCTGGCAGAGCCATCCTGGCAGGTGTTGTGCCATTGCTCAACACGCGATCCGATTTTCTCCCCCCCCTACCCCCCTCAATGGAACCCCGATACCTCCATTGCCACCTGCAGTTCGTGGTGTAATTGTGTAACTAAGCAAACCCCCCCCCCCTCTTGACACAATGAGCCAAGAAGGGATATGAAGGTGCAGTATTTATCTCCCGTAACATCACCATGAATGATAGGCACGCAGTCTCATTGAAGAAAGTTTTTTTTTATAATTCGAGATCCATTTTAGCAACGCAGACTTGTAGGGGACAAATATCCATCCCAGGTTGCCCACTTCATCTGTTGGCCGTTACCATACCAAAATATTTAATGCTGATTCCATGGAAATCGTGCACTCATTCAGAGTTAAAAATACGGTAATTACATGGTGAACGAAATAAAATCTGGCTTTGGGTTGTTTTGAGTGTGGATTGTGGACTTCAAATTGCAGCAGAACGTGACAGTCCAGTCCTGATCTGGGAATCCACGTCAAGTTTTCATGCCAGCCAGTCGGCTTTGATGACAAAGGATTTCTTGTGTTGAAATTGCCTTGTGAATTGGGGGTAATGACGGGGCAGCGATCCCTTCATGACGATCCATCCGTGCCACGACTTTTGCGGACTGTATACGCGCCAGTCAAATGGACAACATTCACGCAACGGCCGTGAGCGTTGTGCAAAAGTATCCGCGCACCCTTGTGGTTGATTGCGGATTGCCAAAATGTGTCCGATCGGATTCGTGTAAGCGGCAAATGTGGACGGGATTTAACTTCCCCGAGTTTGTCAGTGGATGGGTGGCGTCATAAAATGCTGCCACGGCATGGCCAAGAACAAAATGCAGTCATCTCTTTCTCTCCGTAAAGAAAAAAAATATATATAAAATCTTACACAGCCCATGATCCCTAACGGCCTCTCTGGGGAGTGCATGATTTCAGCAGCATTGATTCAGTACAAGCAAACTAACTGGTTTTGATGTACAGTGTCTCGTCGCTTGAGTCTGTGCTGGTGAACTGTGAGATGGCAATGGACCCTCTCTCTCGCTCTCAGACAGGGTTCCCACTGATGTCTCTTGTCTAATTCCGTACGGCAACGGTCTGCAAACGATAGACACTTGCGAGCATCTTGGGCTGCAGTCAACGGGTGCCCGAGGAGGGTGGGGGGGGGGCATTTGACCAGGAAATTACTACGGCGCATCCAGTCACTGCCTTCACGACAAGGGGGGGGCCCTCTTGCAGTGACACAAGAAGCGACCGGCGCTTTCCACGCGCGGTGGTTGTCCACCCAAGGTGTTTTAAAGTCCTCCTGGGCTCTCAGGAAGCGGTTCCCCCCCACCCCCCTAACGCGATGGCGAGGGGCAACGCGTGCTGCTTTTGAAAGGGCACAGCTCGTTGTTGCCCTGCTCACTTTAGATCAAATCTGGGATGGGCGACTTCCACCCCCCCCCACCACCACCCACTTCCACCCCCCCACCACCACCCACTTCCACCCCCCCACCACCACCACCACCCAATTCAACCCCCCCCACCACCACCACCCACTTCCACGCCGATCATTCTTCCACCCCCCCACCAACACCACCCACTTCCACCCCCCCACCACCACCACCCACTTCCACGCCGATCATTCTTCCACCCCCCCACCACCACCACCCACTTCCACCCCCCCACCACCACCCACTTCCACCCCCCCACCACCACCACCACCCACTTCAACCCCCCCACCACCACCACCCACTTCCACGCCGATCATTCTTCCACCCCCCCACCACCACCACCCACTTCCACCCCCCCACCACCACCACCCACTTCCACGCCGATCATTCTTCCACCCCCCCACCAACACCACCCACTTCCACGCCGACCATTCTTCCACCCCACCACTCGCGATTTTTATTCGTTGCTGGACAAGCCTTGGCCAGCTGCATGTACATGTTGAACTTCTTTCGCACCGTACACAGCCAACCGTGCTAATTTGAAGTTCGAGGGATAGATGACGAACTACATACAAAACGCAGTTCGAAAGGAATACATTTTTCAATCTAAGATTTAAAAGCGCATTGCTCCGGTGGCTTCATAATATCGGAAGGAAGAGCGTTCCAGACGGCCGCAGAAGCGCACCTGAAGGCGCGCGATGCGGTGACTGTCTTTGTTCGATGGTTCGCCAAAAAATAAATATCTGGAACAGACCGCCAATACAAACGCGACGGTACAAACACAAACAAAATTGACTTCACCAAAACAAAGTCGCCACCGGGAGTGGTAAAACGTCATCTGCTCGGTGTCGGCAAGACTGCAGGGGTGCGCCCAGTCTCTCCCTGGGTTCTGACCTCCACGATTGAAAGGTTTCGTGAACGTGGGTCGATGGCTTAGCCTGGGATGGGGCAGGACGGCTCGTTACGGGAGGCTGGTTTGCTCGTGCTGTTTACACTGCGGGCGAGGTCTACGAATTTCTGCTGTAGAGCGTACTTTGTGCTGATGAATCGGGTGCACAATGACCCTTGTTTACCGGAGAAAGCCTCGCCGAGTCTCCAGAATTATTTTTTCAGGAGCGGTCTTGCCAGGGGTCACGCAGTAGGGGGCGATGTTGCGTTGTGGAAATCCAACTGAGTAGCTTTTCAGCATTCGGATATTTGGCCAATACCGGTTACTTTGTGTATCTTCTTGGTTCTTTCGGTAAAGTCACGTAGAAGGGAAATAATGAAATAAAAAAATAAAACATAATAAAATACAATTCTCACGACGTTTCGGCCACAACGCAAGCAGCCGTCCTCCGGTGAAGGGGGACGGCTGCTTGCGTTGTGGCCGAAACGTCGTGAGAATTGTATCTTATTATGATTTATTATTATTTTATTATTTCCCTTCTACGTGACTTTACCGAAAGAACCAAGAAGATGAATCCCTACTTTGTGTATGTTTGAGATGTTTCAAAGTGAACCTCCTGGCCCCCCCATGATTTGATTTTTGCGATTAGGTGTCACCGTTCCATTGTGTTTTTTGTTTTAATGGTGAATGCAGCACCCACGAGTGGCTGCAGGGATGACGTGAACCCATTGCATGAAAAACACGCGCTGGTGGAAGAGCATCGATTCTTACACATGCGAGTTGATGCGTGTATCGCGAGTTTTAGAGTCGTGTTAATCGGTTCATTGATGCATAGTTGTGTTTATCATCAATGTTACGGTTATTTGCCCGCTGGAAAACTTTGGTTACATTTTCCTGAATCGATTTTTTTTTTATTTAGGTCCAACGCGTTTCACTGTTGCAACCCTTACAACTCCCGACAAAACAAAGTTAACAAAACTGAAAAGAATTCTGCGGTACAATCATTCTCCATGGGTTGCCATTAGCACTTGTGTTAAATACAATCTCTTTAAATTGACGCTCAAAGTTAAAGCGCTCAATATTCCTTACACTGATGCTTTGCCTGTATACTTTAGGCGTGTGACGATTTCCGCCCTCCGCGAATTGTTAATCATCACGATGCAGGGTTGCGATTTAAAGATTTGTTTTAAGTGTTGAATGTAGAGCCTCTAGTGGCTGCAAGGGGTCACATCTACGACGTGTGACCTCTACACATGTAAAATTACCAATGCCGCCTCGCGTGGAGGTCCTTACTCGGTGCATCGCTAGTACCTAAATACATTACACTGTATAAACACCACGCGTTTTGAGGAAAATCCACACTTTGGGGACACAACTGGATAAGACAAAACACGCAAATCATTTTCACCCGACGGTCCCACAGCGACCTGCAAGGCCGTGGGGTGTGCTCCGTGGAAGTCTTAGCAGATAACGAATATTTCGTCGGTTTTTATATTTTCAAAAAGTTTTTCTCGATTGGTGGTGCGTCAAAAAGTTTTTTTTTTAGGGTTGACGGTCCGTCCGTTTTAGTCGTGGGTCCCCCACACAGGTCGGGGAACCACTGCACGGGACACCTACGGGACCCCTACGGGACACACCAACGGGACCCCAACGGGACCCCTACGGGACACACCAACGGGACCCCAACGGGACCCCTACGGGACACACCAACGGGACCCCAACGGGACCCCTACGGGACACACCAACGGGACCCCAACGGGACACCTACGGGACACACCAACGGGACCCCAACGGGACCCCTACGGGACACACCAACGGGACCCCAACGGGACCCCTACGGGACACACCAACGGGACCCCAACGGGACCCCTACGGGACACACCAACGGGACCCCAACGGGACCCCTACGGGACACACCAACGGGACCCCAACGGGACCCCTACGGGACACACCAACGGGACCCCAACGGGACCCCTACGGGACACACCAACGGGACCCCAACGGGACCCCTACGGGACACACCAACGGGACCCCAACGGGACCCCTACGGGACCCCTACGGGACACCAACGGGACCCCTATGGGACACCAACGGGACCCCTACGGGACACCAACGGGACACCTACGGGACACCGATGTGATCATTCTATGAGTCGACAAATCCACTGGAAAATTCTTGTTACTTTTATCAATATGTTTGCAACAGCGCGGATTTTTTTTAAACTTAAATCCAGCACTGCTGACCAACGAGTTCAAACCCACGACCACAACATGTGAGGTTGCGTGCGTGGCTTTTAGGACCCCCCACGGAACGAACTGCCCGTGTTCTCCAGGATTTGTCTCCACCAGCCCTCTCCCCGAGGGGGGGGGGGCTCTCCGTCTCGCCAGGGAGCAGGGAACCGCGGTCCTGCTCAGGCTGCTCTTTGCGAAACATCGCCCGAGCGTAAATACAAAACTTCCAGTCCGCCGGTTGATCGATCGAGCGAGCACAGAATGCTCCTGCGTGGCGGTGCTTTGTACCTCGACCCGGACCTACAATCTGAGAAATATACTTCGCGGCGTTCCAGATTTATGTTTTATTGTTTAGTTACTATTTTGAGTTTTGATTTTTTTTTCTCTCTCGTGCGTGCGTGCGTTTCTCCGCGGTTTTGTGTGGAAACTGTACTTCAGTGTGAATCGTGATGTGCGGGCAGGGCACGCAATTTAAATAAACGGGGCTCTGCTGAATTGTGAACCGAGTTTTAACTCCCCCCCCCCCCCTCCACCTGTGAGGGTTCCACCTTTCACTGCATTCAGGAAAAAAATGTTCCAGTGTCAAATGTGCAACAATACCATTTAACTTCTTGGTTCTTTCGGTAAAGTCACGTAGAAGGGAAGTAATAAAGTGGTCCCCCACACAGGTTCTTCACCTGAGGACGGCTGCTTGCGTTGTGGCCGAAACGTCGTGAGAATTATTTTATTATGTTTTATTTTTATTATTTTATTACTTCCCTTCTACGTGACTTTACCGAAAGAACCAAGAAGATGAATACCTGCAGTCACGAAAGCTTTAAATCGAAATTTAATACCATTGAAAGTCACTTCATAGAGTTCACACATTTGTGTTACATCAGTGCCGGTAAATGACAGAATGAGCAAAGTCGTTTCGTATGTTTTACAAACACATTCTGCTTTTAAATAGGTGTAACGTTTGAAATGACAGGTCGTGACAAGTTCCAAATAGTTTGCTGCCTCTGCATAGGAATGCTGTACAATACCCACACCGCCTCGCTTGCATTTCAACGGCTACAGAACTGTTCTCAACAACGCAAATGACGGCACTGTTTGCTTACAAAAAACAAGAAAAAGCTGTACACGTCAGTCGGCATCAAATCATCCCCAACATCGTAATTTACCAAAATCAATGTTTTTCGCTCCAATCAAGGATACGTCCCAAGTCATGAATCTGGCGGAATCGGCGACGACCGTCCAAATTCTTCGGACGTCTCAAGCGGGGGCCTTGAACCGCGCGGCGATTTCTTCCAGTTTCCCCATGAGCCTCTGCGCTTCGGCGTCAGAGGAGCGAGTCCAGGCAAGCGGGAGATGCGTCGCCACGGCCTTGCGATCTGGGGGCGACGCCACACCGACTCAATGCACAGTCGCTGGCAGGAACAGCCGCTTCGCCATCGCGACGGTCCCACCGTCGCGTTACATTCCACTCCCCAAGTGTCGCCGTTCGCCTTCGCGGGCTACGGAGACACCGGGAGGGAAGCGGGCGACCTCGAGCGACGACTCCGAGCAGCGCGGTCGGTCTACGTACGGTGCAAAAGAAGTTCGACGTGCACACGCGCAAGCCTGAGCGCAGTGGCACCCGCAATGAAGTTTTCACAAGCGAACGACAATCGCGACGGCTGCCAAAACCTACGTTTGCCAACATCGTGCAGAGGGAAAGGACGAGTTACCCGTGACGTCGCAACTCTGGCCCTCCTGCCTCTCGGCCCTTACCCTGGAAGAAGAGGCCGCTGGGGTGGGCGCGAGCGGCGGGGGACAGCGCCAGCCACACCACCGTGTCGGCGCCCTGCTCCTCCGTGCGCAGCCGCCCGTTCATGCGCCGGTGGAATTCCGGCATGGCCGTGCGCACCGCTGCACAGAGACAACGCCACCGGCACCGTCGCCGGCGGGGCATTGTTAGCGAGTGCCTATTGAGGCCAGTATCCTGGAATCGCCCTTGTACTGCTCCGGTCAAGGCGGGAGCCAAATGAGGATTTGCATAGCAGCAGGTGAAGTGTGGGTTGTGCGTGTTACTGGTGGTACCTAAGTCCAGTATAACGGGTGGGTTGTGCGTGTGTCTCTTGTGTTACCGGGTGTGTCTGCCCATCCCGGGTGCATGCTGGAGAAGTGAACGCCTCTGTGCCGCGCTGCCCACTGCTCGGTCATCGCCACTTGCTGCCGCTGCTCGCGATCGCGTTCCAAACAGCAAACAAAGAGATTGTTGGGTTTAGGCCACGCAATGACCCAGGGTCAAGTTTGTATCGTCAAGACACTACCACCACCGGGACACAGACAAATTTGTCACGTGTACAACAAGCGTCGAACACTTCCTGGATTTTACTCTGGACTTTTCTGGATCTTCTGAAGATGTGAGGCATAATTTCGAGTAAGACGAATTATCCAATCGCTCAAATTTGGTTACGAAAATGGCTCTTTGACTTACCGGTGGGCCGAGACAACGACATGATGTTTATTATTTTTCACCATCCCGCGCTGGACAGCGTGGCGAAGTCTATCTACGAAACCGAGAGCGGATGGGACACGCGAGAAGAGAACTGTAGAGCGGCCATCGCGCCCACCTTGTTCTGGGAGTAGACCATGGTGCCGTCAAACGGACCTCGCTCCACCTGGAGGTCATCGGGGTCAAGCTTCTGCACCAGCATCCCGCCTGACGACACCGTCACCTGCACACGTGCGCACACACGTGTGTCGTGACGGGTAATGCAAGATCCGACCGTGGCCGTCCCGTGCTCGCAAAGCTGCGTTGGCTTCCGATCGCCGGACGGATACGTTACGATAAGGTCGCGCTCGTTACACACAAAGTGCTTGCCACAAATGAACCACAATGCCTCGCTGATCTCGTCAAGGAGCATAAACCATCATCACGCGAACTCCGGTCATCATCCTCGCAGCAGCAGCAGCTTTTGACTGCTGGGCCATCAAACAAAGATGCTGGTCACCGCATCATCGCGCGGCGCTTTCAGATGCGCTTCTGCGGCCGTCTGGAACGCTCTTCCTTCCGATATTAGGAAGCCACTGGAGCTATCTACTTTTAAATCTAGATTTGAAAACTCAGTTCTTTAGAACTGCTTTTCATGTTTAGTTTGTTGTCTTTCCCCACACCTCTGATGAGCACGGTTGGCTACGTACAGTGCAAAAGAAGTAAAAAAAACAAATACATAGTCTACATAGACTTGAAATATTGTTCGCGATGTTGACATACTGCCCAGGTACTCATTTGAGGGCACATCCAGAACTGGCCCTGGGCCCACAATGCACCGCGGCGGTCCCTGCGCGATGACCTTTTACCCCCCCCACCCCCGTCTCACGGTTCGTACCACTCGAGCGTCGTCGCCGCTCTTCTCCAGCAGGGGCAAGAAGGCCGTGGTCAGGATGTAGGTGCCTGATGAAACCGACGGCAAGGGGTGGGGGGAAAAGCATAAATACATCCAATCAAATCACGCACACGGACGGGGCTCCGGTAACGACTTTTCCCCAACGCGACGTCGCCAAGCGTCAAGGTGCACCACGAGGTGACGTCGCGTGTAACGTGGGATCATATTGGGGCGGCTGCTGCCTGTAGTCCAGCGCTGTGCGGAGGCAGCAGCGAGGGTTGGTGAATCACCGCGCGCAGATGTCGCACGAAACTGTCCTCCCGTGGGCGTCGAGGAGCCCGTACACTTGCTGTGGAGCCCACCTGATCCATCTGTATGGGGTAGGTCGTTGTCCCCACGCACGCATGGGTTTTCTCCTCCCACGTGCATGTTAATTCCCCGGTAACACCTTAATACGTAGAGGGCCGCAGAGCTTGGGGAGGAATTTGGCGCTGTCTCCTCGCTACCTGGCTGCTGCTGCTGCTGCCTTCCACCTTATCTGTGGTTCCTCCTCGCAGCTCTTGAGACATCCCCCGTCTCTCTCGACGAGAGCGAGGAGCGAACGCGGTGGCAGCGGCGCGGGGCGTTACAAGTCAAGTTATGACGACGTCGTCATAATAATCGTCAACTTGTAATGCGGCGCTTTGGTGGTGGCACGGCGTGTCACAAGTCGACGATTATTATGACGGCAACATCAACGAAGTGACGTCGCCTCGCCTTCAAAAGGAGCGGGTATGTAAACTAAATGTTTTTTATTTCACCAGGTAAGGCCTCACTGAGCTATACAGCTCAACGAAGTGGCCTATCGTGTGGACGTCTATCGCAGCCAAATGCTCGGAACGCGTGATGTTGATTCTAAATGTGGAAGGAAGAACCGGAGGACCCGGAGTAAAAGCCACGCGACCACGGAGGAGAGACACCGCAATCTCCAAATATACAGCAGCAGGCGTCAGGGTTGGGATCGAACTTACGACCTCCTGTATACCAGGCGAGGGAGTCAACATCTGTGAGAAAGCAGAAGGGTAATTTCCCAAAACGTCACCGACTGTGTATACTTTTCCTCTCAAGGCCACAGAGGCTTTGACAAAAGCGCCGAGGCTTACCCAGCGTGTTTGTGGCAAAGTTTTTCTCAAGTCCGTCCGCGGTGAGCTCCCTCTGGTTCACCATGCAGCCAGCGTTGTTCACCTACGGGCGGAGAGTGCGTGTGCTCATTAGCGGAGAGAGAGACACACTCCCTGGAGCTCCCTCCCTCTTGTGCACTGTGGTGGTGGCGATGGTGACAGTGATGGTGGTGTTGATGGTGGTGGTGGCGGTGGTGATAGTGATGGTGGCGGCGATGGTGGTAGTGTTGATGGTGGCGATGGTGGCGGTGATGGCGGTGGCGGTGATGGCAGTGTATTTTCTCTGGATAGTCCAGGTTTCCTCCCCGGCACGACCGTTTCATCCTATCCACACCGCGTGCAACCACCGCAACCTGCAGGTGGCAACACTTCCCCCGTTCCGCTCTGCGTGGTCCCGGCACTTGGCCAACACCCGGGCGAAGCTGGACGGTCGCGGCGCGACCGAAGCACCACGTCGCTCGCTCTTGCCACCGCCGCCGCGAGCGGTTTGCCGGAAGGCCAAACCTCTCGGCGCGTCGGTGGCTCGACCGGCTCGGCCACGCCGGGCGGGGGCGGGGGGCCTTTCGGCCGCAGCGTTGCGTGGCCTCACGCCGGTGGAGACAACTTACGTCTGTTTGGTCGTCGTGTTCAAATAGAGGGTGCCGGAGCAGTCCTCTTTCTTTCGCCGTTTTGGGACAGCGAGAGCGGGGTCAGGGTGAGGCCGCTGCTTTGTGGCAATTCGCGTTTTTCATTGTTGTTGTTGTTATTATTGATAAAGAGTTTTATTGTTAAAACACCACCCGGAGTGCGATCATCTTTGGCTGCACTCGTTAGCAAGGTGCCGAATTTGGGAAATGGACTGCACAGGCAAGCGTTGCTTAGTAAAAACAATGATACAGACGTGAAAATCCATTTAGCGAACCCAAACTCACTCGTGGAAGCTACACGACCCGCCACCCCGCTAGCGAGCGGCCGCCCCAAGACGACGTCAATGCCATCACCGTAGTTGTTCGTGGATCTTTCAGTTTTTATGAGAAAAAATGTTGGACCAGGCAAGACCCCCACTGAGCTATCAGAGCTCTTGTTCAGAAGCGACTTGGCCATCACGAATGGTAGCCCAACAAGTGGGATTATCATCATCATCATCGTCGTTATCATCATCATCGTTATCATCATCGTCGTCATCGTCATCGTCATCATCGTCATCATCATCATCGTCATAGTCATCGTCGTCATCATTGTCATCGTCATCATCATCATCGCCATCATCGCCATCATCATCATCATCGCGATCGCCATCACCGTGGCGTGGAAATTTACAGCAGCCAAATCCTCTAAACCGCACGTCGATTCTAAACGTGGCGGGGAGAACCGGAGGAACCGTAGACAAATCGTGACCACGGGGAGAGAGAGAGAGAGACATGCAAACAGCAAATATACAGGTGTCAGGGTCGGGGCCGAACCCACGATCTCGTGTATACCAGGCGAGGTAGTTAACATCTCGTCACCGTGGCGTATATGTCAATGACTCGCCCCTCCTCCCCCTCCTCACCAGGACGTTGAGCGTCTCGTTCTCCTTCTTGAAGTTTTCCGCAAACTCCCAGACCTTGCTCGGGTGGGACATGTCCAGCAGGTGCACGAACACGCTCTGTCGCGAGACGGGAGGATTAGACGATTTGGCGGAAAGTCTCTAAAACGCCACGGCGATTACCATGCTGCACGTTTTCGCTCATCGTAAATATATATTTTACACGGGTCAATGGTCAGGGCAGGTGAATAGCTCATAATTATCAACGGCACATGGCCCTGTTTTTAGTCTGGTTAGAATGTACCTCCGACTCGACTGTAATGAAAATGAGCTAAGCAGACGCTGTGACCGACGGACACCGACGGACCGAATTGACAGGCGGACAAATGATGCCGCTTGCAATGTACACAAGAAGCACGGATATTATTTTGTTTCATCACGGTTGCTGAGAGCAAGCCCGGAGGCTCACGGCGCCCAGGCGTGCCAGAAACGTACAGCAGACAAAGGGTCGATACGTTTCTTGAACTGAGCAAAGGTGTGAGAACTTGGGGAAAGACAGGGATGGGGAGGGAATTGCAAGGTAATGGACCAGCGCTCTTGATTGCGGGGGAGGGGGGGGGGAGAAACCCATCACAAAAAGGTTGAGAGCCACTGCTCCGATACAAGACTTCTGGTGGACAAGGCATCGGGGGTCACGCAGTTCAGAGGTCAAAGGTGGGCACCTGGTTGCCGCTCTCCTTGACGATGTCTTCGCGCGCCTGCTCGGCTCGCTCGCGGTTGCGACACACGAGGTGCACGGCTCCGCCTGCTCCGCACACAAAGGCAAAGATCCCCCATATAGCCTTAGCAGGCTTTTGAGGCAAGTGCTGTTAGCGAGTAGAATGAAGGCAGGCACGGTACATGAACGGGAGGGTGGCCATCACCGCGCCCGGCCACCTTTTGTCTCCCGAGTGGCGATGTTTTACACACCGCGCCAGGTACTCGTTGAAGGCTGAGTCGACCTAGGAGAGACCCAGGACCGGTTACAATAATCATCACTGGTGTTGGCCGTGAGCGAGAATCAAACTCGGGCCGCCAGGTTCATAGTGCAGCACACTAACTACCGCTCCCAACTGGCACGCACTAGTGCAACAACAACAACAACAACGTGCATTAGTGATGTCTCTAGAGCGCGGAGTCACATGGGAAGAAAGGCAGGGAGCAACTCACCCACCAACTCACACATTCACTCGCCCACCCACTCACTGACTCACTCGCCCATCATATCACCCACTCATCATATATTCACTCACCTACCCATTCACGCTGTCACTCAATCATCCACTCACCCGCTCATGCACACACGTGACTTCCCCATGATCTCCCCGTGCACCCCCCCCCCCCTCCTCGTGACCGGCCCCCCACCCTGCCCCCCCGTGACCTCCCGCCGACCTCTCTTGGCCATGTGGAGGGCGGCCGCCTTGCCGATGCCGCTGTTGGCCCCCGTCACCATGAAGGAGCGGCCGCTCGCGTCCACCTCCAAATCCTGGGCCCGGAAGTTCTTGGCGGCCGCTTCGTAGCCGCCCCTGGCAGGGCGGGAGGGGGGGGTCACAGACCGTGGTCAGCGTGGGCCCCAACGCGCCGACGTGCGGCAGCCTCCAGTTTGCCGATCCTCTGCTGGATGAGGGCGTGCCCACGCCGCACGTGTCGCGGGGGTAGTGGGGGGTCGCGGGGGGTTGTGGGGGGTCCATGGGGGGTCGCGGGGGGTCGCGGGGGGCCATGATCGTAAATCCGCGACGCCGATCGGCACGGATCGGTGAAGGCGGAGGGGGCAGATCAGATGTTGGGGGGGGGGGCATAGAGGTACAGCACAACTAAGCAAGATAAATAGTGGCATCTATATTCAAAAAAGCCATCGATCATTACATATATGTTAGATCAGCAATTGGAAGGATACCTAATTCTCTCCCTCTGTTTCTGTGTCTCTTTCCGTGCGGCCGTCTCTGCGTGTCTCTGTCTTTGTCTCTCTCCATCTCTCTCTCTTTATGTATTTTTAATTGTATCAGTCTCGTTCTGTCTGTGTCCTCAGCATCTCTCTCCGTGTCTCTATATTACAGTATGTCCCTCTCTGTGTATCTCCATGTGTCACCGTGCGTGGGCAGCAGTAGTGTCGTGGTCAGCGCTACGCTACGAACCCGGCGGCCCGAGTTCAATTCTCGCTCGCAGCCGACACCAGTGGCGATTTGCTGAACCAGTCCTGGACCTCCCCCTAGGTCGACTGAGCCCTAAATAAGTACCTGCTGCGATGTGTAAACACTGCAAATGGGGAGACAAAAGCGGCCGCGCGAGGCGTGGGCCACCCGGCGTTCATGGTAATTCCACATTTCTATGACGATGTTTCAGTCTATTCACGTCATCGGTTTCTGCACTTTCCCGCAAAGCGGTAAGGATTTTATCCACTACGGAATTAATGATAACATTTCGGGAATCAAACTCTGCACGTAAATTATGATTTTTTTTAAAACCTAATAACACTGCGGCCTTAAAATGAAAAGTATACAATGGGCAACGTTTCGGGGAATGGCCCACGAAGTAAATAATTTAAACCTGTACATGACAAGA